>NC_044338.1:11881134-12198046 GCF_007399415.2 Gopherus evgoodei
AAGGATACAGCTACACTGCAATCCAAGGTGTGACGGCAGCTTGGGTAAACATACCCCCAGCTAGCTTCACCCACACTAGCATTACTAACAATAGCTGGATTGATGTGGCAGCGCAGGCTTCAGCATGGGCTGTACATGCACGCCGGGGACCCTAGAGACACTTACAACACTAGCATGTGCTGAAACTTGTGCCACTGTGTCTACACTGCTGTTCTTAGAAACGCTAGCAGGGTAAAGCTAGTGCAAGTACAGCAGCCCAAGCTGCAAATACACCTCAGACTGCAGTGTCCGCCTAGTCAAAGAGGCTTTGGCTCAGTTTTCAACAATTATGCAGCAACTACAATGTCTATCAGTGTCAGTGGAGTTGTGGGTGGTTGGCACTTCCGAAAGCCAAACCGCTCATCTTTCCCCCTTACCTTCTCTTTGCATTTTGGACCAAAAGGTATTTAAAGGTAGCGATTTTCCAAAGGTGGCCTAGTGCTCCCCACTGCAGAAATACAGAGATTACTCTCTTCTCCACTGTTCCAAATAAAACTTGGAACTGCCTAAAGGACAATCTAATTTACAACACTGATTTTGTTTCACTGCGTAGGAGCTTGCTGTTTAGAACCACTTCCCCTGGCCAGTGAACTATGTGCAGTAGGCCCTGGGGGAATTTATATGACAGGACATGATGAATGATAAAAGCATCTTTGCCCCTTCCATGGGATTCAATTTCTCCTTTCACTTTTATTGTTCCTTCCAACAGCTTCGCAGATTCCTTGAGCATTCTTTTTTGTCATGACAAAAACTTTCTCCGTGATCCACAGCAGGGATGTATCAGCAGATAGCTATGCACTATCCTGATGTTATATACAATTAGCTATGTATAAGGAGTTCATTGCAGGTTCAGGACTGGACTTTAATAATACATGTATGAAAAGATTCATCCAAATAGACATCTATATGGAAAGGATACTCCACGTGTGGAACAAAGTGGAAACAAGCAAGGCAGTTACACAAAGTAAATTATTTCAAAATGAGACACGAAAATAGAATATAGCTACCCCTGTTCCATTCCAATGAGCTGTGATCTCATTTCACTGAGTGTGAGAAGAATACATGACATGATGGCCTGACTTGTATTCTTGATGTTGCATTCAAAAGAAAAACACATATCGTAGGAACCTGTTACTGGTTACAGTTAAGGTCCAAACTCAGACTCCAGGCCAGAAGCCTCTCTCTTTTCAGCAAAGCATTTTACTATATGCTTAAATGTTAGGCACATGCTGCTTTTCTGAATAGGGATGGACAAAAGCACAGACTTAAATGTTTTGCTGTCATGGGATAAGAAGGAAGGTCCTCTCATGGATTGGTAACTGATTAAAAGATAATAAACAAAGGGTAGGAATAAACAGTTTTCAGAACGGAGAGGGGTAAATAGCGGTGTCCCCCAGGGGTCTGTACTGGGACCACTCCCTATTCAACATATTCATAAATGATCTGGAAAAAGGAGTAAACGTGAGGTGACAAAATTTGCAGATGATACAAAACTGCTCAAGATAGTTAAGTCCCAAGTAGACTGCAAAGAGCTACAAAAGGATCTCACAAAAAACTGAGTGACTGGGCAAGAAAATGGCAGATGAAATTCAATGTGCATAAATGAAAAGTAATGTACATTGGAAAACATAATCCCAACTGTACATATAAAACGAGGAGGTCTAAATTAGCTGTTACCATTCAAGAAAGATCTTGGAGCCATTGTGAGAAGTTCTCTGAAAACATCCACTCAATGTGCAGCGGCAGTCAAAAAGCACAGAGTATTGGGAATCCTTAAGAAAGGGATAGATAATAAGACAGAAAATATCATATTGCCTCTGTATAAATCCATGGTACACCCACATCTTGAATACTGTGTGCAGAAGTGGTCGCCCCATCTCAGAAAAGATATACTGGAATTGGAAAAGATTCAGAAAAGGGCAACCAAATTATTAGGGGTGTGGAACGGCTGCCATATGAGGAAAGATTAATAAGACCGGGACTTTTCAGTTTGGAAAAGAGATGACTAAGGGGGGATTTGATAGAGCTCTATAAAATCATGACTGGTGTGGAGAAAGTAAATAAGGAAGTGTTATTTACTCCTTCTCATAAGAACTAGGGGTCATCAAATGAAATTAATAGGCAGCAGGTTTAAAGACAAACAAAAGGAAGTATTTTTTCACATGCTGCACAGTCAACCTGTGGAACTCCTTGCCAGAGGATGTTGTGAAGGCCAAGACTCTAACTGGATTTAAAAAAGAACTAGGTAAGTTCATGGAGGATAAGTCCATCAATGGCTATTAGCCAGGATGGGCAGGGATGGCATCCCTAACCTCCATTTGCTACAACTGGGAATGGGCAATAGGGGATAGATAACTTGATGATTACCTGTTCTGTTCATTCCCTTTGGGGTGCCTGGCATTGGCCACTGTCGGAAGACAGGATACTGGGCTAGATGGACCTTGGGTCTGACCGAGTATGGCTGTTTTTATGTTCGCTGAATTGGAGACTCAGACATGCTTATCATATCTGCTAGTTCCATTAACTTCATTGGGAGCTGCAGGGGCAAAGCACCTCTAAGAGCCTAATCAAAACCCCTTGGAAACACTTCAGTGGGGGGTTGGATCAGGTACTTTGTGAGGCTTTTGAATCATTTGTCTGCAGATGCCAGAAATGCAATGCAATTATCCATTGATAGTTCACAATTGTGAACTATTTCATCACTTGGTTTAAAAAGACTTCTGTTCACAGGAATGGGAATGAGAAGTATCAAAGAGACACAGTGCGCTTAGATGTGTTCCAGGAAATCTTCAAATAAAAAATCCATTATACAGCAGGTGTTCCAAAAAACCTCCCCAAGTACCATACATCCAGCGCAAACATTTCAAAAAAGTAGCATTCAAATATTTATAGTGCCAGAGAACCAGGAAAAGGTGAAGGGGGAGGGAGAAGGAGAGATGTAAAATTTTTATCCTACACCATAAAGAAGCCCAAGTTCTGTTCACAGAATTGGAACATTCCCATAGGCTGATAAACCAGAGACTAGAGCAGAGGTGGGCAAACTATGGCCCCCAGGTCACATCCGGCCCACGGAACCGTCCTGCTCAGCCCCTGAGCAAATAGCCGGGGAGGTTAGCCCCCGGCCCCTCCCCTGCTGGTCCCCCTGCCCCGCAGCCACACAGCCATGCGGGGAGTGCTCTGGGCTGTGGGGACGCATGCTCCTTCAGGGCAGCGTGTCTGGCTCCAGCCAGGTAGCATGGCTGCCAAAGCGACATGGGAAGGGGGCCAGGGTCAGGGGGTTGGATAAGGGCCAGTGGGTCTCCGGGGGCGGGGGCAGTCAGCGGACAGGGGGCAGTTGGATGGGGTGGAAGTTCTGGGAGGGGGCAGTCAGGGGATGGGGAATGGAGGGATTGGAGTCCCGGGGGGCCTACCAGGAAGTGGGGGTGTGGATAGGGTTGGGGCAGTCAGGGGACAGGGAGTGGGAGGGGGCTGGATAGGGGGTGGGGTCCTGGGGAAAGTTAGGGTCGAGGGTCTTGGGAGGGGGCAGTTGGATGGGTTGGGAGTTCTGAGGGGGGTGGAGGCCAGGCTGTTTGGGGAGGCACAAACTTCCCTACCCGGCCCTCCATACAGTTTTGCAACCTCGATGTGGCCCTTGGGCCAAAAAAGTTTGCCCACCCCTGGACTAGAAGCTGCTGTAATTATACTTCAGCCCACAGAGATTTATAATCTTGCTTCTGAAAAGGTTATTCTCTGTTACAAGGGAGTTTTGCACCTTCAAAATTAATCTCACTAATTACGGCAGGTTTTAACTACAAGCAAGGTGGTCAGGGAATTATAAATATCTACTGGAAATGGACCTTCTCTTTGAGCCTCTGCTCCTCATCTATCAAATGGGGCTAGGATTTCACCCTGAGTCTTGTCGCTTTAATCCCTGATCCTGTAAACACTTAAACACGTGCATGACTTTAAACCCATGAGTGGATATGTGAAAGTCAATGGCACTACTCACATGAGTGAAGCTACACTCACTCACCCACACACACATAATTGAGCATATATAGGATCAAATCTTTTGACTTCAAGCTCTTCAAGGTTGTCTCTTACAAAGCATCCGCACAATGCCTGCACAGTGGGGCCCTGATCACATTTGACATCTCTAAGCACTACCATGGTACAAACAAGAATAGTAAGTCTACAGCTCATCAGAGCACTAAGTAGTTTCTCATGGACTAGTTATTGTGGTGTAAGAAACTATTTTGCTGATTAAATCATCATTGTATCATCAGCTATGGCTGAGCACCTTTGTTTATCGGGCGCACGAGCCACTAGTTCTGAAGTCCATGGATTTAACTGTAAATTGCCCATATATAAAGCTGAGTGGCTGAAAATGTTTCAAACTGAAATTTGAAACACAGTGCATTTAAAAAAAAAAAAGCAACCTCCTCCCCCCACCCCAAAAAGTCAACACTTTTTTCATGTTATTGCTGATGGCCTTTTCAGTTCTTTTAGGCCTTATGTGGAGGTGCAAACATCTCAGCCAGATTCTGCATCCATGTAAATCCACCGGAGTCATCTGATCTGACATAGCAGTAGCATTTGACTCCTCATCTTGCAATGTCTATGCCTCCCAAGGAAGCTAGATGGACCTTTAGTCTGATCCAGTATGGCCATTCTTATGTTCTTCAGCATTATGCATTACATTTTCTTTTTGGGGTAGGATGGGAACTGTCCCAAAAGCAAACCAGTTAAGCCCAAGCCTGTAAATACATCAGCATACGTACAGGATTTGCTTACACGAGCAGTCTCACTGAAGTCAATGGGACTGCACACTTGATAACATGCTTGCAGGCAGAAGTTGCTAGACAGAAAAAACTCTTGCTTTCGCAACTGGCTTCTTCTGCCAGCTAGGTTTTTAAAACTGCTCTGTTTATATCTGAGCAGCTCCCCTTGAAGCAACTCTGCAATACACAGCTATATGAAAGACTAAACCGGCAAGGATATAGATGATTATATATTTTGAGTCAAGGAATATCCAGGAAGTGGAACATCAGTACTTAGTAAACACACACTTGGAAAGTGCCCGACATCAATGGAAAACTACATAATAGTTTCCTGCACTCTGAGACATCTAGAACAGCAGAATAAATAGACAAAAACATTTCAGATTCTGTAAGCAGAAAACAATGCTTGCAGAAACAACAGTGATTAAAAATGCATTTAATCTCTTCGGTGAATGTGTTACATTTGCAGGCGCTTAGCTATTAGTGTTATCAGCACGTATTGACAGGTGCAGGTCACACAGAATGTCTACTGGCCTTACTGATTTGTCTCTCCACACCTTCTGGGATCAATTCTGTAGCATTTATAGGGACTTGAAAATAGGGAGATAATGAAGGGAGTTCAAAGATGTAATACACAGTATTACAAACTCCAGTTGTTAAAAAAAATCATGAGTCAGGCCTCAGAATCATGAGGTTTTCTAAAAATATGTTCGGGGATTGTTTTATCTGTCTTCTAGTTTCTGAGCCTTTATGTTTAGAACCAGGTGAATAAGTGCTTTTTGATTAATTGGAAATTTTGAAAAGTAGGGAAAAAAAGTGTTTCAGATTGGACCAAAAAAAACTTATTTTCATTAGATCAAAAAGCTGAAAAAGAAAGTAGTTTGGGGTCAAATTAAATATTTCATTTCAATGTCAAGCATCTTTTACATTTTTTATTTTTGAAAAATAAAATTAAAAAACTTCAAAACAAAAAGTTATTTTGAACCAAAAATTAAATATTTTGATTTTTCTTCTTATTTTCTCCAGGACAAAGAAATCAGCAAAACTGACACAAATTCATGTAATATTAAGGTGTCACCAAATCTTCACGTGTCGCCGAAAAAGAGTTTTGGTCAAAAAATTTCATCCAGATCTATTTAAGATGCACTTGGGTCATATTTTTAAGCTTTTCTCTGGATTTAGAAGGGAAGGAAACTTACTTTTTAAAAAAAATTAAAGCTGAGATTCTCTTCTAATCATGTGAGTTCAGGAGCACGGGCTTTAAGAAAAATACTAAATATCATTAAACTCACAATTAAAACACAAGGTAAGGAAAAACTGGCTACAATATAGTCTGACTCATTTAATTGTGCTCATATTAAAGATTTTTGTGAATTAACAACAAAATAAAAGGTTACCATACCACAAAACTGACTTTGTTGCCCTGACAAGTTTAGTTCAGATTCCTTTAAGATTCTTCATAGTACAGCCATGATTTTGTAGTGATGACGTCTCAGGGTACACATACACTGCAGTCAAGGCAGAGGTGTGACTGTAGCTCATGTATTCTTGACGAACTAGCTCTGATCTAGCTAGCTCACGTAATGGTAGCAATGAAGCTGATACTCAGGGTTCCAGGCAGAAGTTACTCAGCCACGTGGTCCACTGTGAAACCCGTGTTGCCACAGCTTCGTTGCTATCAGTATTCAAGCTTGCTAGACTAAACCTAGTTCAGGACAGGTATGTCCTCACAAACTGCCAACATAGACCATGACTGCAACATAGACATTCCTCAGTAACTTAAGACTTCTCTACTACACTACGCTATTAAATTAGGATTTTGGTAACTATTCCCAGCTTTGCAAAAGTGACGCTAAACTTTTTATAGTCAAAAATCAAATGACATTGAAGGAGATCAAACGAAGATCTCAATAGAATAGGAATGAAAATTTCTATGCATCTTAAGTATCTCCTGTTTCTTTTTGCAATACTCATCATTGCCTCCCCCCCCTCACCCCAATCCTCATGCTTTTCAGAGAGTTCCACACTCAACCCATATAACTGCAAAGGAACGCTAAAAACTACTGGGTATATTTCAGTGAGCAGTACACTGGCTGCATAGCCTGACATAAAAGAAAGGAGACAATGCAAACAGAGATATCAATTTTATAAATGAATGCAGCCCCATTCAACCTTATACAGCACAGTGCTCCAGCTCTCTAAAACAATCCATTAAATACTGTTTTCTACCTTGCAACAACATTTCACGAAGCGTTTCAGAAAGCAATTAATGTGCTAAAAATAAACTGTGGAAGTGGAAAGGTGGACTAGCTGATCTCTAGCTGTCTGCTGTCTCCTCCTTTGAGAATTACAGCCTTGCCTTTGTTTGAAAAGGCAATTTGTACAACTGCCTACTTGCCGTCTGTTCCTAGGACAGACCGGCAGGAATCTGTCCATAATTGAGATTTCATGTATAGTAGAATAAAGCTAAAAGAGAACAATGAGAAAACAATAGGCCTGTTTCTTTAGAGGCCGATAATACAGTGGATTCAGGGTGGAGCTGAGCAAAATTTGGAATTTCCACCTTGAAATTTCCTACAACATTTCATCATTTGTTTTTGCCCCAAATCCAAACAAAAAGTTTAAGTTTTGAAAATGTTCATGGAATGGTAATTTCAGAAACGTCAAAATGTTGTTTCAATATTGTCTTAATTGAAACATTTCAACATTCCCAAAATCGTAATGTTTCATATTCGTTTATAGAACTGACCCAAAACACTTCATTTCCAGTCAGTTTAGTATTAAACTTCATTTTCCCCAAACGGCCATACGGAAATAGTATCACTTCAAAATGTTAATTGAAAAAAAAAGTTTCAAACTAGATGAAAAATATTAGAAAAATGCTTGCTACAGTTCAAAAAGCAGTTATTTTAAAAAAATTATAAAAGGCTGTTTGAAATTTTTAAAGAGACATGGCTTTTCATGCTGTGCTTATACAGCAGGTGCTAGCATTCCACTTAGAGCTGGGTAGCTTTTTTCGACAAAAGTTTTTCAGAGAAAATTACAGATTTGGCAATTTGTGTTTAGTGTTTGACAAACTGTTTTAGTTAAAAAACCCTTAAAATGTAAAATACTTCATTTTGATATTTTAAAATGAAACACTGATTTTTCAGTCAAAAGAACTCATTTCAGAATTTCCTTTAATGAATAATTAAAAACAACCAAAAAATATTTTAAATGGCCAAAACCAAAATGTTTTGTTCTACCGCAGACACTTTTGCAACTGCCAGCAAAGTGAAAAATCCATTATTTGTACAGCTCTAGTTCCATCCCAGAACCAGAGGAGACACCAAAAGAAAACCAATGAAACCACAAAATTGCATATAAAGCATCCAGCTGAGGTTAGAACAGATAGAAAGCCAATTAAAGAAAAGCAATTCTCTTTCAGCTTTACTTTAAAACACAACTCTTCAGTTGCCAAGTAGGATATTCTTACCAAAGCCAAGGTCACTGCTATATATTGTGTTCAAAATGGATTAAACATAAAACTAATCAAGATAAAATGATGACTCACTACAGAGGCTTTCAGCATCAACTTGTTCAATGCTGCCATGGTGTGATGTGGAATTCTAGCGTCCCTCACCTCACATGTTCCAAATACTACACACACAGTTCTTCAGGGCAGTAAAGACTGCTACCAACCACAGTGCATTGCCAATAATGTGCTTACATCCAATGCTCGAAGTCAATAAAAAGATTCTCCCATTGACAGTGAAATAGTTAAACCATATGAAGTATCATTTTCACCCACTAAGATGAATAGGGTTATTCACATCTCTCAGAGTTATTGTTTCAGGCTCTTTTCAAACTCAGGGATATTCTGCTACATTGGTTAAACTCAGGACAGGTTTCCAAGGTTTTCTGTGTCTCTAGAACAACTAGAGGCTTATTCTGTTTTTATTCTTAAATGCATAAACTGAAAGCTCTGAAATACAACTAGGAGTTCTGTCTATGCATTCTCATCTAGTCCTTCATCTAGTCCTCCCTTGGGATGAGTGTCCTATACTTTGGGAAACACTGTCATAGCATTTATCATTAGAGCTGTGGGAAGAACTGAATTTTCAGTTTGCTGGCCAAAGCAAAGAAAAAAATTGTTTTTGGTTGACCCCCGCAAAAAAATATTTGTTCAAATTTTGAGTAAACTTATAATAATTCAAAAAAAAAGTTATTTTTGGTCAAATGAAATATTTAGCTTTATTTTTGAGGGTTTGGATTTTGGTTTTTTGTTTTTACCTTTTAAAATTAAAATTGGAAATGAAAAGTATTTTCAAATAGAAAATTAAAAAAGTGTTTCAAAAATATCAAAACAAGATGTCTGGATTTTTTCCAGTTTTGGAGGGACTTTTTGTTTTGTTTCTTGACAGAAAGATTTCAGTAAATTCAGTATAAATTCACAAAAATGTTTCAGTTAACCTGAACCTGCATTTTTTATTGAAAAAATTTCAGCCAAAACATTTCAGCCAGCTCTATTTATATTATCAAAATAAAAATTCATTATAGTTTACAGGACAGGCAGGTCATTTTAAAAAGAATGGCTCTCACTTCTGTATGGAAAAAAAAATCACAAAGCAAAAATATCTTGAAACCCTGCCAGGTTTACCTAGGAGCAATAAAATCTTTGTAAAGATTCCTTTGGTTCAGAAAATGATAAATCCTAGGCCACTCGCTGAATTCAATCAGATCAGTCCCCACAAAGCATTCAGCACAGCTGACCAATTAAAATGGTCATGGAAAGCATTTCAAGATGACATGGAGATAGCTAAAGCCAGCCAACAAGACCAGATTTTTAAAAAATATAAACGGAAGTTGCATCCACAAGAAAATAATTATACTGCACGGTAAAAATCAGAGGAAAAATAATCTGGGTTTAAAACAATAAATGTATAGAATATAATCAATATTGATATTGAAATGCATTAGTTTACAGCACCAGACAATTGGACGGCTAGGTGAGAGTAGGAATTACAATGTCAGGAAGGGGAGCGGATTAGCAGTAGGATAGTTTTATACACTCACGATTACCAAGAAGCTGCTGTTCACCAGACTGAAAAATCTAGCTCGAATTCTGTTCCATTGTTCAAGTGTAATTTGTCTCCATGCAAAGTAAAATATGCATCATTTTTATGTGCTCAGAATATAAATATGTGATTTTCCTAATTCGAAAGACAAGGGGGAATTTTTTTTTTTGGCGCAGTTATCACGGACTTGTCTGGCTCATGAATATTGATTTGCACTTTACATTTAAAATGCTTATTAAAGGTTAAGGGGGGGTTTTAAATCAAAAGAATTTTAACTATTGAACAACAGCACTTGGTTTTACTTTAATGTAAACACTAGCATTGTTGCTGAAGAGTTAATACAATTAGCCTGCCACTGACTGCTTATTTTTCAAGTCACTTAAATATCAATTAAGCCTCACAACATCCCAGCAAGATGGGTCCAATATATAGTCCCACTCCAGATTGGGTAAATTAACACAAAGAGGGTCAAACTCATCTCTACCATTAGCAGGTATTTCTCACCACTGGGTGTTTGTGGCTGCATAGCTCACCGGTGAGCTTGTGTAATAGCCCCCCCTCCATTCCCAATCTGCAGAGGATAGGAGTCTGTTTCAGCCCCAGACGGAAAGCCTGGGCTCATTAGCTCAAGCTATAGCAGCTCCTGCTTTCAGATCTGAAGAGGCCCAGTTCAAATCCCAGCATGTTGGCTGAGATGGCAGACAGGGCCGTCCTTAGGCATAGGCAACATAGGCAGCAGCGTAGGGCACCTGAAAATTTGGGGCACCACTAGGTCTTAGTGTCCACCGCTTGTTTTCCTATCCCTGTTCTGACCCTTCCTGCAGGCTCCCACAGATGGCTGCTCTAGCCTGGTGAGTCTTCCTTGGGAGGGAATCTAGTAGTTAAAAGTGAAAAAACCTCCAGCCTGCCAGACCTATTAGCACAACATTGAAACTGTTAAAGAGACATTCAAGGTGTAATACAGGCATTTGCTAACCCCAAGATATATACAGACAGGTTTCAGAGTGGTAGTACTGTTAGTCTGTATCAGCAAAAACAAGAACGAGTCCTTGTGTCACCTCAAAGACTAACAAATTATTTGGGCATAAGCTTTTGTGGACTAGAACCCAGTTCATCAGATGTCCACGAAAGCTTATGCCCAAATAAATTTATACTGTCAGTTTCTGACTTTACTGACAAAAACAGTTGTGCATTAATGTAATATTTACACAGAACATGTCAGTCTACAGGACCTTAGTTTAAAATTTGCTTTAAAAATATTTCATTAGTGAGCTGGTGAAGATTATAAAATCACATTTCTAAAAAATGCTTGCATAGAGTTTTAGATGCACAATCATCTTTTAGCCTTAAATGTGTGGATCTTCAGACATAGTTTTTTAAATAAATCCTTCAAAAGACCTCCCTTATCTAAAATACACAATTACTATAGTTAAAAAAAAAAAAGTGCTTCCAAGTCTTCCTGTCCTTTCTGTCCATCCATTCACCACCTCTCCCCGCACTCCCCACTGAAGAGAGCCCTTAAAGGGACAACAGTCCTTCCCTTCCAGATAGCTGGACAAAGAGTTCTCTTTCTTTACTTCTGACTATCCAACAAACTAGTTTTAAAAGAACCCTCCAGCAAAATCAGTACCTTAGTAAGACAAAATCCTTGTTATACCTAAAATTTTTGGAAACATATTTTTTTAAAGTTGGTGAAATTTCATAACCATGTCTCTTGTTATGGAGATCAAACAAAGTAAATTACTGTTCCCTTTTTCCAAAAGCAATGAACATTGTTATGAACACACTAAACCTCTCTGATTAATTTAAAAGAATGTCTTTGTTTCAGTGAGTTAAATATGTAGTAATCTGGAATGCTGGCTTAAGATTTGAGTACATTTAAAATATAAATTCAACTTAGAAATACTGATGAAGAAAATGTAAAACAGAGAAGAGCTGCATCATGTATTCCATTATATGTAATGTTGTATTCAGCAGGACAGCTGACTCACCCTTACTATGAAGTTTTTGCAAATAAATCTCTGACAAACTTCAGGGCATATCAAAAAACCTGTGACTGTCATTTTTTATTCCCAAATTTTAGTGCTTTTAATTAGGTACTTTCTTCATGTCCATTCTGCATGAGGGAGAGTGCATGGAAGTCTCTGCGGGGAACTGTGACTCTCCGCCACCATGAGGCAGGCTGGGCATCTTATTATCCTTTGCTGTCAAGTCCCTCCTCCCCCTCCCCCACCAGGCTGTGAGCTTGGGCTGCCATCCAGCATAGGGGCACCGGTTTAATAATACTGCCTAGGGCCCCATAAATCCTAAGGACGGCCCTGATGGCAGACATCCCACCTGCTTGCACCAGGGCTAAATTTCATCCTGTGAAATTAAGTGACTTGCTCAAGGAGTCAAAAGCAAGGCCAGAATTGGTGCTTTGTGGTTCTTGGTCCCATGCCAAGGCCACCACAGCAAGTTGAGTTGAAGCTCAGTATCTAGGAGAGCAGGAAAGAGAATGCAGGCTATGGTCTGTCTCCATTTTAACACAACCTGGCAGAGAACTTTTCTAGCAGCACTGGTTCAGTTCAGTTGGGAAGCTGTTAACGTGGGCTTCAGGGCAGAAGTAGCAGCATCAAGAGAACAACCAAAAAGACGGTTCGCCAAGAATGCAACAAATCATCAGCTCAAAGGAAAAAGAAAAAAAGGAAAAGATTCTAGGAGGTAGACAGTGACTACAGGAGGGCACGTAGATTCCTAGCTGCTGCACTAACTCTTGGAGTGATCAGCCTGGCCTCATGATCATCCTTAGGAAGGAATGTTGGACTCGCCCCCCCCCACCGCTGTCATAAAACTCTACCGAGAAAGTGGTTTAGATGTATCCACACTCCTTTCCCGTAGTTGGGGGAAGGGAGGGAAGGGCCATGCATAAGGACCATTGCACGGTTGGTCGCCATGGATTGAATACTGGATTTCCAGATCTAAAACATGATCCTCTCCACTTTTAAGTGAAGGACTAAGTCCCCTGGCTGGGAATATTACCAGACCTATATCCTCTATGGACCAAGCACTGGAGCAGAATGTGTAACCCACAAACACACACAAGCGTATCAGTTGTAAGGAAAGATGAAAGCTTATTGGTGATGAAAACACACAGACAGTATGATGTAAAGACGTAATGATGAATTTAAATTGTCCCAAAACACTCAAGGAATGAAATAGTCATCCTCTAGCTGCAGAGATTCCTCCAGCCTGTCACATAAAGGGTATTACTGAGAGAAAGGGTAGTGTTATGTTTAAGGCACTGGATTGGGAATCAAGAGACCAGGATTCAATTCCCAGCTCTACCATAGAGTACCTGTGTGATCTTGGACAAGTTAATTCATTTCTGTGTGCTTCAGTTCCATCTGTCAAACAGGAATGCTCAGACCTCTCTCTCATCTCTTATCTATTTGGAGACTGCAAGCTCCTTGAGGCAAGGATTGCCTCTTACTATGGTGTACAGAGAGCATCTAATTCAATGGGGGTGCTGATCTCAACATCTGGAGATTACTGGACTACAAATGTTTTTACTAACAGTAATAACAATGATAATAAATAATTTGATTAGGAAACTGTCTACTGGCTTTGGGGTAAAAAAAAATTAATCCACAATCTTCCAATATATAAGAAGCATGATCTCAACCTGAAATCCTGCAAAGGATTGAGAATTGTGTGTCTGTAGTATTCAGTATCATTTTCAGAGAAGGAAGGGAAGCATAACCTACAGGAGAGATCAAAAGAGATCAGTGAGGGGGAAAAAGGATAACCATTTTTTCTGTGGATTTCCCTAAACCAAGCAGTTGGCAAGAGCAGATAGATCAGTAGCGAATACACGTATAGCTGTTTCTATCCAAAACACAGGTGTATGATTTTGTGTTGACTACGGAATCACTGAGCAACTGGATTAGTTGAGCAGGTGAGGTTTGCCATCAGCTGTTTTTCAGAAAGCACAAGCAGCTCACCATTGTTAAGATTTAATTGTGTCTACTGCCTCCTGGTTCAGAGTAAACCTCACATGGTTAAATTAGACAGGGGCAGATGTAGAATATAGGATGCTACACTAAGCAGTGTCCTTCCAGCTGCAAGAGTGCCACAACCAGACAGAAGAGATGCTCCAAACACATGCTGGAAAATGGGTGGGAGACATGGGTAAGAATTGGGTTACAGAAATAAAGGAGTTGGTTGCTGAACTCAAAGTGACAGAGCCAGGCAATGACCAGTGTTTTGGGAGTGGGATTACAACACTGCTCATTGCAAACTTCCCAAACCCCAGGAGAGGTCTTCCCTGGCATGTGTAGTTGCTTCCATTGGCTAATGAGCCAATTAGGTTTGCTTGAATGGTGGGTCTCACTTCTGAGTGATAGAAAGCCTGCAACTTTATTTAGAACTAGCCAAGTATCACGTTATGGCTTCAGAGGAAGGTGCAAGAAACTAAGCAGTAGGTAGCTATGGGATAACTTGTTCCCAGAGAAAGTTTCCTCCTGACCCCCAATAGTCAGGGATTGTGTTATGCCCTGAAGCATGAGGATTTATATCCCTTCGAAAACTGCTGTGTACAATACAGCATCATTTCCCTCAGTGGCAATTAATCAAAAATTCCAGGCAATGCATCATCTTCTCTTTTAAACATTTTGCAGATTCTGAACTTTGACACAAGACTTGCAGCTAGTTTGACCACTGTGACTCTACCTTGGCTTCAAAGATGATTGTTGCATATGGGTGAAATTCATCCCTGTACAGGAGGCCAGCACATAGATCTATGCATCACTTAATTTTTTCAGGCTCTCTGCAGTAAGAAGTGCAGAGGCAGCTTACAGACCATTTGTTGGTTCCAGTGACCAGTTTTTATGAGCGGAGGATGTTAATTAATGAAGAGGCAGAGTAATATTGTCCTTTTCACCCTTCCACTTTCCAATAAGCATGTGTTTTTTTCTTGATGTCCATAAGACTCTTACCAATCCAGGACACGGAGTTCTGAAAAAGAAGATCTAACACTGTTGATATTAATCATAGCGTGACAACCGGCTGTGTGCTTTGTGCTGTACAAACATACTCTATCATATGGCTAAACCACAACATGATCTCAGGTCCAAAGTGCTTTCCACAAGGTTCACACAAACACAATGTGTCAGGACCTGCATGCTGCAGAGAAGGTCTCTGTGCTGGCTCAAACTAGCTCAGTGTGAAGTGAGTGTATTGGTATCAGAGCAGAATTGTGAGAGGAGAAAAGAACATGGGACAGTCATTTATTTAGATTTTTAAAATATAACAGACGCCCATCCAAGGCGTTAGGCACCGTAGCATTAACACCACAACAATGAAATCCTGGCAGCATTAAATAATCTCTTCACAAAAGCTCAGACAGAACAAGAGACCCCTCAGAGGCCCCCTTTTTCCTTATTATAGGACACGTACCTGCAGCCCTCTTGAAAACCACAATCAAAACCGAGTGGCCCCAGATCCTTTATGGGTAGTACAGATGTAAAGCAGCTGTCCACTCCAAAGCAGCCTATACAATGACATAGCCTGCAGGATAGCCTAGAAAATAACACAGCCCAGATGGAGGAGGCATCAATCGGAAATAACAGAGGAGGAGAAGGACGTTAGTCATCCTGTGATCAACCAATTCTCTATGAGCCGCCAATGTGGTATGGCTGTGAAAAAAGCTAATGCGGTCTTGGGATGCATCAGGTGAGGTATTTCCAGTAGAGATAAGGAAGTGTTACTACCATTATACAAGGCACTGGTGAGACCTCATCTGGAATACTGTGTGCAGTTCTGGTCTCCCATGTTTAAGAAAGATGAATTCAAACGGGAACAGGTTCAGAGAAGGGCTACTAGGATGATCCGAGGAATGGAAAACCTGTCATATGAAAGTATCAGAAGGGTAGCCGTGTTAGTTTGGATCTGTAAAAGCAGCAAAGAATCCTGTGGCACCTTATAGACTAACAGAGGTTAATCCTGTGGCACCTTATAGACTAACAGAGGTAGTTAGTCTATAAGGTGCCACAGGATTCTTTGCTGCTTTTGTCATATGAAAGGAGACTCAAAGAGCTTGGTTTGTTTAGCCTAAGCAAAAGAAGACTGAGGAGAGATAGGATTGCTCTCTATAACTATATCAGAGGAATGAATACTAGGGAGGGAGAGGAATTATTTAAGCTCAGTACCAATGTGGATACAAGAACAAATGGATATAAACTGGCTATCAGGAAGTTTAGACTTGAAATTAGATGAAGATTTCTAACCATCGGAGGAGTGAAGTTCTGGAACAGCATTCCAAGTGGAGTCAAAAGACATATCTGGCTTCAGGACTTAGCTTGAAAAGTTTATGGAGGGGATGGTCTGATGGGATAGCCTAATTTTGGCAATTAATTCATCTTTGACTTTTAGCAGTAAATATGCCCAATGGCTTGTGATGCAATGCTAGAGGGGGTGGGACCTGAGTTACTACAGAGAATTCTTTCCTGGGTGTCTGGCTGGTGAGTCCTGCCCACATGATCAGGGTTTAGCATTCACTCAACATGTTCAAACCTGGGAGTCTTCACCACGTGTGCGATAAGCATAACTAAACTAGCTTCGCTTGAAACCATATAAATATTTGTGACAAAAAAAATTGACAAAAATCAGTATTTCTAAATATTGTTACTAAACCTAATCATCGTGGATTTGTGGCTAAAAGAAGGGATTTTGAAACAAAAAGCAAGTTCTTCTGGTACTCCAACTGCGGCCGAAATAAACAAGTAAAATAATTGTGACACTTCAAAGTGAGGATGAACAATCGCAGTCTTTTGTTGCCGAAAAATCTGTTAGTACTAGTGAGTTATCCAAGGTGAAAGAATTTCCACCGAAGTATATCAAAAAACAAAAAGCAGCAGGTGTTAAAAGACCAAAACGGAAGTATGATGAAAGTTATTTGTCTTTCGGTTTTACATGTGTTGGAAATAAAGATGTTCCTGATGCGCAATGTGTCATGTGCAACAAAATACCAGCAAACAGTTCATCGGCTCCTGCTAAACTTCGTAGGCATTTGGAAACCAAGCATGCTGAATGCAAAGACGAAGATATACATTTATTCAAGAGACAGCCTGACTCACTTGGAAATTGTAAACTTTCAATTATTAAAATTGCTAAAACAGACAACGAAAGTGCAACGGAGGCATCTCATTGAGAAAGTTACCATATAGCACTTGCCGGAGAAGCTCACACTATTGGAGAAATGCTCATCAAGCCTTGCACAAAAAATATTGTAACGTGCATTTGAGTGAGCAGCCTAGTAAAAAATATTGATGCTGTACAGTTGTCAAATAATACTGTTGTATGCCGCATTAAAGATCTTGCCGATGACATAGAAAAAGAGCTAGTTTGCCAACTGAAAATTTGCTGTGGGTATTCACTGCAGCCAGATGAGTCCACTGACGTTTCATGACTTGCTGTGCTACTAGTGTTTGTCTGATATAGATTTAATAATATTATTGAAGAGGACCTGCTCTTATGTGAATCTCTGCAAAGCAACACAACTGGAGAAGAAATATTCAACAGCATCAACAATTTTATCAGAAAGCATGAAATTAGTTGGGGAAAATGTATTGATGTATGTACTGATGGTGCTCAGGCAATGATCAGGAAGATGAAGGGAGCTGTAACACGAATCATAAGTGTGGCACCAGAAAAGCACTAAGAGCCACTGCGTTCCACAAAGACAAGCACTTGCAGTTTAAAAAAAACAAACAAACAGCATATCTGAAAATTGTGCTCGATGAAGCAGTACAAATTATCAGTTTTTTCAAATCTCGACCACTTCAATCCAGGTTATTTAAAATGTTGAGAGAGGAAATGGGTAGTCAGCACAAAGCACTTCTTTTCCAAAGGGAAGTGAGGTGGCTATCCAGAGGAAAAGTGCCTGTGAGGCTTTTTGAGCTTCATAGTGAACTACTGGTATTCTTCACTTCAGATAATTCAGGATGAAAATTTAATGACTATCTGACAAATTCCTTGTGGCTAATGAGACTTGCATATCTTGCAGATATTTTTGCAAAATTAAATGAAATTAATCTGTCACTGCAAGGAAAGAAGGTGACTATTTTTACTACAGTGGTTAAAATTTCATCATTAAAAAAGAAACTGCAATTCTGGGCATCTTCTGTAGAACAAAATAACTTCGACTGCTTCCCTACAGTACATGAATTTCTAACTGAAATAAATTCTACAGTCCATGAAGAAGTTCCCAGCACCATTTTACAGCACTTACGTGACTTGCAGGCCTCTTTATTAGAGTATTTTCCTATAACTACTGATGATAATGCTTGGGCTCGAAATCCATTTGTAATTACAGCTGAACCAGTCAGCTTTACTACTCACGATTCCACTGCTCTACAGCCAAAATGCTTCTGAAATAAATGTAGTCCAACTTTACTAATTCTGGGTCACTGAGAACGAAAATGATGCTTAAAATTGTTGATTGGCTCTAGTTTTCAAGATATGCTATTGGGTCAGTATATACGAACCTTGACTTGGGAATGGCAGAGGATAAGTGAGTTATAAAAGAAGGGATCTCAATTTAAACGAGAAATGACTAAAATACATCTTTGATTGGATTGGAATAAATCTATGACTGGGTTTGGACAGTACTTGCTTTTGAGGCAAAACAATGAATGATGCAATCTGAAGCTGGTATTGCGTCATACATGAGATGAATTGCATCATGTTATTCCTAGAAGTCATGGATGATGCAATCATAACGAAGCTTACGTCACTCTGCTGAACAAATTGCCCTATATTAGCTCTAGAAATCATACCGTGTCGTGCTCTCTTATTTGTCAGTGTTTGATTTTGCAAAGGGACACATTTCTGTTTAGCCAAAGTGAGCAGAGATGCCTCGTACTTGTGTGAACAGTGCAGATAACTTCTGCTATGTTTGTGGTGAAGTGACTTTTGCACCACAAAAGCGTAGTATAACCACTCTGGTTAAGAAAGCCTATCACCTTTCTTTTGGATGCCAAATTGGAGATCAGGACAAGAGGTGGGCCCCACACATATGCTGCAACACCTGTGCAACAAATCTTCGCCAGTGGTTGAACAGGAAAAGGAAATATATGCCTTTTGCAGCGCCAATGATTTGGAGAGAGCCAACAGATCATACCAGCAATTGTTACTTCTGCATGGTGCCTCCAGTTGGGAAAGGTGTGTCAAAGAAGAAAAAGTGGACTGTGCATTATCCAAACATTCCATCAGCTATACGCCCAGTACCCCATGGAGAAGGACTGCCGGCTCCTGATGCACCAGAATCACTCTCACTTGAGGAGGAAGAGGATGAAACTTCTGGTCCTGAACCATCAATGTCACAGGACCCACATTTTCTCCCATCCTCCTCCTCTGAACCACACCTCATAACACAAGGAGAACTGAATGACCTTGTCAGGGATTTGGAACTACCCAAGAGTAAGGCAGAGCTGTTGGGCTCCAGACTACAGCAGTGGAATCTCCTGGCAGGCTATCAGGGCAAATGGAGCCCATCAATGCTTGCAGACTATTGCTAGACAGTGACAAGAGATGCTCCATTTAATGAATACAAGAGACAAGCCAAGAAGCGCCGAGTAGACACTGAATAGGACTAAACTATGTACATAATAGCTTTTTGCCTTTTGTTTCCTAATAAATTTTATTTATATAACCCTTTTGCTGATTTTTAAAGTGTTACATAAACAGGACAGGTGAAATATCATGTAAAGCAACCATAAACACATGAAAAGACCTAGCTTTACAATTTATGATTAAAACTCTACTATCTACACAATATACATAGACATAAAATGTAAAAACTGAAATATCTTAGAAACAGTAGCCAATCAGTTGTTTTAATTGTCATATTTGAATTCAGCACATCAAAATACATAATAAATATCACATTTTATCTCTGAAGCAGACGACTTCTCAAAAATTGTAGACCAGTTTTATGAAAGTCTAGTTGACTTAATTTCTGACTCTGATTTGAAAAAAAAAAAAAAAAGTTTAAGGATCTTCCACTGAATAATTTTTGGAGCAGCCTAATAGAAGAGTACCCTAATGTGGCTAAACGTGCAGTTCGAGTGCTCCTTCCGTTTGCTACAACTTATTTGCGTGAGCTGGGATTTTCATATTATACTGCAACAAAAACCAAATATATGAAAAGACTTGATGCTGCACCTGACCTGAGGATTCAACTTTCCAGCATTATTCCTAATATTAAGCCAACCTGTGATAGAAAAATGCAGAAACACCAATCCCATTACATCCAAATTTGTATTTCTGTTTATAAAAATAGATTCTCCTAGTAAAAATCTAATTTGTTTGGTGTTTGTGTACATATAAAAAGAGGGTTTAAATAACTGACTGGGAGAGAAGATAACCTGAGGCTTTACCTTTGGGCCATTAATACCCTAGGAACTAGCCCTTGATAAAGCTCATTTCCCATTCATTTCAACAGGACTTTTACAGGTGTTTTCTACCTAGGGGCTTAGTGGGTTCCCCTTACTGAACCCAAAGCACGACAGATTCAATGTCATTTGCAGCAAATTAAGTGTCTTGAGGTTCTCCAGTATTGTACCATCTGCTCAGCTCTAATTCTGACAAATAAAAGTAAAAATTAATCCGCTCCAAGTTTCAAAAGTCTAAATTGATTTTGGTCTGTTATCCCCTTTGTTTCAATTCCAGATGATTGCATTGGCTCCGTACACACTGAAGAACTTAACAGAAACGTGGCCAGGATGAGAGTATGCACTGATGGAGTCCATACTTTGCCCAAGCAAAATCAGATGCTATAAATCCAAGTGGACCTCAGAGTAGAGCTGGGAAAGGAATGAGGTTTTCTATTTCATGGGAAATACCATCATTTAAAAAAAAATTTTCACTCCAAAAATGGAATAAAAAAAAATCAAGATGTTTTGAAATTCCCCACAAAACAAAAAAGTTTTAAAAATACTATTTCAGATCAAAACATTTTGTTTCAATTTCAATGGAGTTTTTAAAAATAATAAAATTGATAATATACAAAATTTCTACACAAAAAGTCTTTACAAAACAAATCAAAACCACCTTATTCTAAAAATGTCAAAATGGAACATTTGAACCATATCATAGCACTTCTTTCATTCACCTACCCCCTAGCCTGAATCAAGATTTTTGAAATCTACACACTTCCAGGAAACATTTTGCTCCCAAGAAATTCACATTTTCTGATGGAAAAACATTCCACCAGAAAATTTCCAACCAGCTCTACCCTAGAGATATGTACACAGCTTTCTTACAGAATTATTTACAAAGCAAGTGGAGATTTAATCCAGCATTAGATCTTTGCCTAGGGAACTCAAACAATACTTAACTGAGGTTGTTCAAAAGTATATGAAAAAGGGTCTTTGTATGTTTAACATTGTCCATAAATACACAAATAAATTAGAATCATTAAAGCAAAGTGAAGTGGCAAGGGAGAATTGTCTGGTGAAAGCAGAAAAAAACTAGATTTAAGAACTTCTGGTTACAGTCATCCCATTCTATCCATTGCATATAACCGCCTCCACCATGCTTTAAGAAAGGTTATGCCCTGGATCAAATATCATCATGTGGGTCCTTGGGTGGGTTATCAGTTCATAAGTGTAGGCCCCCTGGACTACATCTATCTCTAATTGGCTACCAGTCTATATTAAATGCTTACCTACCTGCCATGTCTCTTTATAGGGATACGGCTACTTCATTGCCATTTTAGAATAAGACCCTAGACATTTGTGTAGTGTTCTGTTTAGAATGAGAGTGGTCAAAATTATCCCTAGGATGCAAGAAGATCAAGTGGATGGGGAATTGGACTGGATTCGAGGAGATCTAGGTGGTATTCTTAGCTCTGTCACTGAACAACTGTGTGACTTTGGGCAAGTCACTTCACCTCTAGGCCTGTTTTTCCACCATTTGTCCAATTGTCTGTAAGGTCTGAAGTGCTGGGACTGTCTCATCTCTTATTATGTGTATATACAGAGCCTAGTGTCATGAGGCCCTGATCTTGGTTTGAGCCTCCAGGTGCAACTATTGCACAAATAATTAAGGACATCGTACCTAAAGCTGAAGAATGTTGGCCATCTTTTTTATTTAAATAGAGCAGTGAAATCTTCTGTAGAAATGACTGAGTAGAGTAAAGTGAAGAAGCAGTTTTGAAAGCTAGCTGCAAAAGTTTCACACCAACAAACCGTTCTGGTGTATAACCAACCCCCTTTCCAACATTTTAGTCTTTTACAGCCAGTCATTTTATGTTGGTTTCTTTTACACTTTAGCCTGAAATACCAAGATCACATTCAACTCTCTCCGAGCAGTTTCTCCTCTTCTTGCTTTATGATCAATGTCTTGACAGCTTGAAAAAAAAAAAAACAGTTGCTATACTGACCTTTAAAGTGTTCTTTACACAGTAAACTCAGACAGAGCACAGGCTTATTCCCTAGTTAAATACAGTTCATGGTCATATTCCCAAAGTCAGTGTCTAATAATAACACACTGCCTATCACAGAAACTACCTCATCCACATGCTGGAATCATCAGGACCTTTTTAATCCTCTTTTAGATGGAGATTTTATTTTAATAAGAGTGAAAATTCAAACTTTATTCAAAATTTGAAAATACTGCTGAGCACCTCAAGATACCAGTGGCAAAACAGCTGTTTCAAACCCACAGGGAAGAAATTTTCAAAGGCACAAAGGGGTCAGGCAGGTGAGGAAAAAAATTACATGGGAGTTCCGCTCCTAATGTCCATTTATTCCTTCTGAAAGTATCCCCTTCAATGAAGGTTGAGATTACAAAGGACCCTATAGAAGTTAGGCACTGAATTCCCATTAAATTTCAATAGAAGTTCAGTACCTAAGGCCTATAGGCTCCTTGGAAAATTCCAGCCCAAAAATCTCATTTAATTTTGATTCATAGAAGCAGTTTACTAAATATTAATTAAATTATAATCTCTTATTACAAGCCTATTATTAGAGGATTAACAACTATGTGGCAGATATCATCAATTATCTATATACCACAACAGATCATGAAAAAGCACTTGCTATTAGAGCCATCTCTTTCAGTAGACGTACCTAAAGCAGACTAATCCCAATATTAAACAATGGATTATTAAAAAGTAGCTATTGAATAAATGCTATGTGAAAGCAATACACTTGTTACATAATCATCAGCATGCAATAGTTGGGAGTATTATAGCATTTCCCCCCATTATATTTAATATATAGTTATGCAAAACACATACACATATCCCGACTATATAAAATTACTCATGTTAATTCAGTCCTTATGAAAGACGCTGGATTTGCTAACTTTGGAAAATAAGGGCCTTTACACAGACATAGGACACTTTGATACTCACTTTAATTTCAGTGGGGGGTCAGGATTTCATCTAAATGTTACAGAAGAGACATACAACTCAAAGTAATTTAGCAACTTCAATTTAAGAAGATAGCATTTACTGCAAGTTTATAGAAACCTTCTCAGTTAGATCAATAAACAGAACCTTATCTTATAAAAGGAGCAAGTATTGATGCTCCACACTGACAATGTACATGAGTATAGCTATATCTCAAATGTGAAAGATCCACACCTCTGAGAGACGTAGCTATGTAACTTCACCCCCAGTGTAGACAGTGCCAAGTCAACGGAAGAATTCTTGTGATGAGAAAACCCCTCCTATTGCTGCAGTGAGTATCTACACCAGTGGTTCCAAACTGAGGTTCGTTAAATGTTAAAGGGGGTTCTCAGGAAAAAATTCCCTAATGGCAGACAGAACTGTCCCTAGGGACCCTGGGCAGCATGGGCCCAGCAGCCTGGAGCCCCTGGACTTCCAAGAGCTAAGCAGATCAAAGCAAGCATATCTATTACACTGAGGAGATTAAACTTCAAGACCCCTTATAAGAAATGGAAAGGGAGGTGGATATTTTTTGCTGTTTTTACAATTAAATAGGCAACTAGTATTGATTTTTAAATTATTAAGAACAAGTTTAAGCTTTGTTGTAACGTGTGTTGTTTGCCTGGACTGCTCAAGACTTGAATGTTTGTGTAGGAGGAACTCTGAGTTGGCTTCTTAAATACCTTCATGCTGTTTCACATGATCCTCTTTGATAAAACATAGGATCCTTGTCTTATAACAGGCTTATTCAAAGTGAGACAAGCTACAAAAGTGAGATCTTGGGAGAGAGTTGCCATTTTTGTAATGTAATAAAAATACTGTAATGATAAATAAATAAATAAATAAATAATAAAAATAGTGTGTAATAAGCATGTCATAAAAACAAATTTTATATTTCCAAGATTGCTGCTTTTATAATTTATACTCAGGTAAACAAGAAAATTGCTGGAAATATTCATTTTTAGGAAGGGGTTTGCAAGACATGACATTTTAGTGAAAACGGTTCACAGGTTGTTAAAGTTTGGTAACCACTGATCTACACTGAAGTGCTTACAGAAGCAACAGTGTTAGCATTTTAGGCATAGACATACCCTTGCTAACACAGGGCCTGAGATCTAAAGGTTTTTGAGGTCTTTCCATTGACTTCTGTGGGCTCACGGACAACAGTTGCTCTATTACTATAGCCATGTGTGTCAAGAAAGAAAATGACTAGACAGATGAGACAAAACTGGGTCGATACTACCAACAGAGAATAAAGAGAAAAGAAATAAATGCTAGAAAAAGCATGTGTCAGTAGCAATCCTGGTCAGATTCTGTATTATTTAGGGTGCAAGAATTTTCAAGAGTTCAATGCATTTTTTGTATTAGAATTATGCTTATCTATGCTTGACTTGTATTTCCTTCTTCTTTCAGATGTGCACACACACGCACGCGCGTGCACACACACACACACACACACTTACTTTTAGGCATCTTCCGATCTGCTTTAGCTTCGAGGTTTAGGTTTGTTGTACACACCAAAAGGACAAAATTCCTGATGGGGCCAATAGCAAAAACTCTGATGGTGTTAAAAAAAACACCCAATGGTGGTTCTCAAAGACAGCAGAAAAATCCAGCCAGCAGGTGGTTTTAAACAGAAAATTTGCTTGTGTGTTTTACTGCCAATTCTTATACATCTTTATTTGAAACAACTCCACCAGAGAGGTCCTTTGAGGCCATCTGCCTGTCCCAAGTCAGGATAAAGGAGGAGGGTTGGGCGTGGGGTAGCAACTCCACCTCGTAAAAAGTCAACCTGCTACAGAAACGCCAACAATAGAGACAACAGAGACTTTTACCTTGGAAAAAGAACGGTCTTCAACTCGAAGATGCATGACGCTGGGTGGTAAAAGCCGTGAGGAAGCCACTCAAAAAAATGGGCTATACCTGGAACCAGCTAGAGCGAATGGCCCAGGATAGAGGACTCTGGAGATCTGTGGTTGGCAGCCCATACCCCGATTGGGGTGACGGGCATGAGTGAGTGAGTGTTTATTTGAAACCACTATTAATCTTGAATGAAATTATGGATCAGTTCCTTCAGTCATAACATAGGCAAAACGCCCACTAATGTCAATAGGAATTTTGCCAATGTAGGAACCCCAAGAATAGCCCTGTATATATTAAAAGTTCCCTTTTTTCCTTTACTTATTCAGAACAACAGTGGCAGATCTGGGACTAGAACCCAGGACCCCACTGTGGTAGGGGTTCTACAAACAGAACAAAAAGGAGATGGCAATGTTTATCACCCACTTTTATAGAGTGATACGAGTCTATTCCATATATAAACATCTGCATTATTAGTCTTTGATTTACACTATTCCTGCATCAGTTACTCAACCCAACTGTGATTTTATCACAATGATTTATTTATTTATTTTAATTCTCCCATATTATTCCCATCAATCAAAACACCCACCCCACCCACAAATCAAAATCCCAAACAATGAAATATAGACTATAATCTGGGTGGTCCTTTGCATGAAAGCAACAGATACTGCCAGAAGGCCAAATATACATAGCCCTCTACACTATTTTCCCTATTGATTATGCAGAACAGTATAGACTTTGAAGTAACCGAACAATAAGCTATTGTTTTCTCTAAAGGGTTGTATAAATCCACAACATCACCACCACCACCACCACCTAGAACTTTCATAGTTCCATAGAAATCTGCAGCCAATTTGGAAATAGCAACCAGACATTCTAGGCCTGTTCTACACTGGGGGGAATCAATCTGGAGTTATGCAACTTCAGCTACGTGAATAACATAGCTGAAGCTGACATACTTAGATCTTCTTACCACAGTAAGTCGACTGCTGATGCTCCCCCATTGAGTCCGCCTACACATCTCACTTCGGTGGAGTACCAGAGTCGACAGGAGAGCACTCAGCGGTCAATTTATCACGTCTTCACTAAATGCGATAAATCAACCCCTGCTGGATCGATTGCTCCGGAGGTAAGTGTAGACAGGCCCCATGTCTTGTAATTTAGCCACACAACCACCCATGCCTCTCCCTCAGCGAGTTCTTGTCACTGTGATCTTTGCATTACCTCTCTCAGAAAGCTTTTGTCTCCAGGTCTAAGAGTTCCTGGCCATGCATGAAACATCCAAAATGAGCGGCACAATAGCACAAGAGCAAGCTATGAGTACAGCTGATAAGGACCGATGATTGCAGAGAGGTTTATACAACAGATGCCTCAGATTGCCACCAGGCATTGAAAAACAATAAGCCAACCCACAAATGCCAACCTAACTACAGCTCACAACTGGTGGTTTTGGAAATAATCATGCCACAAACAGCTGAGTCAATGGGGAATAAACGTCTGCAGCAGATGAACTTCCACATGAAGATACTGTTTAAAAGGAGATTTCCTTAAATAAGAATGAGGGATTGGGAAGGATGGCCTTGTGATTAAGGCACCAGCCTAGGACTTCTGAGATAAGGGCTTATCTGACACATTTGAATTCTAGTGCAGTACATATATGGTCGTAACCAATCCAACATTTGGTCATGCCAGAAGATAAGACAGGTCTTTAGAGATTCTTGGTAAAATTGTTGGCCTCCTGAAGTCAGTGGCAGAACTCCCATTGACTTCAATGCGCCCAGCACTTCCACACTATGGAATGTAGAGGGTGAACCACAAAGATTTGACAGAGATAACACAAAGAAAAGACAAATGCTGCTTCAAGGGTTTGACTGAAACAAGGAAAACATTACTTGATGCTTGCGTAGGGAGGTGAGCTGGCCTTGTTGGACCCTGGGACAATGTGCAAAAATCAATAGCGAGATTTTTGATAACTCTTCTTTTTGGATGCCCATCTAGAAACACACTTTCAATGAGCTTTGTTTTCAGAAGGCGGGTCTCAGCACTTCCTGAAAACCAGCCATCTTTAAAAGGTGCCTCCAATTGGGCACCCATAAAGTTAGGCCCTTGAAAAATCTCTAGCAACTTTCCAAAATGTAGAAGTCTTTCCATTTGCCTGATTAGATAGCTTCATCCCCCCCACCCCCACCCAATAATCTAGGGTAGCTCCAGTCAGTCCTCAGTTTCTTTTAAGCAGTTGTAAGCTCTTCAGGGCAGGGAATGCATCTACTCTTTAGGTGTGTTGCACTGTGTAGACTGATGGTACTATACAAAATATCAGTCCAGTAACATCATATGCACTAAATTGAATGGGATGTGTGTTATACCATCTAAGAACAGATAAAGTGACTATTGTCTGTGTAACCTCACTGTGCTGGTCACTGATGAACTGTAAAAATATTTTAAATTTCAAGTCTTTCAGCATCAAAATATTGAAACTGTTATTGTCACAGTGTATTTTAGTTGCTATGGAGCAACTCAACTCCAGTGTTAAAGCCATCGTTTGATGAAAGATGCTGTACTGGCTTCCATTTATATAGCTAACTATGGGAGACCAGAAATAGCTGCTATTCATTTTTAAGCAACAGCTCAAAAGATTTATGAACAGGAAGCACTTGAACTTCTTGAATGCATTTTGCACAGAAATATCCAGAAAGTATAATCACGACACATCTCCTGCAACAGAAAAATCCATTAAGCGAAGAGGAGGAGAGGGAAATATGAGAGAGGGAGAAACATGGCAGAGATTCTTCTCCTTGGATTTATTACATCCCAACACAATTAAAATAAAAGTAATAAAAACAATGCCAGAGCCATAGTGGCAGTTTTAGACTGCACCTGATAAACACAAATCCTCATGTGGCATGAGTTGTCTATAATTGTGCGATAAACATACACTGGGAGTTTCTTCTTTCTTAATACTCAAGAACTAACATGTAAAATTAAACAAAATGTTGTATTTATAGAAATGGATTCCAATAATACAAAGAAACTAATTATCTGGAAAAAACAATCATCCTCCAGGATGGCAAAGATTTCTCCCTTGATATTAAGAGGCCCATGCAGCATCACTGCAACAGACTTTTACTGAAATGTTGATAGGTTAACTAAAGTAAATGCCATTTAGATACATGGCAGGATCCATAATGGGGCTCGTATCAGTTTTCCCCTTCCACCTTCACCTTAAAAACACAAACACGCAGTTACCTAAAAATTAGAGAAAAGGCGATAAGGTGATTCTGTCCCCCACAGCCAACAAGCAAAACATAGATGGTATCCTGGACCTGGATTTCAGTTGGTACCTTTAAGCATAACGATAATACAGAGAAGAATCATCCTTCTCCCAAAACCACTTTCTGGAACACTAACTGAGGTTCATGAAAATGTGAAAATTGTCAACCTGAAATGTTAATGAAATGAGCAGTTCCTCCAAGGAGAAGAGCATCTGGGGCAAATGTCACACCACTTCAACATAATAGGCTGAGATTCTTATGTGTGATAAGTGTCACACGTGCTCTCTCTTTAAGGCTTGCCAGGAGACTGTGACATTATCTGATTAAATATGACCATGTAGATCATTGTTGCTACCGCTGTTCTATAATTGCAATATCTTGTACAAATTATGTCAAGTAAGGTGTCTATGGAAAGGTTATGATTTGCCGAATATGATTATGCTATTTGTATGCATATATCATTTTTGTATTTGAAGTTATGAAAATTGGCTCTATACCTGTATTTCAAATACATTTGCTCCTGTGGTAATGCCCGAAGGGATTCTGCCCACCTATCTTGAAGGGACTATTCAAGTTTAAGTGGTTCATCAAAAGAACATAGCTCACAATGGAAGGCACCCACCTACACTGAATGAACTTTCCTGTGAACATTCCAGCTGAAGTATAGGTAATGGCCTCTCCTGTGACTTCATAATTGGACATGTGACTTGCCTGTGTGACTCCAAACACCATCTTGCTACCTGTAACTTGCTACCTGTAATTCTGGAAAGATCTGAATTTTGCCTCTTTCCTGCTCAAACCTCTGGACTATGATGAACTTGTGCTAATGGGAGCATTCTAACCAAAGGACTGAGGACCTTCCAATGATTTAGAATCAACCAGAGACTTAACAAGCCAGCAGTTTATTCCATCATGCTACAAGCCTGAACCAAGGACTTTGAAAAGGTTGTATGTATTTGATTCCTTTAATCAATTTTAACTCTCATCTATCTTTCTTTTTATAAATAAACCTTTAGATTTTAGATACTAAAGGATTGACAACTGCATGATTATTGGGTACAATCTGAGTTGTGTATTGACCTGGGTGTGCGGCTGGTCCTTTGGGATCAGAAGAACCTTTTATTTGATGAAATTGGTTTTAAAAAGAACCACTCATCTTTAAATCTAGGACTGGAATACCTAAGGAAACTGCTTTTCTGACTTCTTTTAGCTAGTGTAGTGAAACAGAAGTTTAGTTTTGTTTCTGGTTTGGTAGATCTTATGGGAGAACCACCACCAGTTGCGGAGGGGGAGTGGGGGGGAAACGTCTGCCCTATTTCTCAGGGGTTTGTCCTGAGTTTGATATTCTCAGTTGTGACCCATGGAGACACTGTGATAGAGACATTTTGAAGAAGTAGTTGCCATGAGTAAATCAGCTTTTTGCTCAAGAAGTGAAACAAAAGGGGAAGAGGGCATGGGCGGTGGGTATCAAAGGCCAGGAGAGACCTAACCCAGGCATGGCCCCACCCATCTTCTGCCCCGAGGCCCCAGTCTTGCTCCCTCTCTTCCTCGAAGCCAGAGGGGGTTCAGCTCCAGCTGGCAGCCTGGAGCTTGGCCACCAGCAGCCAGGAGTGGCTCGGGCTGGCTGGCAGCCTGAGGGCGAGGGACTCTTAGCTCCAGCCATGGGGGGGGTGGAGGGGGAACCCTCAGGCAGAAGGGACAGAGATGGGAGGATAGCCTCCCCAAAGGGCAGGGGAAGGGTCACCCGCCGCTCATGGAAGAGGGATTCACATCTAGGATCTGTTGAGAGCATTTGAAGGAAGCAGGGGAGTTGGAACAATTTTTATAATGGGGTTGCTAAAAGTGGAAAGCATATATTTGGTTACTACTTCAAGCCAGGGGGTGCTGCTGCTGCACACCCAGCACCCCAGTAGGAACTATGAAGGATGGCAGTGGCAAAAGATGACTCAGATAACACAGCAAGTCCAGCAGCAAGATTAGAAGAGGGTGTGGAGCAGAGAGAGGAAAGCACATAACTATGGCAGAGGATTGAAGAGGAGACAAGTACCTGCCAGCTACGGGGAGGAGAGACAGAGCTGGGACTTTTGAATTATAAACTAAGAGAGAGACAATGATTGCAGCAAAGAACTAACTCCCCAGTCAACGTGGGTCTCTGCCGTGAGATTATGCAGCCAAGGTTCGGAGTCACTGTTGAATCACTTTGAGGCACTTCTGTGAGAGGCAAGAGGACGATGCAGTGTCAGCCCCAAAGTTATTCTGGGATACAGAAGTACCTCTGCATGGGAGAGAAGTCAATGCTGCCTGTATGAAAATGGGAATCTAAACACAGAGACAGAAAACGCCTCTTAGAAGATGAGACCAAGGGCCTGGAAAGCAGACAGTTTGCCCAGAGACAGAAGCCCGGAAAAGCAAGCAGACCAGCAACTTTAGAAGTCCTAAGAATTTTTTCTGTTAATATCACAACATACGTAGACTGGTACACAGGGTCTTGTATATTCGCTATGCTCATAAAGAAGATGACATTACTGAATATGGTGTGATGTCTCCTATTAATGCAGCTTCTTGCACTGACATAAAAATAACCCAATTGTTTAAGAATCTAGGCTAAGATTTTCAAAGGAGCTTAACTCCCTTTAGACTGCTTTGGAAATCCTCATCGCAGCCTTTGTAATGGCATCGAAAAATGGTAATTTCCCACCTAATTCATTGTCTCAATATCAATAACATTTTGAAGTACAAGTATCAGAGGGGTAGCCGTGTTAGTCTGGATCTGTAAAAGACAGACAGAGTCCTGTGGCACCTTATAGACTAATAGATGTATTGGAGCATAAGCTTTCGTAGGTGATTACATCTGATGAAGTGGGTATTAACCCACGAAAGCTTATGCTCCAATACATCTTATTTTGAAGTACATAATTTTCTCACCTAATGCCCCAAACCAAAGCCCTTTGAAGTCAGTGGGAATCTTTGACTTAATGACTTTGGCTCAGGCCCCAAATGCACATCTGTGTGGAAACGCTCTAGACAAAAGGAGCATATATGTTAAGATGTGTAACCAAGGAAACTAAGAAGCCGAGACAGGACCTGGAGCCCAGTTCTACCTCCAGTTACATGCAAACGATTCCAGTTTTTCTTCAATGGGACCTATGCTTGCACATCAGACAACTAAGTTTGGTTCAGAGTCTATAGCCTCTGGATGGCACAGAAGAGGTAAAAAAGTTCTCGAGCTGCACAGGTATTACCATACAGAGCTATCAGGCCACTGATACAGTACTGTATATTAATGGAAAGGAAGCTATTGAAGAGACATACCATAAAGTGTCAAGAAAAATCATTAAGGGCTCTGTAATTACCAAATGGGAGTTACCACTTCCACTCAAAAGCAGCCAATGGAAGGCAGTGGGTTTGATTTCTTGACCCCAAACATCTTGTGGAAATAGGAACTGGGCAAGAACTGGATTTTCGATTTTGCGGGGAATGCCACAAGTTTGAAAAAAAAAAAAAACCCCATTCTGAAACCAAACTAAAGCAAACAAATGAAAGTCTCCCACTAAACACTTAAATTTAGTTTTGGGTGGATTGAAATATTTCACTTGTATGAAATCAAAATGTTTCCTTCCAGTTTTGACTTTAGTATATTGTATAATAAATTTTTAAAAATTGAAGTAAAGTTGTGTCAAAATGAAAAATGGAAATGTTTTGTTTCAACCTTATTGAAACACTTCTTTTCCCCCAACTTTTCTATCAAAACAAAAAAAATTTAGTCAAAATCTACATGTTGCTGCAAAAAAAGGTTGCTTTTGACAATCTAGCATTTTCTGATGGAAAAAAGTTAAAAGTTCAACCGGAAAGTTTCCCACCAGCTCCACAGGTCATTTCGGAGGATTCCTGTGACTGTTGATTTACAGTAAGTCTAGGAACACCATGGAAGTGCCAGAGGACTGGAAGAAAGCTAATGTTGTGCTAATATTTTTTAAAGGGCAAAAATGGAATGACCCAAGTATTACAGGTCTGTCAGCCTATCAATAATCCAGGGCAAAATAACGGAACACTGATATAGGACTCAATTAGAAAAGAATGAAAGACGACTAATACCTTATGCCATCAGCATGGGTTTATAGAAAATAGATCCTGTCAAACTATATGACACCTTGGTTAGTGAACCAGAATGATACAAAATCAATATGGCAAACGTTAAATATATTAAAAACTGGGGAATTCAAAGGTCTCAAAATGTAGTTGTAAATGCAAGATCGAGCCAGTATGTGTCTAGTGGGTCCTACACTATTTAACGTTTCTATTAATGACCTGGAAGAAAACAAAATCGTTACGGATAGTTTCCTAGTAACACAAAGATTGGAGGAGTGATAAATAATGAAGTGGACAGGACACGGATACAGAGCGATCCCAGCATTGTTTGGTAAACTGAGCACAACCAAATAATATGCATTTCAATATGGTCAAGTCAAGTCAGACATCTAGGAACAAAGAACACTAAATAGGATGGGGGACTCAATCCTGGGAAGTGGTGACTCTGAGAAGGGATTGGGGGTCATGGTGTCTCGGGTGGACACTGCTACAGTACACAAAGTTGTGGAGAGCAGCTACAGCACTGTCCACATGGAACATTACTGCGCAGCAAGCTGGCACAAATCATACCCTGGTTTACCATCCTCTACATACGGAGATTGTGAGCTGAAACATTGTCACTCTTATATCTGAGCTTTCCCAGCTAAAAAAACATGATCCTCACATCTTTTTCAGAGGATTTTCAGACTATACTTTTTTGTTTTGTTTTCAACAGAGCATGCTTGGGGAAACATATTTCTATTTTAAAATATGCAGGGACACTGGAGCAAACTACCATATTGTCAACAAATTCTACAAGTATTCTAAATATTTCAAGGTACTTGAAAATGAATTTATTCTTTTGGAGATTTGTAACTAATTGCCTGAGGTACAGCTTGAAAATTGAAACAAACAATTATACCCTTCCATAAAAGGCTTTTCTTGTTTTTCAAATTACACAGCTTGATTTCAAAACTAACCAGGATTATTCTGCAGCAGGGAACAAAAGGGGGGAAAAAAAGACTCTAAACAGCCTGTATCAAATAAGATTCTCAAAGTAATTTAATCAGTTTCTATAAAAGTATGATGATGATATCGCATTACTGGTATATGCTCAGTGGAATAATTAACTCCATATTTATCCCTTTGTTCTGTCATTCTGTGGGTTCTCTTTGAAATTTAACAAAATATTACTTTAAAAGGTTTGCATAAAATCACTTGCTCTGAAGCATCTCCTCTTAAAAATCATCTCAGTGAGATCTATGCTGCTGTCATAATAGTAGTATGGAGTAATGTACTGGGCCTGATCCTGTCGGCTCCCTTCAGATGAACTCACACCGACTTCAATGGGCACTTCATATTCAGAGCTGGCAAGGTCAGAGAACTCCTAGTGTGTAAACAAGTCTAGATGCTAATTCCCAGGTTCATGTTCATAATTCACATGCTGCTTTCTGCATCAAGCTTATTTCTTGTATACAAAGAGCACTAGAAACTTCCATAATTATTTATTCCAGAGGCAACTCTGAGGGTACTGTATTGACCAATTTTCTATCATTCCAATGGTTAGATCCCCTGCTGGAAGGGTCAAATTATGCTTTAGCTATGATTTCATCTGACTGTATTATAAACCATACAAAATGTAGAGTGATAAACATGCCACGCTTCAATCAATATGTTTTAATGGCAATGATCAGCAGTCCTCATGGGATTTGTAGAACATTCATTATTATTGCATTCATCATTCCAGGATACCTAACATTCTGTGTGATTAGTTATCAGCAAAAAAGAAAAAATCACAATGACTATCATCATCTAAAGAGGATTTCTAGGATTAAGGCATCCTAGGAAAGCATGTTCATTAAAGAAACATTGTGCATTCTATTCTAGTCTATGTAGGTTCTTATCCCATGCTCATGACTATGCGTGCCTTCCAGTAGCATATTAAGCAATGTGACTACACATCTGTCACATGGTGCTTATTCTCTCATCTTAATATTTTTGTTCTCAGATCTCCCCTATTTCCAAAGATTACAATAGCATATAGGATAGGTGCTTCCTCTCAGTCCAGCACCCGTTTCTCTCTATTCCCGTAAGAAAGTCATAACCCTAGATGTCTGACAGCCTGATTTGTTATCATACGATAATTTCAGTGGCAAGTTTGCCATCACAGCCTTGATTCAGTAAAGCACTTAAGAATATGCTTAAACCCATTTCTACTTAGGAATGTGTGATATCAGTGGGACTTCAGTGCACTCTTTTCCAAGTAGGAATTAGTTTAAGCACAGGCTTAAGTGCTTTCCTAAATCTTACCACAGCTCACTGACTGCTCTGCACTCTGGCTCTGCCAATCCCTGCCTATCCATTCTCCACCCATAAGAGGCTGGTGGTTGCTCTCCACTCCACACATGCTCTGACAACATGGATAGCTCATGCAGGGTTTCTACTCCCCTAAATGCCACAGGCCTTATAACCGAGGCTCAAGTAACCTATTAAAAGGATTTCAAACTCAATACCGTCTTCGTCCTGCTAATAAAACACACCAGAAAAAAATGGGTGAGTAGCACAATGATTGTCCTCTTCCATTTTTGCTGTGTGTTGCTGCTTGTTTATATAAACCATTTGATTCTTTTTACAGAACAACATGAGACAGAATGACTTATGGGGCTGCCAAAAGGTAAAAACAGTATTGCATTTATATGCTTTGCTGTGGCACTGAGCAGCAAGTGCCAGACAGCTCCTGGTTTAGCAGCGTTCAGAAGCTTGAGTTCTCTCCTTGCCATCCAGCCACGGTTCAATGCACTTTTTCCAAGCCATGATGAGTGAGGAAATTGGTAATGTAGAACCATTCTCTTGTGCAGAACTCAAAGCACAGACGAGCCCCAAGCCCGAAGTAGTAGAGCCCCATGGAACTTTACGAGCACTTTAAACAATGGCAAAATTATGAACAGTAAATGGACTTTTATTTGTCTTTCATGATTCCCTTCAGTTGTTGCTACTGATGGGTATTAAATATAATTTATCCACTACACCTTTGCTTTTTGTGTCAGCCCAAACTATAATTATCCTAAGATAACTACTCATCTTTAGGGATAAATCCCAGAGCAAGAGGGAAAGGCAGAAAGAGAACAAGAAGATTCAATATGCAGGTCACACATTAACATTTTTTAGCCTCTCTCTGCATCAGTACCTGTAGCTCCCACAATATTTGTCTAGAACTATCTAGTCTGAAGCCACTCTGCCAAGATCACAGGCTTCTGGAAGAGTTTGCATCTAAAATTCTGTATTGCATTGGGAAGGTCTAAATATAGATTTACTTTGTTAAAAAATATCTGAATTAAAAGAGTGCATGTGTTTGTGGGGGTAGAGGGTGGGGTTTAGTCGGCATTACCTCATTAACTAAGAACAGTACAAGAGCCTCAAAATTATCCTTCAAATCTTGGTGTTATTGAGGGGACTGTCCAGAATTTCCGTAAGATAGCCGTACAATTTCAATCTGTTGCTTTACATGGAACACCAATGGTACACTGGCTCTGTGCACAGAAGAAAATTTCACCCTCTGTGATGGAGGCATATAGCCCCAGAAGTTTTGAGGTATTTGGGCACCTATAGATGCAGATAAGTGCGTAATGGAATTTTCAGAAGTGCCTAACCCACACTGCACGAAGGTGCTTTTGAAAATCCCACTGGGTGCTTATCTACATTTTTATGTGCCCAAGTACCTTTAAAAATCTGGTTCACAATTACTTTCCACTTATTCTATGAACAGAGCATGCCAATTCCCACTTCCCTGACTTCCCCCAAATTGTGGCTTTGCCACAAGCTCTGAGTAAGAGGCAACTTGTAGAGGGGTGCTGGTCCCAGCGGCCAACCAGGAATCAGCACGTATCAGAGCTACACTCTGGCCTCTGGCTCCCCCTTGCTCCACTGAGGAATAAGCAATCTGCACCAACACAATATATCTGTGCTAACAAGTGCATTGGGAGAGGTGGAGCCACAGTTCTACCCCCCACCCATGCAGGAAAGAGAGTAGCATCCCCATGAAGCTGCTCTCCTGCTGCCCCTCTGCACTGCAACTGATGAAGATGACACAGGGGTGTGACAGCAGCCATCCATCACGGTCCTCACCCGTGCCACTCTGAGGTCGGTTGCTGATTAGAGCTGTGCAAAAGAAAAAACACCCACAAGTTTTTTCTGTATACCTGCTGGTAAAACACACCAAGGGAATTTACACAGGCTGTAAGGCACCCAATGCCAACTGAAGCCAACAGGAGTTGGGTGACTAACTCCCATTTGTGCCTTTGAAAACCTCCCCTCGACCCTACCCTACCCCACTCTGCGTGCGTGCGCGCACACACTAACTCATTCTGTTTTGGAAAGTTCAGAGCAAAGTGCAACCGCTACATTTCATCCTGACCACTTTAGTCTCAGCAGTATCTTGAGTTCCCCGTCTATATGCCGTATTCATTGTTTGTATCACCTTAGATTGTAAGCTCCTTGGGGCAGGAACTGTGTCTCTCTTCACTATAGTGTTTGTATAGCACCTAACACAATGGCAGTCTGGTGTACAACTGAAGTCCTTCATTGCTACTGCAGTACAAACAGCGATCACCATTCTTTCTACTCACCAGAATGTGTGTGCAGAAATGAAAGGCAAATCATCAGAAGTGAACAGCTGTGATTTAGCTGCAAAATACATTTTTGCTGTTTCTACAACCTTTCCATACACACACACACAATTGGTTTAGCGGTGTCACAATAGTGTTTGAAAGGACACTTCATTTATTCATTACTCTGTGGTTCTGTATACTGTATCAAGGCCAGGAGATTGAAAAATATGTTTCTGCTTCCCCTAGCCATGATGAATGAACTGGAGTGCTGCTCCCAGCTAAAAGGGTATGTTCTATACATGAGCAATTCTAACTACTTCTCTCACCCTCTAGATACTTCAATCTCATTTCAATGTATTCCTTTGTCTACTCTCTCAAAAAAAAAATCTATTAGCAGCTGGTGTTATTGCAAGAAGTGCGAAGGGCAAAGAACACTAATCGTAACTTTTTGAGGATGACTCAAAAGCAGAAATTCGAGACATTCAAGGCTATTTTTTAAACCTAATTACTATCCTTCTAATCATAAAAAGTTATTGAAGCTCATAGTAGAAATGCTGCCCAACCAAAGGCCTTTGGCTTTTAGGGAATGAAACACCAATTGTATGTGTATTCAGATCCAATACCTAGCTCCTGCTTCATCAACATCATCACTCGAGGTATTCTCTTTGCAGTGCAGCATCAGAACCTCCTCTGCTATTCAACTTCGGCCCTAGGCTTAACCAAAGGCAATTTTAAACATGCAAGTATAATGAAGCACGTGAGAGGAGGGGAAAAAACCCAACCTTTCAAGCCAAGTCTCTACTACAAACAGCAGAAACAGCCAATTCAAACGTTTGAGACAATAAGTGGACCTGGTCTGAAGCTGTGGCCTGGTGTAACAGTGTTCTGCCCCTTTAAGACTGGGGGGCCTGCAGCCCCCCAAAACCAGGCATTTAAGCCTAGAACAGGGATTCAGACCCAGCCAGGAAGGGGTCCGGTGATTCTCGTAACGGCTTGAAAGAATTCACTTACTGAAGAACTGCAGGAAGTTAGATGGGTCCTGTGTCAGGACCTGACAACAGAAAGACACACCAGGGGAAAGACCACTTTGCCCCTGCAGAAGACCCCAAGTCAGGAGGAAAGCCCAGGTTTATATGTGGAACTGTTATTGTGTTAGAAGGCCAGTGCCCTAAAGGAAGGGCCTGAACAGACTTCGGGGCTGTGGTTATCTTTCCTGGGCTGGAGGAGACAAGCCAGCAGCCCTCGCAGAGTGTGGCAGTCTGGACCTCTTTCCATCAAGTCTGGCGAGAGTGATTCAAACTGAGATGGTGACAGATCTGAAATGTTTATTTCAGATAGGCAGAACGTGCATTCTAATCACATCAATCAGAAATAGTAGCTGATCACAAGGACAGAGGTCTTCCATCACCAAGCCCATGGCAACTGCAGGGAATGGCTATCATGGGATATGCCCACCCAATCCTAAGAGCTGGATGTTTATTCTTATTACATTTTCATAGTGTCCACATGCTTCTCCCTCTGTCCTCACTCTCCAACCCTGTTGCTGCTTAGTTGAAAAAGATCCTTACATATGTTTCTATGAGCCCGTCTTGGCATTTCTGTTTGACAATGAGACCTCTCACTCACATAGCTCATCTCATTCAAGGACGCCCAAGTTCTAAAATGGAGAAGAGGAAGCTATCTAAATTCCACCTCTGACTCATCTATTTATAGGGTGCCCATCACTACAGTATCTACAGTGCATGGCACCATTATAGTTACACAATTCAGTTTGCACCAACTTATCCAAGACCCTCTATCTTTGATCAATGTGGTGGTTCTGCTCTGGGCCTTCCCCAGGATATGCACATCCTGCTTTAGCTTGTAAGCGAACCCAAATTGAACAGTATGTCCTGTGCTGGGCCCAATTAGCGCTTCGTACAATGGTATAAAATGACAATCTTTCATTGATTACAAAACCTTGTTTGATGCCACCTGAATCCACTGACCTGGGCCGCCTTTGTTTCAGTTCAGCTATCAGCAATACCTGCCTGTTACAAAAAGGATATTGATTAAGATTTTCATAACTGCCTTGAGGACTTAAATGTCCAAGTCCCATTACTACGGGCTATAGGTTACCTATGCAGCCACTAGTCAGTTTGTGCTACATGTCCCTCTGCATGTCCACTCCACAGAATCATAGACTATTAGGGTTGGAAGGGACCTCAGGAGGTCATCTAGTCCAACCCCCTGCTCAAAGCAAGACCAATCCCCAACTAGGGTGACCAGATGTCCCGATTTTATAGAGACAGTCCCGAAATTTGGGGCTTTTTCTTATATAGGCTCCTATTACCCGCCACCCCTGTCCCAGGTTTTCACATTTGCTGTCTGGTCACCCTATCCCCAACTAAATCATCCCAGCTGGGGCTTTATCGAGCCTGACCTTAAAACCCTCTAAGGAAGTAGATTCCAGCACCTCCCTAGGTAACCCATTCCAGCGCTTCACCACCTTCCTAGAAGATGAGAGTGTTACAGCCCGAGGTGGATTCTTTACCTCAGGCTCTTGAGACTCTTGCTTTTAGCACTAGAGATCCGTGGTTGAATTCCTGGTGTCAGCCAAGATGGTGGCGGTCATACCTATATATAATACCATACAACTTTAAGGATGTACTCCAAGTAAGGTGACCAGATAGCAGGTGTGAAAAAATCGGGACATCTGATCACCCTAAGTCGAAGCTTTTCAATAGTGGCTAGTGATTTTTTGAATGTCTTTGTATTTGAGTGTCCCATACCCTAACACGCCTTAGAAAGGCCGCATTTTCTGGAAATGCTGCGTTCCCCCTTCTAAAGATCAGGGACCTCAAGCTGTGCACTCAAAATCCGTCTGTAGCCTTATGACCCTATGCCCAGACTGCCTGGTATAAATTGCACCTGCTATATGATACCAGTGATTTTTGTCTTTGGTATTCTGAATCCATACTTCTCAAAAAAAAAAATATTTCCTTGTCTTGAGCTAGGCTGCATACTGCTTCCATTTTCATGGTAATATACTACTAATCAAAGTATTGTGCAGAGTCATTAACTTTACAAAAGAGCAGCTAATGGGACCTGTATGCAAGCTGTGGGGGGAAATGAATGCATCTGCTCATAGGAGATGTGTATAACAGGAAGAGACAACATTTAGCTAAACGGGTGTCATAAGCAAAATCAAAGAAGATATGCAGGGTTAAGGAATAGGATCTCACACCAGTGATATCCCCCTCCCCTCTTCTCCAAAGGCAGAGGTCTCCACCCTGAAAAGAGGAGGTTTTTGCAAGGAAACAAGAGGACTGCAGCACAATTTCTCTATGGGCTCCTCTCTCAGAAGCCTGTCCCACTGGTTGTAAGCTTCTACCATGCTGTGAATCCAGGCCATCTTGCCAAATTCTGTAACTGAGGCAAGTGTCAATCTAGCCATGACTTTCTAGGAATTGTCATCTAGGCCTGTGCGTGTTTAATTATAGATTTGACTTCACTGAAACTGGGAGTGTGATTGCAGAACATGTCGACATACTCCAGCTAGCTCACTATACCATGCTCGGGTACCAACAGCAGTGAAGCCACACCACCATGGACTTCAGTGCAGGCTAGCTGATCGAATAATTATCTGAGGACCCAGGCAGATTTGTACTGCCCGTCTGGAAGCCTGGGCTGCCATGGCTGCTCTGCTCTGGTACCCACGCTGGGTTAAAGGCCGCTGGGATGGGGTATGTTTACACGTGCTGCAATTACAGTCCCTGATTGCACTATAAACATACCCCGTCTCCTCTCAAATTGCCAATGAAAAGTAACTGTAGCTAAGCCAAAGTAGGCATTTAGGTGCTCGTATGGCTCCATCACATCTGTGTCTAAGTATCTCCTAAGTATTTAAAAATAGGGCTTATTTTAAAAGGTCCATTGAAATGCCCCATCTTGAGACAGTTGCTGCATGATGCACTGACTGCCAACATTGAAGCAGAGAACCGAGACAGTATCTCTGCCAGCATCCATGATCATATAGGCATGGAGAAAGTGCAACTACCAATTTTGTGCAAATACTATTTCAGCTACAGACCTAAGGAGCATGAAGCAAGCATAACATGACACTCCTGTAGAGGCTGTCAGCGGCAGGGAATGAACCAGTGACTCTGGATCTAAAACGATGAACATCTACTGCCCAAGCTAAATGTCCCACATGTGTGAGCTCAAAGGCCATAACTGCCTCTTAAAGCTTCATATGACCATCTGCTAGAGCGAGACAGAGAGCCACAGTAAGGATGAGTTACACAACCATTACAGAATGCTATACAGAAAATCTCATGTATGGCGATCAGCTTCTGCACCAGAAACCTAAGGAAGAGCATGGCTACCTGGCGTTGCAGTTGTATTTGCAGAGTAAAAGTATCCATGACTGGCACACAGGGAAAAAACAGCAGCACCACTGTATTAGAGCCAGTTGCATCAGCATAAAATGGTTGGAGGAAATAATATATCCTATCTAGTGCCAGAAATAAGGGAAGAATTTTTAAAGAGGTGTCAAGAACTTATTTGATTTCTCTGGAAATCAAAGATCTCATGCACACACAAAAACGTATGCTACCTTGTCATGGGTTTTAAAAATCGAAACAACATTGAACTAGAACTTTTAAATGCAACCATACATGTATATTTGACCTAAGATTATTTATTTTCAGGGAAAGTCAAATAAGTTCTTGACACCTCTTAAAGTGCTTTCCCCTTATTTCTAGCACTAAACAACTATCCTATTTCCTCCTATCCTTTTAGGCTGGTGCAGTTGGCTCCAACACAGAAGCACTGAAACTTCTTTTTGGATGTGCCAGTCTCTGTTCCTTTTATTCTGAAAATACAACTGCAACTCCAGACAGCCATGCTCTTCCTTCGGTTAGCGGTGCTTAATAGATATGGATTATGGAAGCATAGTGCCAAGACTGGGTCTCAAATTCAATCTCAAATGTCCACCTCCATTGCTAAATGGATTAAGCATCACTCCTGTGATTCATCTTCTACTTAATTGGTATCACATTCCTCGGCTGAGCCTATTTAGATTTAAAATGAAACCACTGAAAAATAAAACATGTTTTCGGTGCACTAAAGGAAAGACCTACTAAGGGCAAACCTATCTCCGCAAAAATGTGCTAGGTGAAAAGAGCACATTTCAGGAAAGTTAATAAACCATTTTTAATGTTAAAAGCTATGCAGGAAGCCTGGCGATTCTTCTCTTAGGGCTTGTCTATACTTAAAACACTACAGTGGTGCCAACAGAAGAAGAAAATCAGACTCACTGTTTGACAGTTAAATGTGTATTTTTACACTTTCCTCACCACTAACTGAAAAAAATACACACAGTTAAACAATATAGGTCAGGTCCTCAGCTGGTCTGAATTGGCGTATCACCAGCTACTTCAACAGAACTATACTGATATACATCAGCGGAAGATCTGGTGCTACACTTCCACTGCACATTCAGAATCCTCTTCTTTCTACATCTCTTCATTCATATCACTCCATCCCAAGAAATTACTCCTCCTTTGCGTTAGTGAGCTCCTGGGAAAATAGATTTGAGATACATCTCGATATAATGTGACCCGATATAACACAAATTCGGATATAACATGGTAAAGCAGTGCTCCGAATTGGGGGGTGCTGTGCACTCTGGTGGATCAAAGCAAGTTCAGTATAATGCGGTTTGGCTCCTGAGGGCAGCATTATATCGGGATAGAGGTTTACTTGAGAAAATATATCTCAAGTATATATTTGAGAAAAATCTGAGATACACATTTTGCTTGTTTTCCATTTCCTTATGGGATAAGACTTTCCCTGCTCTGAAATCTGCATTAGTCAGGAATTATTCCTTCTAAAAACCATCCTAGACAGCCTGTGCTATACAAGCCACCCACCCAAGTACCCTGCAGCACTCTTTTAATCATGTTCTAACACAAATGTTAGCATGGTTTCCCTGACAAATATGTACAGGGATTTTATGGCTAATATTTTTCTAGCAACAACCTTGTTTAAACATGATTGTTGCTGGCACAGCTCTGATCCACTATATTACTCATATACTGCCAAAAAGTCAGCCCCATATACTCATGAAAGCACCAAGTCATCACTCTAGTTGGAAAAATGTTTTTCCAAGTTAGCAAAATCACTCTGGCTAAGAAAAAGCACCACTTTCAAGAAGTGCCAAGATCTTTCCTGCTTTTAGGGCCAAATATCCAAACATGCATAATGCAGCTTGGGTACATGCATACCAACCACTACAGGTTGGCATGGGTACAAAGTTTCATGTACGAATATTCCTCACCTTCAGTAGCTCAGGGCATGATCCAAAGCCCACTGAAGACTGAAATCAATGGAATGTCTTCAATTGATTTTAACGGGCTCAGAGTCAGGCCAGTGGACTGCATGGCAGTGTACGCGCAAGTTTCTACCAACTTGGCTGTAGTTTTTTTAGCTAATACAGTCCACTCTTGTTTGTCCACAGTAAGTCACTGGACAAAGCATGGAGAAAGACGGAACACATCACAGTGAGCCATAAGAGTCATCATCTACTCTACCTCCAATACAGCCTCCCTACAACAGTAGCTTTGCACGATGCAAATTGCTTTGGTCCCACCTCAGGCAGATATTACACTGAGGAATGTTTTAGTCACTGGAGTTGGTTTTTCATATGCTAGCAGTGACGTGCTCTGTACAATGTCCCACTACAGCAGCTGAGATCTTGTAGTCAACCCCTGTAAGAAATAGTGCAACCGTCCCAGGCTCTTCCTTCCAGAATACATTCCACCTGCAGAGCCAAGCGAGCTCAAGTCTGAGCTCAACCTAAAGGGCAAAACGCAAAAGCTTTTTTGTAGAATGGAGATTTCAATTAATTTACTGTTTATTAGTTACTGTCAAGGACCAGGGAGTCTCCAGACACACACAGCGGTCATAGGATTTTAAAGAGGTGCTCAATGGGGTGATTCAAACATCTTAAGATTTGTTTTCATATTTAAAAAAAATAAATGAGGTGAGCAGTTGAGCTGCCATGCTTACAACTAGACATTATACTGCGCCTGTATCACACAGACTAAAGGCTGAAACTCCTATTAGCCATCCCTTTGTGGTATTAAACTCCTACAAAGAGGAAGGGTAACAATACTATGAGGTACACGAGTTCATTAGGCAACTGATGTCCATGGATATTAAATATTCTCTCAGATTTATGTCCAGTGGCACTAACTCACCAAATCATCATCATCAAGAAGGAAAAACCAACTGCATGCTCTCTCAACTTCAAACTATTTGTCAAGCCATTTATTTTCTGAAAAATGCAAAAAACAGTTCTTGATTAAACACTCTCAGGTTTCTCTTTAATAGTTGTGCAACTCAAGCACAGCTCAAAGCCAGGAGATCTGGGTTCTATCCTCAGCTCTGGCAGAGATGTGCTGTGTGACCTCCGGCAAGTCACATATCACTCTGTGCCTCAGTTTACCCATATATAAAAGGGGGTAAATAATATTTATCTACCTTTCAGGGGTGTTCTGGGACTTAGTCCATTAATTATTTGTAAACTACTTGAAGATTTTCAGATGGAAGGACCTACAGAACAGCTCAGTAATATTTTAATTCTAATTTACAGAAGCACAGAAGAAGCCTGCAATGCTATGCATTTTTCTGGGAGTCAGGAAAGACCCTAAACAGCATGCTCTCATTACGACTACCCAGAGGTCAGGGATAAGAAAATTTTGTTCTAGACACTGAGCTTACAAATAAATGAAGGGGGAGGTCATAGACACATGTCCCTCTGCAATTTCATCCAGAAAACATTACAACCACCTTGTCTGGGCTATTGCTGTAACTTTACTGGGTCCATTTCTATCTTCTGTGATTCCATATGATGTCAGCAAGTTTCATTTGAGAGTCATGGAAACAGATTCCCAGATCAACTTCGTTCAGCCCAATAACTTACATCTTCCAGAAGGCATCCTGCAGAGCTCTATGTACACTTGAAAGCTTGTCTCTTTCACCAGCTGGTCCAATAAAAGATATTACTTCACCCACACTGACTCTCGAATAACCTGGGTCCAACACAGCTACAGCACTGCACAGAAAGACATCCATTTGAATACACTTGCATACCCTCTGCAGCCCTCCACTGCCCCACATGGATGGCAAGGGTAGGAACAAGAATAGAATTTTGTCCCAAATTTCATGATGAAATTTTATTTTAAACAGATTTTTATTTCTTTGATTTAGAAATCAAGGGTTTGCCTTTCAACCCTGGAATAAATATAGCTCTTACACAGATAGCTTGTCTCTCGAGTATCAAATTGGCATTAATTTTACAGCTACTGTAAGTGATTCACAGAGAGCAAAATGGAAGGAGAGAGGCTAAGGAATCTGTTCAAAGCCATAGAAGGAGCCATTGCCAGAGGCAGGGAGAGAATTCAAAAGTTCGTGGCTCTTAGTCCTGTGCTCAAACCACACTTCTCCCCAGGTAATATGTCAGCTGTACTAATCATACATATAGAATGAAACAGCCTGTGGTAGGGAGCAGGATATTTCTGATTTATGTTCACGTAACTGAGATCAGAATAGCTCCACTGAAGGCAGTTCAGCTATTCTAGATTTACCACCAGTGGACCTGGGGTCAGCATCTAACACAGTGGCTGTATCTCCTCTGAAGTTACACTACTGATCATTTGAACAAAAAGTACTTGGATTTTCCTCTTCCTAAATTTGCCAAACTGCCTACTTCATTACACGACTTATGTTTATGGCAGATTTTCATATTTGCACTGTCATCTTCTTTGCAGCAGCCTTTTTGTCTTCTTCCCCCCCTTAGATTTTGCAAGCAAACCAAAAAATAAAAATAAAAAAAACACCTGACAAAAATGTCTCCTTCATACTGACTTTCAACTCAAAAATATGTCAATGTGACAACCCACCAGGTGGCTCTCTAATGAACGCAGGCTGGCTCTCCAATAATCCCACCAAGGGAAAAGAAAAACCATTTTGAACTATGAAATTTGATTGCAAGACAGCAGACAAAGCAGTCAAACATGCATGCCTGGATATTACCTAAAAACACCAATTACCTTTTGTGGCACCATCAAGCATCCCCAGATATCCAACAAACACACAATAATGAGGCAAGAACCTAGAAAGTTCACGAAATTAATTCTATCTGCTCCAGAGAAGCCATGTTCAAACAGAGAGTGGAAGCATTTGGAAAGTGTCAGCTCTGTACTATAAATATCAACAGATGGGGAAATTCAACAATCTCAGCCATTAGAAATAAAATATACATTTTCTTTTTGTTAAGCATTGAATGTTTTTTCAAAAAGAAGTCATCAAAAGAAGACTGCTGAATATGCCATTACCCAAAACAATCAAACGGAAAAAAATGCATATGCTTTCAAACCAGCACCTGGACATTTTAGCTTTGGCCTGTAGGGTTGTTGTTTCTTCATTATTTCAAACACATACGTACACACTATAATCAAGCAACTTAGGGGGGAAAAAATCCTCTTGCTTCTGGACAGATTGCGCCGCCCTTTAAAATTACCAAGCGTTACAAATCCAATAAATTCACTGAACTCTTCTTCTAGTCCTCTTCACTCCTGGAATTCAGGCACCAATGCAACTTGAGTTTGCATCATCTATTGGGTGTGTAAAAGAATCTTATTCCACCTCAACAGCCCACATTACAAAACTGCTACAAGTAGATTTCTCAACACTGACAGACTCAATCCTCTCCCGTGAGGAAAAGACCCAATGGAAGCATGCAGTTTAGCTGTTCGCATTTTTAATTTCATGTAGACAAAACCATGTCAGCCACAATCCAAAAACTCCCCAGCATGTTACAGAAGACAACCCAGAATTCCCTAGTAAAAGTTGTTCATGGTCTGTCTAAGAGACCCAGGAGGTTACAGAAAGAAGTTAGCCCTTCAGATTAACCTGTTGACCGCATTCATTATGGTTCATATCCTGAAGCTCTAATTACGCAGTTTTCATTCATTCGCAAAACTCTAATCGACTTCAGGGGAAGTTTTGCCAGAGTAAACATGGAGGATCCAATGTTCAAAGATGCTGAGCACTTGCAACTCCCATAGGCTTCATTAGGAGCTGTGGGTGCAAAGTACTTCTGATGCTCTGGTGATGGGTGACATATGAAGGGATGATTAGTTGATAGGCTAGATAATCAGGTGCCTCAGGATTTGGCTTTTAGGTTCCAATCCTGCAAAGATTCACATGAATGCTTCACTTTACACACTGAGTGGCCTCATTGACGCCAATGGGAATATATGCATTATGCCATCTAAGCACATGCATAAGACTTTGCAGGAGAGAGGGCCTGAAATCTACAAAATTTGACCTGGCAGGTAGATGATTAAAAAGCAAATCCAAATGTAGTTACTTATGTTACTGCTGTAAAATTCTGGGGGTGAAGGAAAAAAAACTGTACATACCTCGGGCATCAAAAAATTCATCGTCTGAGCTCTCCACAGAGTCATTAATGATGTTCTGCATGTGCCACTGAGCACCACTGAATCTGCGAGGACCAGCTGGAAATAAAGACAGACTCACATTAACAAAATTAAATGAGGATCCGCTCGCCAAGCTAAAAAAATAAAAAGTCTAATTAAGTCCTCGTAAATTGTGTGAAATGCTCATTTTGACCAATTCATGTTTTTTAACCTAATGAGAGGGCCACTCAGAACATGGGGGATGACAGCAAAAATTATACCTTCTGCAAAATCATCTGAATTAGAATGATTAAAGCAAACCCTTTGTTCAGGTTCAGTGTGCAATGCTTTCACCGAATGGAGAGACTTAAGACAAAGAAAAATTCCACTCAGTTGAACTTGTTAGACCATTACATTTCAAGCTCGCCCTCAAGCTGTGCAAATACTTCTAAAGGCAGAAAAGCATTTCTTAGGGACAGTGGAGCAGCTCATGTTAGAAGTGAATTTCTTCCATAGCTCTTATGGAGATGCACCATTCTGTTTGGCTTTCAGATTTACATGCAAACTACTGAATTTCCCACTCACTGAATGGCTTCCTCAAATGAACACCAAAGAGCTTTGTTTTCTTTATTGTTAACAAATGTTTCTATAGCTTTTGGCAGAAGCTTGGCATCTGAAGATAAGAAGGCCAAAGCATTTTGGGAGAGCTAAATAACAGCGTCACATTAATATATCGAGGACATATTATACAACCTTACACTGATATGAAAACATGAAACTATCTGTACAGTTTGCATCATCCATTCCTCACATGTGATGGTGTGTGGTACCTGTGTATGACAGGACTACACCACACTTCGGACAGAATGTAACGAAATGTCTAAGAACTGAACCATGCAGAGAGATACATAGCTAGGGAGAAAGCTGGAATTTGGCCAGCATTCTCCCGGGCTAATATTGCCACAATTTTCATCCATTTAGTGCATTCATATACACAGGCTGTATCACAAGACACGTACACTTACAACCCCACTTCAAACCAATGGGAGGGCCAAGGGGGAAAAAGGTCCATCATTAACATTTTAGAACCATATTAATCTTTTCATGAGCATCTACTTACCATATCGAAACAGCCCCCTAAGTTTTATTCACTCAGTGAGTCCCCAGAAGAGATGGATTCAAACTACGATGGCCCAATTGGCCCATCTTAATTCGGTGGCCTTCTGGCAAATCTTATTATCTTGTAATAATACTTCCCTCTTGTAACAGGGCTCTTCATTCTTAGACCTCAAAATGTGTTACAAAAGAGGTCAGTATCACAACCCCCGTTTTACAAACAGCAAAATGGAGGCACCAACTGGTGAACGAACTCACCCAAAGTCACCCAGGTGGCCAAATGTCAGAGCTGGGGAAAGAACCTACCTTCTTCCAAGTCCTAGTCTAGCACCCTGTCCAATGGAGTGTGCTGCCTCTCAATCTCTATAACCCTTTCTCTGTCCTTGACTGTCCTTTTTACTTACACACACACACCCCTGAGAGAAGAGGACACCAGCCTGGTGTTAAGTAACATGGTGGGGATTTAATAGCCAAACAAAGTCTTTTCCTCCATCTAGCATTTTGGTATGGTCCTTGATAGAGAGATTAGGCCAACCACAGCATTTGGCTTTCCATCTGAACTCTGCCGGTCTCCTAGTGACATCACCCTTCTGCTACTCGTTAGCGACAACCGATGTCCCCTGTTAATGCGGAAGATTTTGGACTCCTCAGAGAAATCCACAGTCACCAATTTATGTGATTTCATTGTATGATAACGTAAGAGTAGAGGTACTCACTTTGCTTGTTGCCTAGGCCTTTGCTATCATTGAAAGCTTTTTAGCGATCTTCATTTCTACGCGGCCAGAATCAATAATACACTGTGCTGCTATCAAACCCACCCAGAAAAAGCTTTTTTCCCATTTTACTTTAATACAAGTCAGTAACATCACTGCCATTGACCTGAGAGAAGAGTTTCAAAGCAAGAGGAATGATTCAGTGGTGTAGTCTCATTGCAGGAGTTTTGCAGGGAGATTACTTCATGAATGGTCTGAAGGAATTTATATTCATACATATTTTAAACACGCTCTCTCCCTCTCTCACACACCCACACCCATATTTTACAAAGTAACAGGGGACTGAGGGGATCATAAAAATTGAAAAGCTCATACAGTTGAATATCTCAACATTACAGTAGATATGGTGCAAAAATAGCAGTCCGGTGTACTGCATCACTTTCTCAGTGTCCTTCAAACCACTGTGAAACAATTTCCAATTCAATGGGATGTGCAAGGGTGAGAACTTGTTCTTCATCAACTATTATTTTTAAGACAATGCACCTCGGAGACACAATGGTTTCCTCCATCCCTTTTAGGGAAGTTGTCATTCAACAGCAAGTTTTCAATTACTTGGGCTTGGTATACACTACATACTTACTTCGGTGTAACTAGGTCACTCGGGGGTGTGAAAAATGCACACCCCTGAGCAACGTAGTTATATCAACTTTAACCTCCTGTGTAGACAGCGTTGTATTGGCAGGAGAGCTTCTCCTGACAACATAGCTACCACCTCCTGTCAGCTTAGAGTATCTTCACCAGATACGCTACAGTGCTGATGTAAATTTGCAGTGTAGACCTGCCCTTAGTCAGTGAAGAAGTCACAATTAACACAAATGCTTCAGCTACCAGAGGAGTTGTGCACAATACTGCATTCTGGTGACGCTACATCTCAATCTCTCTCATCTGTATAGAAACCTCCCTTCCTTCAGTGATAGTGAAAGTGCCATGCCAGACAACCGCCCTATTACAAGGGACACTATCAAGTTAAAAATCATTCAAGCTGACCAGAAAACAGGATCCCTTCCTGTCTCCACCCACACAGAAAATTTCAACAAAAGGTTTTTTTGGTTTATTTTTATAATGGAAAAGTGTTTGGCCAAACCCCCCACTCACCCTCCCTCCCATACATATATTTGGGCCAAAACACAAAAATATTTCAATTTGGAAATGCTGTCATGATGCCTCATGGGAGCTGTAGTTCAAGTGGTTTATGCTCCCATTCTATTCTAGAGGCAGAGCTCTCTGGTCTGACTACATTTCCCATGATGCAAGACAGTGATGTGAGGCAGCTGCATCATGGGAGTCTTTGGTCATGGTGCATCATGGGAGATATAGTCCACTGCCAACAATGAAGACACCCTTACCCCCATTACTAATAACTGGAGAGATGGGCCTGTGCTGAAGTTCTGATCCAGACACGAATCTGAATTGTGCCAAAAGGCCAAGAGCAGGAAGGATTTGAACCTGGGTCTCCCACATCCCAGGTGAGTGTGCTAACTACCGGGCAAATGGATAAAAAAGGGGCATTTTCCTTTACTTTTGTTTATAAAAGATTAAAATGCCCAGAAATAAAAACAATTTTGTTTTGGGTCGAATGTTTCATTTGACCTGAAATGAAATTTTGGTTGACTTTTTCAATTTGTTAATTTTTTTTTTTTTTTTGCTTTGGGTCAAACTAATTTTTATTTTATTTTTCAGAAGTGCCGGCAAACTGGAAAATCAGCTATTTGCCAAGCTCTGCTGAAAAGCACTTGGTTGCACAGGTAAACCCACTGATTTCAATGCTATTGCTTGTTGAGAAAGTAGCAGAATCTGGCCCTAATATTTGATCTAACCACCCTGTATTTAAATGAACAAAGGAGCTTCCCATGTACACTTCTGCTCAGATTACAGAATCCGGTATGACAAGGAGAGCTCTAAAGATCTTTTACCTTCTGGTTTCCTGTTTATCTCAGGCTGATGAGGCTGAATTGGAAGAGATACTGTGATGATTTTATTAGAAAGTGGCAAGTCTTCCTTCCCCAAAGGGAAAAAACATGCCTGCACCAAGGGGCTGTGCTGATGTTATCTGATCTGCTCTTTCATTAAGGAGCTGCCTAATAACTGTGTAAACCTCTCACTGAGGTCCACATAGGGATTAGGAGTGCTAAAAGATTTGCTTAAACAAAAACGTTTGTTACAATAGTTCGTTTGCACCTGGTTGTGTCAGCACTCCCATTGTAAGCCTTTATCGGCAGGGGGTTTATATCTTGGCTCTAACAAGTCTCTCTGGCCTGAATCTTGGCATAAGAGGGGGTTTTTTGGACTTGAATTTCAAAAATATCAGCCTGGCTTTTGCACCAAAACAAAGATTTTAATGTACATTTTACTGAGTCTGGAAAACACCTGCAACTGCCAAGTTAAGTAACCACATATGACTCTACTATTTCATTGTCCTCCTTTAGACAACACACCACAGCTTAATGAATCCTAGACTGCAAGTTCTCTGGGGCAGGGACTGTCTTTGTATAATGTATGCATAATTGCTTAGTACAACAGGGCTTGGATCCTTGTTTAGGATCTCTAGGCACAACTGCAATGAAAATATAAAATGGAAGGGGTTTCAGAGCTGTAAGCGTTGATATTTATTATGACCTCAGTTTCACACAGCTGAAATAGTGTATGTTTGGTTTTAGAGCTGAGTGAAGTCATTTACTTTTCCCACTGATGAGAATTTTGCAAAATCATTTTCATCTGTGAAAAATATCAGGAAGCAAAGTGAAATTTTGCTGTCGTAGACAGCCCTCTCAGGACAAACCTACAGTAGATGGGGATTCTCTCTCACAGGTCTGCATCAACAAAACCTATGTCGCACACAGGGCAGGGTTTCTCAACCAGTTTCTCACAATGCCCAGATGACGATCCCAGGAGTCATGAGGCATCAAAAATGTTTTTACACTTTAAAGCAAAGAAATCTTTACTCCACCACTCCCACCACCTCTTCACCCTTTAAGTGTAAGTACTCTGCCAACCTCTCAGAACACACATACATGCATGTAAATTATATAGACTTACCACTGTTCTCACTGACACTTTTTTACTCCGATTTCTTTATTTTTTGTTTTTTTTTAACTCTTAAGTTTACACTATACATCAGAGCCATCAACATGTTTTTATTTAGACTAAGGAGACTCCAGCCTACAAAGGTTGAGAAATACTGATCGAGGGTTCTTGCCAAAGAAGGCTGTTGAGTTATGCATCCCGCCAGCAAAGGTAGACTGGCTGAGTCACAGCCAAGGATGCTATTTGATAAGCACACTGTGGATATGAAATGCTGTCACAGGGTCTCTCACCACACTGGTGCCTCCTGCTGGCTGTTTCAGGAATTGCGCTGGTCATCAGGTATGCCCTCCGGTGGTGGTGGCTGTCCTGTCCTCGTCTCTGCCTGCAGACCCACTGCGGTTCCAGTCTGACTGCCCTCTGGCCATGTCACAATCCGGGTTCCTCCCTTCTGGGGGACTGCAAGAGTCTAGCTGCTTCTCACAGTGACTTGACAGTCATTAGCCTGGCCGCTTCTTCAGCGGCGAGGGGGGGGGGGAAGGGAGGGAGGGAGGACCCTGGCCCACCACTACTCTGGGTCCCAGCCCAGGGACCATGAAAACAACAACAGCTTTCCGCTGGCCCTCCTTTCCTTCTCCACCAGTTTGTCTCAATTGCCTGGGGCACTTCCCTGCAGCCCCAGCACCTCTGGCTCCTTCACCCAGGGCCTCGGGCCTGCAAGCCCTAGCAGCCCTGTTCCTGCAACCCTCTAGGAAGCCAGTCCCCCTCCCTTGGGCTTCCTGCAACTTCCTTCTATATGTTCCAGCTGGGCCAGGTTGGCTGGTCCAGCTGTTGCCCTAACTGGCCATTTCCTTGCAGCCCTCCAGGCTGGGTTTTAACCCTGTCAGGGCCAGTGCAGGGCAGGCGCCCCATCACAAAATGCATAATCAAAATAATGAGCTTTTAACATCTGACACCTTGCGAGCCACCGGAGCTAGAATAAAACTGATCTACATCACTGGAACTCAGGGGCTGTTAGCTTTCTGACAGCATGTTGCTTTAGATCTGTTCAAGTACAGGCTGCTTTGTGCCAGACTCCAGGCGCAAGGCTGCGAAGGGGAGTCCTGCATAGGGAACCCTCCTGTAGCCCAGAGCAATCATAGCAGTTCCTATGACATCCCCACCTATCCTCCTCTGTAGTGGCAGTGTCTGGGGAAAAAGAGGTGTCCCTGCAACCCAACAGTCCCTGGCGGTTGGAATTTGGGTTCTGCTGAGGATGTAGCCCTTCATTTTTAACCTTGGGGATTCTCAAAATATCATACTTTGAAACAGTCACTTGTCCTTCAGAGCATGCAAAAATATAAGGCTGTTTATACCAGGTAAGGATACTTGAAACACCCTAAAAAGTCCTGGATCACTGCAACCCTAAAAATATAGTGCTTTACAGCACCCCCATAATGAGAGAGTGCTCTACAAACTCCTCCAGCCAAATCTGCTACCCTCTAACAAAGAAGGGGAAAAGAACCTCCACAGAAGTGCAGATCTCGGAGGAATGGATGATCTAACAGAATCACAGAAATTAGACAAGGAAGAGAAATTATTTTCTACGATTCACCTTGTCAAAGTGGGAAAACCACACTGATTAATTAATGGTAAAGGCAAATTTAACCTTGTAGCTAAACAATATTCAGTCTGTCACTGCTAATGATACTATTACTTTAATCAATCCCATCTGATCGGCACAACAGACTGTGCTCTTAATGTAATGTGCATAAACGTATTGTGCCCCATTATTGCTAATGAAAATGGCACCCATGGAGTAACACCTTGATAATGTAGACTAATACGCACAAACACAAGGAATACTAATGTTGTTTCCTATTAAATAGCACCTACTTATGCTGAAGTGCTCCCAGACTCCCAGTGTTCCCTTTAAATTAAACTGGAAAACCTCCAAAGCAGGAATTAATTGAGTGCTGCATCTGATTAGTACAAATGTTTATGGCTTGCTTTGACTCCCTCTGCCACGTACAACATACCTGAAGGACAAGTTCTTTTTCATCTTCATTTTAGGGTAAGGACTGTTTAAAGCCTTTACATTTGCATTTAAAATGGGAAAGTTGTTATAATGAACTCGGACACCAGAATCTCTAACATTACTGCTGCAGTTTATTATATTACCTAACTGGGAATGTTACATGTTGGCTTCAGCTCCAAACCCCAGCAAGTCTAACAGCAGCCCTAGCAACCCCATTAAAACAGGGTCGTGACCCACTTTGGGGTCCCAACCCACAGTTTGAGAACCACTGCTTCAGAGCAAAAATGTTGACCAACATAAACGGGCTAGGCTGGGACCATGAATCAAAATAGTCTATTTCTCAACCCCCAGCCTTTGCACAATCATAAAGTGGTTGGTTTCTTTTCATTCACACAGACACAAATCCCATAGTATAATTAGATGTTGGCTCAGCCACTCAGAAATGGAAGCAAGACAGATTTTTTTTCTCCTCCCTTTCTTTTCAGGATCCGGTGCATTTCTGCAATTCATCCTGTTAATTCCCGTCAGAGCCACCCATCTGGCTCATCAACATTAACAGCATGCAGTGATAACCCTTCTCTCCTACTATAAATAGGAGGACAGTGTGACAAGTGTGCGACCAGAGGAGAAAGCCTGGGATATAATCAATGGCTCATACGGTAAAGCAGCAGTTAGTCACTTTCATCGCTATTGTATTGTTTTCAGATACAGACCCCGGCTGAAAATCTAATTTCTGTCTTTAACCCTCTTGGGGTTCTTTCCAATACCAGCACTCTCTCCTGCTTTTGAAATGAGCGAAAGTGGATTAATATCAATATGTTTATCCCAGCAGCAGAGCTCCGCTTTTCAACAGGAATTAACAGGTTGTCAGTAAACACTGCCTGTTTCTTATTTTCTGTCATTCTGAAAGCTATCCCCCTTCTCCCCACTATATCATTTGGAGCTCCAACAAGATCAGAGCTGGTGGCCCAATTTAAATTGCCTGAATAAGGATTACTTGCTGTAGTAAATATAATGATCACCACTAAAAAGTCATCATTTGCCCACCACAGGGTTACCATAGTTACCGATACGGGAGTGTGCGAGGGGGGGGGATGAGTGGAAATATGGTATCTCAAACACGTTGTGCAGTAATTCTTAACAAGAGGTGGCTCCTTTTTCCTAGTTTCATATTGAGGAATCTCAGCTTGCCCCTACATTATAGCTAATACCAATTAATAGAGTTCTCCTGATAAAGTGTCTTTCCGCTCTGGCTTCCATTAATAATCATGGAAAATAATCTTTCCATGCAACTAGAAAAATTTAGCAAACCTAAGTAATTGTGTAAATGAACCAACAACTAGTTATTCATTCAGAGCTAAATATTAGTCACATGAAAACTAAATATTATTAGCTATGGCTACAGGGCAGGTCCTTTTGTAACTAACTTCTCTAATCTGATACAATCTTTTAGAATTTACATTCACTTCCTAAATGAAATGTTTGCAGTTGTGCACATTTGATGTAAATACAAGTCCATTGTCATTACAATTCATTCTAGAAAGAAGCCAGAAGCAACCCTCTGGCTCTGAATTCATCTCAAGCCCCTTGGAGGGGTAGGAGGAGAGGAAGGGGGAGGCATATGGCTGCAGATCCAGAATTTGCAGCTTTGGTCCCATCTCTAATTCATTCTTTGTGTCTGGCTTTTAAGGGAAAATTAGAAAGAAAAGATTTGATTAAGAGTCTCCTTTGAAATTGAGCAAAGTTCTCCTCTGTGCTCTTAGCTTTTTCCTATGTACTGACACCAATCAATGTAAAAATGCAGTGTATTGTAAGCTAGATAACTATTCTCTCTTTATTTCTGCTTTGCACCAAGAGAGATCTGGGCCAAATCAATAGGCACCAATAGAAAGACAAGTGGTCATTTTCAGCTCCTTTGGGAAGAAAGGGAAAATACCTTCAATTATAAGGGAATCTCTTTATAAAAGCTGTTGCAGCACTGCTTCTTCTCCCAATAACTGCAGTGCTCTATCGCTCACAAACTGCAATCCCAGATAAGAGAGACAACAAATGATTCTAGGGTGACACTAAGATAGACCTAAGGAGGAAAATTCAGGTCTAGATTTTTGAACATCCTAAATTTCAAGCGTGTTTGGATTCAGGATTTTGATTCGGACCACTTGGAAGATTAGGTCCAGTTGCTAAAGATCCAGTTTTAAAGATCTAAGCGTTTGACTCTTGCACATCTATAGGACTATTCAGTTTATTGAAAGAAACAAAAAAAAAGTTTGTCAAGGTATTTAAGTAGAGCTGACTGGAAAACAGACTCCCCCCGATGAAAATTCTGACAAAAAAATTTCCATAGAAAAATTCAAGATTTTAGTTAAAAAAAAGAATCAAAAACTGAAATATTCCAATTAAGAAATGTTGCTACAGTGTCTCAGGGGAGTTGTAGTTTGGGTGCCTCAAACTCCCTTTCTCCTCTACAGGCTGGATGCCTTGGCTGAATTACATCATCCATGATGAACCACAGTATCCCCTGGCTGTGTTTCATCACAGGAGATGTGGTGCAGCCGGGGAAATCCAGCCCCTAGAGAAGAATGGAAACAGGAGGAAAGCAAATCCCAACTCCCACAAAGCACTGCAGGGAGATGTCCAAATCAAAATATTTTCACGCATTTTTTTTAATGAAGAAAAAAAAAAGTCAATTTCCATAAGAAGCTGACTGAATTTTAGACTAAAGTGTGTTCTCTCAAAAAAGAGAGAGAACGAACAATTTATTTTGGGAGGGCAGCGGTCAAAATCAGTTTCAAACATTTTTTGACTAGCCTTACATTTAAGAGACAAGAAACTGAACACCAGCACCAAGAGCTTGCTGAAGAGTTAGCAATTAAATTGTGCTAATCAACAGGATATAACAAATCTGAAGTATGTAACTGCAGAGACATAAATTTAGGCATCAGCTGTTTGTTCATGTGTATGCTGCTGAGAAAAACACATGCAAGCGGACTTTTCTTTTTTAAGTGGCATGTTTACAACTCTACTGCACACCCCCAGCAATGGGTGCAGTCTAACAGCAAACTACATAATAAGCTCCTGTTTAGAAATGTTAAATAAAATACGTATGGTGCAAAAGGTTTTATATTTAAAGATGTGCTCTCTTTTGATCAACAGTACATTAACAAAAATAGTGGTGACTGTCACCTTGCTGGTACTCAGGCTAAATTCATACTTAAGGGACAATTCTGCAGCAGTGCTGAGTCTTCTGCAAGGTGTCTCCAGATCCCAATGAGGCCATAGAATTCAGGGCATTCAGCACCTGGCAGATAAGGCCCTTTCTGAGGGAACTAATGAAGCTGGAAAATGCACTGTGGAGGCATTTACATCTAGGTCACCACTCCAGATTTGCCACAAACTAACAGTTCTCAAGAGAGAGTTGTTGAAACAAACTGGTGATTGTCTCTATCCCTAAACCGCCACCGACAACTGGCACTGACTGGCAAAATGCAAAAAGACTATGAATGGCCCTTGAAGGCAGAACTCCCTCCTAGCCCATACATACACTCTCTCCAGAGGCATGTTGACAGAGCGATAAGAAAATCTTATATTACTACTGCTGCCTGTGCTAAACCTATCCCATGGAGGAGTTCTGGGCCAAATCCTCAGCAGCCTTAAAATCAGCTGGCTTCAGTGGAGCTATGCCAGTTTACACCAGCTAAGGATCTGGCCTTCACTTTGCAGGGTTGTCAATCCAGAACCACCTCCTAGCCCTACACGTTCAAAATTATAAAATAAACTCATAATGGGTTTAGGTAGGAAGGCTAGAGTATGCATCAATACTTAAAGTGCTGTTCTAAAGAATCTGGCATGTTCCAGAGTCTTGAAAATGCTGCTTTAAAAAGATTGTAATTTCTGGCTCCACCACAGGCTTTTCCAAGACTAAACTGCAGCAGCAGATGAAGTAAAAGCAGATCGCAAGGGACAACCATCCAGTGCATGCCTTTTACTTCATTAACTCACATGACCAGTCACACATGTTCAGCTGGCATGTTTCACACACTTGGAAGGAAGGAAATGATCTCCTTTTAAAACTTTAAGGATTTTAAAACATGCCTTAAGTAGTGAAAATCTCCCTCTTGTGCTGAAAGATTCTTCTGTGCGTGTTTTGCAATGAGTTTTAAAATCTCACTCTGGTTTCAGCAATCTCCTTCATTCAAATGGTCACAGCTTAACAATAGATTCAGCAAATCACTGCTAGCATTAAAAAAAAAACCACACACACGCATGCACACACACACTAATATTTACAGCCTCTTTGTTAAGAATTCCACTTATGAGCCTAATTTTTAAATACACTAGGTACCGCTGCAGCCAATAGCTTAGCAGAATTCAGACCAGGTTAGACATTTAGACAGGTAATGAGAACATCCACAGCTACATAATACAGGATGATAACTGATAAGATTTATATGCCATCAGGATTCACGGCATAAACCAATCAGTATCTGCATGGGATCAGAAGAAATTTAGCTTATGGGAAGGATATTCCACATTTGTCTATTATAGGATTTCCTGCATTGGTCTCTGAGCCTCTGGTATTGGTCATTGTCAGAGCCAGGCTACCTCACTAGATGAACCACTGTGTAGCAATTCCTGTGTTCCCAATTATTCATAGAAAATGTATATACCAAACACACCCTTTCTAAACATAGTGCATGACTGGTCAAAATAAGTGTCATTATTTATTCTGTGGTGTTAATATCAATTCTTCACTGGACAAATGACAGGCAGAGCATACAAGTTACATAGATGATTAATGGCTGTCACTCTTCCTCTCTCTTGTAGGAATGCTACATTTTCCGATGTGATAAATTGCTTTCTTCCTTGCTTTTGATCTCAGCTTCAGTAAGGAACAGCGAGGTCTGTACTAAGCCAACATCAAGCCATCTCTGATCTGAGAGAACCAAGGCAACATAATACTCTCCAGGTCAGGATTCAAGCTATCCTACAACATACTATAAATGGTAACTTGCACTGTCTGCAGAAGGACTATGTGGGTTTTGTGATCTTGCTGTTCTAACTGGCAGAAGTTTTTATATTAGACTCAGCCATTCAATTCAGGCCATCATTAGAGATGAAGTCTCTGTCTAATATAAAAACTATCAATATATTGTTTAGAGACCTATTAACAATAACTCTCTATTTATATTGTGTACCCCCTTGCATATACACACACACACACACACACACTTATGTGACGGGGTTGAGAGGGAAGGTGGAGAGTATGTTGCTGAAGCCAACGGGAGGGAAGGGCCTTTCTGTTGCTTTGATTTACTGGCTGGCTGCGTTAATTTGTTAAATATATATGAGTACTGAATGCTGCTGGCTGGGTTATCTTTATGACCCTGATTCAGAAGCCCTTTCCTAGTCAGCAAAGTGCTTATTTAAAAGTTAAGCATGTGTGCTAGTCCCATTGATGTCAATGGGAGATTCTTGATGGACTCGGTCAAAGTTAAGCTTGTATTTAAAATGCTTTGCTTAAACTTGGCCCATTTTACTGGCAGATTAATTAAGAGTTAATGCTTTTAATTAATTTGTTTATTGTTTAAATCTGAGGAACAATGTTTATACACGCACACTATCAATAGAGACAGGCAAGTAAATTTAACTGCCGACGTTACCAGCAGCTGTATCTATAACAGTAGTCATATTTCTTGCTGAATGGCTATCCATTCAGGAATTTAGCCCTGACTTCTATAAAGTCACAAAGGACTCTTGCACACCATGCAAGCAGTGCATCAGATTTCAATTGCTGAGAAATAAAATGAGCTTAGAAACTACTCTCTTGAAAGAGAGAGTCACTAATTTTATGACTTTCTGCATGGCTTTCCGTATCCCAGAACAATTTAGCCCACAGACCTTTGGTGCATTTAGAAGGACATGTCAAAATAAGGCAACAACTCACACATTAGTGTTAAATTTAAAGGCTTCCGAAAATCACTTGGAGTCAGACACTACAGCAAGCCAATTGTTCCCAGCAAGGTGATCCGTAATCACAGCAAAAGGAGACAAGTAGGCATAAACTAGATTCCGATGAACTCTTCGTACAAAATAACTTTAGGACAGGGGTCGGCAACCTTTCGGAAGTGGGGTGCCGAGTCTTCATTTATTCACTCTAATTTAAGGTTTCGCATGCCAGTGATACATTTTAACATTTTTAGAAGGTCTCATTCTATAAGTCTATAACTAAACTATTGTTGTATGTAAAGTAAATAAGGTTTTTAAAATGTTTAAGAAGCTTCATTTAAAATTAAATTTAAATGCAGATGGCCCCAGACCAGGGGCCAGGACCCGGGCAGTGTGAGGGCCACTGAAAATCAGCTCGTGTGCCACCTTTGGCACCCGTGCCATAGGTTGCCTACCCCTGTTCTAAGATCACAGTTATGTCTGTAAATGACTTCAGTTTCATTACTAATATCCTCGGGAGGGAACATTTGTTTAAATGGAGTCTAAAAAGGGTCAGTTTGGGGGAGAGGAAACCCAGATGCCTTAAGTAACTATGTTGGCAATTCAGCAGGCAGCATTCATCCTTGAGAGTCAGTACTGAAATTGAAAGAACAGGAGTACTTGTGGCACCTTAGAGACTGACAAATTTATTTCAGCAAGCATGGTGCTTATGAGCACAGCGCTGCTGCAGGTGCAATCCGCTGAATGGGATATAAAACAGATCCTGACCTCTTGCATTTACTGAAGCTTCCTCATCTCCTTTTATAAGAACCAAAATATTAGCTACAGTCCCTGTCAGAGTCCCAGTCCCATCCTAGTCTATCTAAATTTCCCTGAAGTTTCAGATGCATACAATATTCTCTTCCCCTCACCCCTCCACCCCCTGCCGCCATTTCCTGTCCTAAGTCATTCTGTGGTGTCACTGTTCATTGTTCAGCAGCTGCTAAATTCAGTTCCAGAGGTGTCTGTATTCCAGCAAGAGGTAAAGAAACAATTTTCTGTATATACTTTGTAAAGCTCTTTGGGGTCAATCAAAATGAAGATTTCAAATGTAAACTAGGATCATCCTCATGCACTTATATGATCCCTGAATATATTTTAACTGCATTCTTAGTGCTCTCATAGTAAGATCAATCAACATTTGAAAAACTGCAGCTTCCTGTAATGGGGTGATCATCACTTCTTGAATGGGAGGAGGGAAACCCTAAAACAAAACTACTGTTCACAATATTAAGCCACAAGCCTGTGGCAGTAACTGAAAGGCTATCAAATGAAGATGGTAGGTCAGAAACAAAGAACCATATTGGCAACCTACTTAGCCGAAATGCTTATAGTAGTACTGGTTGTCTATGTACAGACCACAGGCACCCATTTGGATTTTCTTAACCAATTCTAACATTTATTAAAATTCACCAAAAAGAGAGAAATCAAAAGCTGCAGCCTTCATTCATCCATTTTTCTATTAAGAATTCACATTGTGAAGAGTGTAAATTAGCAGCAAATATGGACTTCATATCATCTTCAATGACCAATGTGTCTAGCATTCCTCAGTGGAAAAAGTGGCACTCTGTTTACACGGATTTTAACTACAGGAACAAGCCACTTCACCTAAAAACCAAGATTCTTTATTTGCTAATTTAAATAACTAATATTAGATATCATAGATTTTAAGGCCAGAAGGGACCATTCTGCTAGTCTAGTTTCACTTCCTGCAAAACACTGGCCACAGAATCTCACTCAGTCATTCCTACGTCATGAGAACTGGACACAAGAGCCAGCAGTGCACTGTATTCAGTGGTAACTCCATTTCCCTACTTCTGCTTGACATTCTCCTCCTTAGATGGACAAGGATCACATCAGCCCTCTTTGCCAAAGCACTGCACTGCAGGCTCATGTTCACTGGTTACCTACCACAACCCCAAAATCCTTTTCAGAGTTACTGCATTCCAGGATGTAGTCCCCCCCAATCATCTACCAGTGTAAGTACTTATAGACTGTGCTCATGTCATGTCCCTAGACTCTGTTTGTCAGAGGGTGGTGATGGACGGCAGGAGAGAGATCACTTGATCATTACCTTTTAGGGTCACTTCCTCTGGGACACCTGGCATTGGTCATTGTCGGTAGAGAGGACACTGGGCTGAATGGACCTTTGGTCTGATCCAGTATGGCCAGTCTTATGTTAACTCAATCTTCTCTTCCCTAAAATGCCACATCTTGACCAAGAAGAGACTACATCTTGGTGGAACAACAAAAGTAATTCCTATATGTGGCTTGAGATCTTTAGGATGCTACTGGAAGAAACTCTTTAGAGAAATGTAGACTCAGTGGGCCAGATCTTCAGCTAGTGTTCATCAGCATAGCTCTGTTGAAGTCAATGGAGCCACACAGATGGACACCAGGTGGGAATCAGGCCCAACTGTTGCATTAATCCCTTGAGATAAATGATTTTCTTAAACATCAGATCAAACCAAGGACTTAAATATTTTAAATAAAAATAGTTTTCCATTGAACAAGTGGTGATGACCTGCAACTAATTTTGCTTTATTTTAGGAAGATAATAATGGGAAACATCTGTCTTAAAAGCTCACAATGTATCTTAAAACTCAAGGGTTCCCCCCACCCCTAAACTTGTTTTCACTCAGATTCCAACACTTCCTTCAACACTATTCTGAGATAATTACTTGCTTAATAATTAATGGCTAGCACTGCTATACTTCCAGGCACCTCAGAATGCAAGGCCATATAAGGTAAATGTTTACTTCAAATCAGTGACCGATAATTCAAAGTAGAGAAAATAACACTCCTTTCTCCTGTTATTTTGAATGTCCCCATCTATTTCAAAATGACAGTCTACAAGCCTTTCATATTAGACTAACAATTCACAGCCCAGAACCTTTGACAACTCTAAGGTCTTGTCTGCACTACCTCGATAAGTAAGTCGACCTAAATTACACTACTCCAGCTACGTGAATAACATAGCTGGAGTTGATGTAGCTTAGGTCAGTTTACTGTGGTGTCTACACTGCATCGACAGGAGATGCTCCCCCATCGATTTACCTTACTCCTCTCATTCCAGTGGAGTACCAGAGTCGACTAGAAAGCGCTTTGTACTAGACCCACTAAATCAACCCCCGCTGCATCAATCGCAGCAACGTCGATCCCTGGAAAGTGTAGACATGGCCTAAGGCACAAAACTTCCTGACTTTGAGTTACCTCATAACTTGGAGCCAAATATATACATTCTTTATGAAGGGCAGAACTCCGTCTAAATTTGGCTGCCATTCTGTCTCACGTATCTGTAGTTTTACATGACTTGTACCGTGCTTCTCAAGGACAAAGCTGTTTAACTTGTAGGATGCAATTTTGCATTAATCCAATAGAATCACTCCCATAGTGTGCACTACTCAATGTGAGTAAATATGGCAGAATCAGGCTCTACGTACCATATATACTTGAACAAAGTAGTTATGTTTTACATGACTTGTAATGTGCTTGTCAAGGACAAGCTTTTGTTTAAACTTGCCTTCATAGAAATCCGGTCTTCAGAGAAATCCAGTCACAGCTCTTTGAAAGGGAATAAGAGTGCACTTGAGGCCAGCTATCCTCTGCTTTTCAACTATTGCTTTATCTTGAACGAGCAGATTCTGCCTCCAATTACTCACAAGAAGTACTCCACTCCACAAAGAATCCCACTGATTTCAGGAAGGATGCAATTTTGCATTAATCCAATGGAATCACTCCCATAGTGCGCACTACTCAATGTGAGTACATGTGGCAGAATCAGGCTCTACGTACTATTTATACTTGAACAAAGCTTAATTTTTAAAAGAAGGTGCTGGGATTGGGTAATTAACCCTATTTCCAAGACTTTGTCTGACTTGAGAAAATTGTACTGATTAAATCAGTACAGAAACTGATTTAACTAAATTAGGTGCAAACCCCTTGCACTCTCATTTCTCGTCAAGCAAGCCCACACAAGCAGCTTGACTAATGTAACTAAACTGATTTAGTTTAATCAGTAGGATTTTTCTTGTGTAGACAAGGCCTAAATTCTATGGCATTTGGGGCCTGATCCTAAATCTATTGAAGCCAAAGGAAGATTTCCAAATGATTTTGATAGCTTAGCTTTGGATCAAGCCCCAGATAATTGTTAATTATTTGTTTTACAAAAGTGCCTACAGTCCCTAATAGGGATGCCATCTTCCTAATCGCACAAAACCAAAAACCCTAGCCTTGCCCCATCCCCAGCTCACTTCATTTCCCCCTCCCTTGATGGCTCGCTTTCCCCCACCCTCACTCACTTTCACTGGACTGGGACAGGGGGTTGGGGTGCAGGAGGGGGTGAAGGCTCTACCTGGGGGTGCAGGTTCAAGGGTGGGGCCAGAAATGAGGAGTTCAGGGTGCAGGAGAAGGCTCCAACTGGGAGTGCAGGTTCTGGGGTGGGCTGAGGATGAGGTGTTTGGGGTGCAGGAAGGGGCTCCAGACTAGGGGGGACCGATTTGGAATGCGGGATGGGACTGCAGGTTGAGGCAGGGGGTATGGGCTGTGGGCGGGGTGTGCAGGCTCTGGGGTAGGGTTGGGGATGAGGGGTTTCGGGTGCTGGAGAGGGCTCCAGGTTGTGGGGGGGGGTCAGGGCTGGGGCTCGGGCTTACCTCAGGCAGCTCCCGTCAGCAGCGCAGTGGGGCTAAAGCAGGCTCCCTGCCTGTCCTGGCGCTGCTCTGTGCCCCGGAAGCTGCCAGCAGGTCCAGCTCCTATGCAAGAGAGGAAGGGGCGGCAGGAGGATCCATGCACTGCGCTCATTCGCAAGCATCACCACCCCCCAGCTCTCAGTGGCCACAGTTCCTGGCCAATGGGAGTGTGGAGCCGGTGCTCGGGGTGGGGGCAGCATGCGGAGCCCTGTGGCCTCCTCTCTTCCCCCCGCCCCCCCCAATGACCTAGGAGCTGAACCTGCTGGCCGTTTCCAAGGCACAGCGTGGTGCCAGGACAGGTAGGGACTAGCTGTCCTTAGACCCACAGCACCGCTGACCGGACTTTTAACAGCCTGGTCAGCAGTGCTGACCAGAGCTGCCAGGGTCCCTTTTCAACCAGGCATTCCGGTCACCCTAGTCCCTAACAAAGACTGAGGCTCCATCCCAGGGCCGGCTTTAGGCCTATTCCACCAATTCCCCCGAATCGGGCACCGCGCCTAAGAGGGCCCCATGCCTAGTGAGAATCTCTTCCCTGGCTAGAGGTGCCTTTTTAAATTTTTACTCACCTGGCAGCACTCTGAGTCTTCAGTGGCACTTCGGCAGTGGGTCCTTCACTTGCTCTGGGTCTTCGGCGGCATTTCGACGGTGGGTCCTTCAGTGCCGCCGAAGACCTGGAGCAAGTGAAGGACCTGCTGCCGAAGACTTGGCACACCGCCCAGTGAGTACAAGCCTCACGTGTTTTTTTTTTTACTTTTTTTCTTTTTTAAGTCATCCCTGTTGGGGCCCTGCCAAAACTGTTCAAATTGGGCCTTGCACTTCCTAAAGCCGGCCCTGCTCCATCCATTGGGCCAAGTATTTTACAGGCAAGTAGTAAGAGAGACTAGTCTCTACCACCCAAGGGTTCTCAAACTTAATTGCCCAGCAACCTCCTTCTGACAACAAAAATTGTTACACAACCCCTGGAGGGGGGCCTGAAGCCTAAGCCCACACAAGCTCCGCCGCCCCAGGCAGGAGGGCCAAATCTGAAGCCCAAGCCCTACCATCCAGGGCTGATGCCCTTGGGCTTTGGCCCCAGGTGGTGGGGCTCGGGTTTCAGCCCCGGCCCCCCGCAAGTCTAACACCAGCCCTGGTGACCCCATTAAAACGGGGTCACTACCTGCTTTGGGGTCCCAACCCAGAGTTTGAGAACTGCTGTTAATCTAAATAGACAAGACAAAGGGAGGAGTACGGCTAGATCAGTTGGCAGAGCATCAGAGTTTTAATCTGAGGGTCCAGAGTTCATGTCCCTGGTCAGGTGATAAATTACTCAGAAAGATCTTAAACTATCTTGAGGGGGAGAGATAGCTCAGTGGTTTGAGCATTGGCCTGCTAAACCCAGGGTTATGAGTTCAATCCTTAAGGAAGCCATTTAGGGAACTGGGGTAAAAATCTGTCTGGGGATTGGTCCTGCTTTGAGCAGGGGTTTGGACTAGATGACCTTCTGAGGTCCCTTCCAACCCTAATCTTCTATGATTATCATCATCTCCATTTTACAGATGGGGAACTTAGACACAGAGATGAAGCATCAGATAAAGGAACAGGAAATTTAATCCAGATCTTCTGGGTCCCAGGCCACAGCAGCATCCTGTCTTCACCAATAAGATAAGGATCATTCAAAAAGAATCTGCTGTATCCTGGGGAGGAAAAAGCCTAACATCCTTTTCTTCTTCTTCTATGTTATTTATAGATGAAACAAAAAACCAACATGAATGAGAGGAGGTAGAAAGAGGAAGCAGATTTTAGTGTGCTATACGGCAGAAAGTTCAGCTTTTAAAAGAAAAAAATACAAACTTACTGATTATCAAGGAGTCATTGTTCATTACTACAGTACAGTGTGTACTGGAAAAGCACCCAGGGAAATTTGTGCTGCTAACAAAATATGCCTAGAGATTATTACACTTACTAGCAAATAATGAGAGGGAATTGCAAACTGGATGGAATTGGTCAGGCTTGGAATTTTTTGCCAGAGGTTGACTGAGGTATCTCCCAAAATACACACCCACATCCTAAGAGAGTTATCACACCAGTGGCAGAGAGAAAATGTTGCTAATAATGGGGGGAAAGCAGGGCCAGTATTTGGCAAGGACCTGGATCAGAGGGGAGGAGAGCAGGTATTTTTAAAGAGATGTATTCCAAGCTGTAATCTTGAAAAACAGGAAGGATAATGGGATTTTCAATAGTGACAGAAGAGGAGAAGGGATAAGGTTGATTTGGGACATATGACAAATTTTGCCTTTGGTTACAGCTGAGCCATCTTTCAAACAGATGGAAAAGGGGTGAAGGGGAGGAGAAATCTGCCCCACATTTGGAGATGGTGATTAGACATAGAGGAGAGCAGAGGGGAAAAACATGATGCAATTATGCCATTAGATTTGATGCAGGAATTATTGGGTAGAATTCTCTGGCCTGTGTTATGCAAACTAGATGTTCAAAATGGTCCCTTCCGGCCTTCACCATCTATGAATAGGCAGAGTGAAAAGGTAAAAGGAGCAGGGAGGTATATTTAGCATGGCAGGTGACAGTTAAACCCTTAGGAGCATATGAGATCAGAGAGAGAAATGTCACCAGAAGGCCAAAGACTCGGCCCAGACAATCTCCAGGGTTTTCTGTAGGTTTCCTCATAGTAAGCAGCACTCCGTGGTTCAGCTGCCCTGGTAATCAAATAACTGACTGAAGCTGAATGTTTGTGCTATGGCAACTCATAAAAGAGCTGTGGCATTCATACTGACAGGCTTCATTGTTAGCACACTGACATTCTGCAAACAGGCTGTCATGCACCCCCTTATGGCTTTGGGGGCCTGGGGATTCAGAAGCTCCCACTTTGAGCACAAATGCATTTCACACCGAGACATCTCAGTCAAGATTTCCAAAAACAGGTGCTTAAAATTAGGTGCCTAACTATGGATTTAAGACTAAGTAATGGCGTCTGGACACAGAAGCCAAAAACCAGACTGTCTGGGTAAAACCTGGATGGGTGGCAACCCTAAATGCATCTAATTTTCAGAAGCATTGAGCATCCTAAACTACTAGAAAAGCCAATGGCCTACATTTTCAAAAGAGACTAGCAATTTTGGGTGTCTAATTTTGAGATGCCTTGGAGGGGCCAGATTTTCATCACTTCTGAAAAGAAGGCCACTTTAAATAGGTCTACAGTTTGGCAACAGAATACGGAGGTATCCGAAGTCAGGTGACATTTTAGAAAATGTAGGTGTCAGGAGGAGCTACTCAGTGCTTGGCGTTTAGGGAAAAAAAAAAATCAAGCTACTCATTTATGAGCCTACACATGTACGTCAGAGCCTAGATTACTGCTTTTATCTTTTAATAGTAAATTGCCGCATCAAAGGAAGAAGGTTTAAGTCAATCTTGCTGTGTGTTTTATTATCTACTGCACTATAATCTTCAAACACATCGTTTTTTGAAAAAAAAGTCGTATTTGGGGACATGCTCGTTAATCCCTTCTTTTGGCCAGAAGCAAATTTCTTTCCCATATAACCAAGGAAAAGATCTGTCATGACATCCTAATGGGCTCACCATTTTTAATTATTTTAGTCAACACCAATATGATAGGATGGCCTCAGCCAGTTGTTGCATCACCAGTGGATTTGTCCAAGGCTAGTTACTGCTACCATTGGGATTCTTAATTGTTCAATTTTAAAAGTCAAGAATTGGAGCCAATGGCAATTCCACATATCACATACTGCACCTTTCTACCTTCCTACTTCCCCCCACCCTTCATGCTACATTCCCTTGTCTTTCCGTTTAGAAAATCCTCTCCTAACAATCCCCACCTCAAGGATTTTTTTTTTTTTTAAATCATGGCACTAATGACGACATTTGCAATCCACTCTGCTCATTCTGCTTGAATGCCCCCACCCCTTGTCTGCTTAAATTGTAAGATCTTCAGGGCATCTTTAAATCTAGCTACCTCGGGTGCCGACAGCAGTGAGGCTATGGCAGTGCAGGCTGTATAGGCAGCAAGCCTGCCCGGAATCCTGGGTAGTTACTTGAGCAGCGAACCCATGCTGAAGTTCACAGCTGCTGCAGCTTCACTTCTATCAGTACCCGAGCTAGCTAGACTAAGGTTAACTGAAGTATATCATCATCTACACATACTGTAACACCACCTTCCAACTGCAGCATAAATATAACCTTAGGCTGCCTTGCTTGTTCTGCTCACGTGTATGGTCACTACCGACTCTTTAGTTGCTTGCTCCATATCTGACAACCACAAGAACATTTCTCCAAAATTCTAACCCTTAATACAAACACAGAGGGTGACATTAAAAACAGCAGACCCGATCCTCCATCTTCAACACAACAGTTTTACTGATGCCAGTGGAGTTACTCCCTAATTTATACCTCTGCAAGAGGAAATCCAGGCCCATTATAGATCTCTCCAGTGTGATTGAGACTCCCTGTTCCCAGTACAGAAGCACCCACGGGAACCTGAGCCAGCAGATGCTGAACTTTTAACATCTTCTCTATACCTACAGAAATGTTTCGCTGCTTAAGAGCTATAATAGTCTAAGAAAATATAATCTGCCAGTATGAACAGCAAATCAAAAGGACAAGAACAGCCCCGATTGGGGCAATGACTCAAAATATTTTAATTGATTCTCAACATAACGGCTGTGAGAAGGCTGACCGACTCTGCTTGAATATGGACTTCAAGGGGAAGCTGCTAAACTAAAAACAGAAGAGAGTCTGTTTTCTGTGTACTTCACCTAGGGTGACCAGACAGCAAGTGTGAAAAATCGGGACAGGGGGTGGGGGGTTAATAAAAGCCTATATAAGAAAAAGACCCAGAAATCGGGACCCTCCCTATAAAATTGGGACATCTGGTCACTAACTTCACCTTAAAATGTAGAGGAGTCCCACATGCTGTTGAAGAGGCAGCAGCTATCTGCAGGATCTCTTTCACACTGGTGAAACTCTATTAAATTGAGGGCCTGATGCTCTGTTCCTTTTTGCCCAGTGCAGCTAGTGTAACTGCACTGACACAAGGAATAGAGAGTCAGGTCCGTCAGTTCAGCAGCAGAATGCAGCTCTGCTTCCCTGCCACTTTCCTGGAAATTCTGTGTTGGTTTTCCTTTTGTTGTTTTCTGAATTTGAAATGAAAAGTCATCCAAGACTGAGAACTACACAGCTTTTCTCTTTGTGCAAAAGGAAAGCCTAACTGAACCGAGCTAAATATAGAATGCATTTCTCAATGAAGCCTCCTGGCAACACAGTGAAATCAATGTTCCATTCAAGAAATCATTCAGTGGTGTTCGCAGAAGTAATTGGACTTGCATTTTATTGGAGAATCTAACATGAAGGAAGCCAAAAGTCACTATCAGCTGTCAATGGTCTTTTCTAAAACACTGGATCCAGCCTAGCAATTTTGCCCTGCAACACAATATCCTGCAAAACGTCCACGGCCTTAGAGTCCAAGCGATCATTTAAAATATTAGCTGCCTCACTGCTGTGTAGTTTGCTATATCTGCTTGTGAGACAAGCGACTCCTGCTGAAATACATACATCAGGCCTACAGTTTGGTACCAGCAACATCTTTATGGTCTTGCGAATCACATATCTGAACTATACGTCTTGAATGGATTTAGCCACACAATCCTGAGCAGAGTTGTGCTATCATCTCCATTTTACAGATGTGAAACTAAGGCACAGAGCATCTAAGTGGCTTGCCCAAGCGCACAAGAGCAGGGACTTGAGACCAAGTCTTCCAAATCCGAGGCTAGTGCGCTAACCACTGGACTATCCTTCCTCTGCTTCAAAACTCACCACCACAAGCAGTAAAGAACCATAGCTTTTCCTAATTTAAAAAAAACAAACAAACAAAAAAAAACATCACACACTTGTTTCTCTTTAGGAAAATATTTTTTCTTATATTGTTTATAGAGGAGTGTTAGTTAAAGAACAAGAGCAAACCATTTAAACTAAAGCAATCTACACAGAAATAAAGGTGTTTGACAGATGAAGGTTAATGTTTTATTGCTTTTAGTATCTGAAGTTCAACAATGATCCTTGGGAACAGTTTTAGACCAAATCAATAATCTGCAGTATGCGCTGCTATACAATTACAGCACTTTAAAAATGTCAATACTGGAAAGAAACCCCCACAGGAACAGTTTTTCAATGAGTGGCTTTTCCATCTTTTCAGTACAGCTACTCAGCCCCAGCAAACAGTGGTTAAGGATGGCAAGGAAAGGGCTATCTTAGTTCCCCCCGTGCCTTTGTAATACCCCGTGGATGCTAATTGAATGATGGAAAATCAATGGCCAAAATCAGTTCATATAGAGATCTTTCCAAGATGGGGCCTCAGTCTTCCGCTTGTTTACTGTCCACATTAACTGCTCATTCATTTGGAGGAAAGGGACGGGATGCTGGGAGGGGCCGGGGCAAGGACCCAAGTTGAGGCTGGTGCAGAGAAATGTTATGTCATGTCTTTTGTTCTTCACACTGCATGCTGTTGTTCTAACTGATTTCAAAAACGTAACACACAGTAAGTGCCCCTAGAAGGCTCACAAGCTATTTAAAGGGATACTACCCTATTTCCCATATACCATAGAATGTGTTGAATGGTAGAAAAGCATATGTTTAACTGAAAACACAAACAAAGATATACAGAATACAGTGAGATAGCCAATACCTTCCACATGGAAGATTCAGTTAAAAACAAAAACTACTGAATATGACAAAGCCTAGAGTATACAAATTCCCTATAGAAGTACGGACAATGTTACGCTTTTCCATATTCAGAGAGCTACCAAATATTTTCAGCCTGTCTAATGTGACGTATTTTAGGGTAAGGAGAAGTACTACAAAGAAAGCATAAAAATAAAAGTCTCAGTGAAATCTCTCCCCCCTCCCTCCCCAGAAAGAATTTTACGATTTTTTAAAGGGTCAGTAAACAGAAAACAAAATGGCACCACAGTTTTACAGTTTTATACACCAAGGTGGTTAGGATACTTAAAACAAAAAATCATGAGAACACCTTAGGGTAGAAATATCAATATCTATTAAAAGAGCATCTCAAGGTGTTTTGGAGTGAGCAAGTATTTAAAAACACCCATGGCTATTTCAAAACATTGCTTTGAGTAAAATGCATCCTTTTGGCTATCCTTGCAAAAATGCTGTATCTGTATATTTCTGTATGTTTGGCCGGATTACTGTCAACGTTTTCAAAGTATTACACAAGGATTTAGCTGCAGATTACCAAAGACATCTCTTTCAAAATTTAACTGCTTGGGTTGCACTGTGTAACTGTTTCCTTATCACATGTGAATTAGCTCAGGAAATTCAGAACATTATGGCTGGCTGCAAAACAGCTTCACATCATTTGAATGCAACTTGTGAATTAATTGTGGTGGTACAACCAATGAAAAATCACACTGATTTGCAAAGAGGTCATTAAAATGCAGGTAATAAAGCAAGAGGGACCACTGAGGTAGCAAGCAAGGAGGTATTTAAGATTATATTTAGCAACAGGTAAACTAAAAAGACACAAGTCTACATTCTTAAAAGCATCGTGGTATTGGGTGCCCACCTTAAAAAGTGTCCAATTTTAAGAACATGTTGAGCACTCAAATCCTGAAAATCAGGCCTCTTTGATGGCATCACGAAATTAGATACACACAAAATGCAAACACTCACAATTCCTAATCACTTCTGTGAAAAAAAAAATAGGACACAGCATTCAGGAATTAAACAGCAAAAATCAAGAGAAAGCTGGAGATGGGATGCAGCTTGATGTTCATGACCTGTTCTTCATGCACTTGCATTCTTTATTCTTCTGTAATATGATCAATTTTTCGTCTTCCTACATCAGTGCCCTACGCTTGGAGAAACATTCACCTTAATAATGCCACCACCCAGCTCTCATACAACACTTTTCATAAGGAGAGCTCAAAGCACTTTTACAAAGGAGAGAAGTAGTGTCACTTTCCCACATCTGTTAAATGAGGATATGAGACAGAGTTGAAGCGACTTGTCAAAGGTCACCCAACAGGTCTCCTGAGTCCTAGTTTAGCGCTCTATCCACGGAACCACTCTGCCTCAAGCTATATTTTAAATGTTTAAGATTTAGGGCGGTATTTTCAAGAGCACCTGTGTGACTCATGAGCCTAAGCCCCCTTTAAACATTTTACCTGTTGTCTCAGGCTTTCACATTGAAATGATCAGTCCAAGCCAGAAAATTCCTGGTCTTGTTTTTAATACATTTAATTCATCCAGGTTTATAAATTGATTGTGCTATCTTAAATTTATGGTTTGCAGCTGTAAAACAAGCCCTGTGCTGAGCAATGTCTCTTGCCAAAAAAAAAAGTTACAGTGTTCTGGTTGGCAGATACTGCTGGTGAGATACAGGTCTGTAGACAGAATGAGAACAAGCAGCATACATCTTATTGTTGATAACTGGCCTTTTCAACTCCTAGTCACTGCAATTATATTAAATATTCTGAGGCAGACAAAAGCATCAATCAGTGATGCACTGTATCAAGAAGGTTTCACTACTTTCTAATTATTAAGGAGGTGGGTGGGGGGAGAGAAAGGGTGATTTCATTCATCTGTTGCAGATATTCAATACAAATCTAAGGCAAAATATGATGTTTAAATTCATAAAGTTATAAACAATGGCAAGTTGACAGATTATATTTTTTAATCACACAGAACCCAGGCTGGCATCATTTCCAAGCACCAAAACACACATTCGCCACCGCCTATTAATTCCTGGAAATTAATCAGCTGCAAAAGACCTTTCAAAAAAGAGAGACACCAAAGAACCAGGTCTGATTTTAATTAAGCTGGAGAAACCATTTCACTAGGAAGAACAGAGAGACAAAAAGGAGGGCAATATTTATTTTTAGAAGCCCAAGGAAATATGAGAGGATGGAGGGAAAGAGGCCAAGGGGCATTAAAGCAAACCATTTAAACGGGCATGAAAGACAGAGGAAAAAAGGTGAGGAACAGTCCAGAGAAGGGAAGCCTTCAAAAAAGGACATGAAGAAGAACTTCCTGAGCGCCCAGATTAAACTCCTTCATGCTTTGCTGCTCTGAGCAGCTCTACGCATGGAGGAGAGGCAGATTTATGTGGCAGAACACAAGGAGCCAAGTTCACGTGGCAGATTGGAGGGATTTCGAGAGCCATGGGGAGCATAGCCATCAGACCATATCAGAGCAACAGGCCAGAGAGGCTTAGCATAAACAGAAAGAATATTTGGGGTGGGGTGAGAGGAAGAGACTAATTGTTAAAGAACCGATTAAGCACAGAAAACATACAGCTATCATCAGGCTCAAGGCGGAGGACATGGAGAGGAATCAGTACAAACCAAGGCAAGTTGCAGGTTAAAAGGCAAATAGAACTAGGGGGCATAAGCTTTCAAACGGGAAGCCCCTCCACTGATCGATTTCTGCTGTAATCTTTACTGGAGATAATTCCAAGGCAGCTGCAGCCTCTTACTAAAATGCTGCACGGGGAAAAGGAATAGTGATGCCATCTGCCATTTACTTAGCTGCCTTGCTCTCTCTGAGTTGTGTCAGCTGCCAGGAGCAGCACAGAAACACACATTTGCCAGACTTCTAGCGGGCAAGCTGGTCAAAAAACGGTGTCATTTTCCCCAAGAAAGATGCATTATTGTTGCCATTACAAGAAGCATTCAGGGCCCAAATCAGAGCTTATCAAAGTGGATGGGCAGGATCAGGCCTACTGACTGCAATTCCAGGCCTCAGGGCAGAACAGTCAATGGGCCCCCATGCATGCACAAGCCATGCCTGCGGTCCACCTGACACTTGGGCAGTGCTGCGCTGGTGCTCAGCGAGCTGCTGCCTTCGCTGCTGGGCGTGTTCTTCCAGCACGGGCAGGGCTTCCACAAACCTGCCTAGTAGGGTTGCCAACTGTCTAATCATGCAAACCAAAAGACACTTAGCCTGCCCCTTCCCTGAGATCGCGTTCATCCTGCTCCCCCCACACCCCGAATCGCTCGCTCTCCCCTACCCTCACTCACTGTCACCAGGCTGGAGCAAGGGGTTGAGGTTCAGGAGGGGGTGCAGGCTCTGGGTGGGAGTTTGGTTGCAGGAGGGGGTGAAAGCCCCGGCAGCTCCCATCGGCGCTCAGGGTGGGGGCAGCAGCATGTGGAGTCCCCCACTCCAAGGATATACTGGCCACCTCCAGGAGCGACACAAAGTGAGCCTGCCTTTAGTGTCTTAGGCTGCTGCACTGCTGGCAGCCCCTGGGCCCTTTTAAGTCGCCCAGGCCCCTAGGCAATTGCCCCCTTTGTCCCACCCCCACCCCCACCAGCAGGCCTGGGCAGGATTCCCACTGACCTCAGTGGGCTTTGGATCAGGGCCACAAGCATTTTGACTCTATTTCTTCCTCCCATGGAGCACAGACGGTTTTGAGAATTCTCATGAAAAACCTATTGGGTCAAGAGATTTTTTTCCCCTTTGTTTACTTAGTTTTTAAAGAAGTAACTAAAGTAGTTCTAAATTATAGGCAAAGCTGGTAGCAACACCTAAAGTAACATCGCCTAATGTTTTCCATTATAAGACCCTGTTTTCAATTGCTTATAAAATTTGCCAAATTTTAACTTTGTGACTGAAACTTTCCATGATGGGTATTGTCCCCTGATGTTGCTCTCAGATTAAAGTTGCAGATGCAAACTTAATTCTGACAATTCTTAGCTTCTAAAGGCTTGACTTTGCAATCTTAATGCTCTTTTAATGTAATATTTTGGTAAGTAATAGTTTTATTACAGTAGTGCTTGGAAGCTCCAGTCAAGACGAGGTCCCCTAGTGCTAGGTCTGAACACACAAGTAGGCAGAGACACCAAAGAGTTGATCATTTGCAGGATTACTGATTGCCTGAATTGGATCCATGCAAGCAGATCTTTATACTTGCAGACCACCCTCGATGGGGCTCTGCAAGGGTACATTCACACAGATCTGATTGCAAGGTTGAGGCTTGAAATAACAAGCAGCAGACAAATGACATTGGAGTGGGAGACAAACAGAAAAGCTTCAGAAATCAGAAATCACCATTTTGGGTGGCTGGACACATTTTAGACTATGTGGTTCATTTACAAACAGCTTGATCCCTTCTAGAACATGCCATTGTTCTCATCAGTTCTACTCCAATTCCCTGAGAGATGATTTTAGTGCATTTGTTTCGGCTGTCTGAATTCACAACAGCTTAAGGTACATCTACACTGAAGTAATTGTTGGCTCAGGTATATAACCAATTGAGCCCATGCACTAAAAATAGCAGTGTAGCTACCAGTGCATGGGCTAGCCACACAAGTAAAGTCCCATTTTAAACCCTAGATATGTACTTGTACAGGGGTGGGGTGGGTTAGCTGCCCCAACAGCAGCTTCACTGTTATTTTTAGCACACTTGATCAAAGATAGCATGGGTACATTCACCCAAGCTGGAAATTACGCCTCCAGCTCAAGTGTAGACATACCTTAACGTTGCCAACACCAAAGGAATCAAAATGGAACCCAGGTTAAGAGGTGGAGGATTTTCAGAGAGGATTCACCATGGTAACTTAGTTATACAGAAAGGTTACAATCAAAGAATGAGTTTTCACTCCAGGAGCCACCTAGGGAAATGTTGACACCCAACTTTAAAATGTGAATTGGGTGCCCAAATCCCTAAAGCAGTTTGGAAAAATCTCAACCAAAGATTTCAGTGGCAAACACAGAAAATGAATTACACTGATATAAACCCATCAAATGAGGGACGTCCTTGGGAACTGAAAAGGGAACAGAATTGTCCTGTACCAAGACTGTCAAGCACAGAGGCTGCTGATTGGCAGCTTGTGTGTATACTCCTGCTTCAGACATGTACGAGTACCAAAAAGGGAGTGCTTGGGTGGCAACAAGGAGTGATAAATGGAGGTCAAAACAAACAATGTTTATAGAAAAAGCTACCATGATTCAGGCTGGTTGAAAAATTTTCCATCAAATCTCCCCCCACCACCGCCCTAAAGAAAACTAAATTTTTGACCAAATACAAAATTTCAGTCTCTGGTTGCCTTACCAGTTTTTAATTGGAGAAAAATTGTTTTTGGTCAAGTATTTTCACTTGTCCATAAGCCAAAAAATGGTGTGTGTCTGTGTGTGGTGGAGATGACCTCACACACCAAGCTTTCCTACTAGCAGGTGGGAACCTAGCCATTTTACAGCCACCTCTAACAATGACCCCTCTGTTACTGGGCAGAATCAGGATACTGATTCAACCACGAAGCTCGCTCATGCTCTTTACAACACTGGTGCAGGTGAAAGCAGACATGACGACTATCAGTATTTAGGGACCAAAAAAGGTTTGGTCCTTATGTTGATGCCTCAGATTCTTCTCTCGCTTTGAAATGAATTAGGAAAACAAGTCAGCAATTATCAGACCATCACTAATCAGAAGGGACATTTGTCCAACCTAACCTCACAGCAGTAGTTCCTGAAAGCACCTTTCACTACTGTTTGCATCTCACCAGTTAGTTGGTGTCAAACAGCATGGGTCAGCTTTGCTCCTCCAGTATAAGTCAGTGATTTCAGTGGAGTTAGGCCAGTTTATGCTGGATGAAAACCTGGCCCTTTGCCTCTTAGAAAAGATCATGCAATGCTCAACAGATTGCTGAGTGTAAAATCCAATTTAAAAACAAAAATTTATAAAGCTGACCCACTAAGTTTATTCTCAAACCATAAGGAGCTTGCTCCTTCCCATGCATTCCCTCTAGGAAATCTGGTGGTCAGCCACACAGTACCGGGGGAATGGCTGCCATCAGAACAACAGACTGCAAAAAGCAGGATTTTGATCTTCATGCAAGAAACCTTCAGACCTTCAACAGCAAAAGGATGAAAATAAAAATGTATTATTAGTATCTCAGCTTGCCAGAAATTGGTAGGCAGAGGCAGGCATTTGGTATGTCTGATGTTCCCAGCCCTCTCCACACCAGCTCAATGCTTGTTCAAGCCATGAAATCCAAGGAGCTCTGTAGTCAAGCTACACATCTTCATTGACTACTGCCTTCTGGTTCTTGAGCATTCAGCATAAATACGGATCATTTCATTTTATGATCCTTGTCTTGGTCAGATTGCAATATAAGAAGAGCCAGAAATAACAAAAAAGCATCTCTCAAATCTTCAGAATACTCTTTCAATCTTAGTTTTCTTTCAAAAAAGTCACTTCTAATTAATGCAAAATCATGTTTGCCCTTTGAATTATTCATCAAAGTTCCCTTGCTTCCTTACTCTGGAGGCCAGAAAATGCCTGCTGGGATGGATAGACGAGGACACGGACGCATTTACTCTTGCTCATCTATCATAACTAGTCACGTCATTTCTTCCTTCTTTCTTTGCAGTAACCTAATTCGGATTCGCAAAACAATCAAATCATCGGTTTCATGCTGTTTCTCAACTCTCCTGGCTCAGCGACTCACCTTCAATTCACTTGCAATTTTTCTAGACACTGCCAAGCTTATCACTAGGGTTCACTTGAAGTTAGATAGCCCACGGAGTTTTGCTATCCCAAAGAACTTGGGATGGTTAGTCCAACTCCCTACCTGAACTTGGAGACATGATTTTCATACCTAAAGGGTTTTCTCTCCTTATGATAAAAGGGAAAAAACTCTCCCAGGCATCATTACAATTCCACTGGGTGGTTCTGATGACACCAAGAAACTGATAGTCACCCGCTAAGGTGAAATTCCCCACTATGCAGCAGAACATTGCAAGGTCTATGCTCCACTTAAGCTGTGATGCATATAATTTAGGCTGGCCTTCTGCACTGGGTGGAATCCATCTTTTGTACATTCAAATGTATTAAACATTTAAAAAAATAAATATTGAATTTTAAGATGCACACACTTTAATTTATTCCCCCTCCCTTTACTTGTTTATATTTCTGCATTTCACTCATCTCTAGGAGAGCTGGTATGGCAAAAAAAATCAGAATGCTGTCCCTGACCAAAAAAGTTTTATTTAAAAAAAAAAACGAGCAAAAATAAAAAGCTAAAGTGTGTAGGAGAGGGAAAGAATCTGTTTTCTCCACCAATTTTACTCACTTTTCCCACAGAAAAAGAAGTGTGCAGGAAAAATGAGATAGGGAGGATAAAGGAATAAAAAAAAGTAAAAAAAAATTGTTGAAAAAATATCAAAAAATTAATCTGATTCAAAAGACAAAATCATTTAGTTTCATTTCAGTTTTGTTGAAAAATTGAAATTGAAAAATTTCATGAAAATCAAAGCTATTTCTGCTTAACAATTTCAGTGCAATTAGATTTTTCACTAAAATTTTCAGTCATTTGATTTTCTAGCAGGTTTCATTTCTTAGTTCCTGTACACTAACATAATATTGTATGGCTCACAAAGTATCTATTTAAAAGTTATTATACTTATCAAATCACACCTAAATATGCACACCACAATATTTTTCATCAACATTTTAAACAAAATCTAAACATTTGGCCTTAAACTAGCTGACAAAGTCCCTTCAGTTGTGTAAACTGCCACAGTAATGACATCATAGGCTATATATTCCAGAGACAATGTTTATTTTGTCTGATTGATATCTGCTTTGGACACACAACTTTACATAATCAGTCTTCAAAAGGAATAGTCATGCATACAATGAGTGAGGTGCATCAAGTTAACGTGGTTTTAAATTCTTTTTTAAATGGTTTTGGATTCTTTTTAAAAATTAAATTAAAGGAAATTTTGAAGCAAGAAGTCATTTCAACCTGAAAAAATTGAAAACACTGTTTTGAAAAATGTCAAAATTCAAAAAACACATTTTAGTTTTTCAGGCTTCCCTCCTCCTCCTAAATGAACAATTTGGGAAAAAAATCCATCCTGAATTCACAAAATGTTTAAGTATCAGAGGGTAGCCGTGTTAGTCTGGATCTGTAAAAGCAGCAAAGAATCCTGTGGCACCTTATAGACTAACAGACGTTTTGGAGCATGAGCTTTCGTGGGTGAATACCCACTTCCTCAGATGCATGTTCACATGAAAGCTCATGCTCCAAAACGTCTGTTAGTCTATAAGGTGCCACAGGATTCTTTGCTGCTTTTACAAAATGTTTAAGTGTCGCCACATGTGCATTTTATTTTTAAACAGAAAAAAATATTTCAGCCAAAAAATTTCACACAACTCTACCCATCAACGATGCTGCATAATCTTGAGCACCATCTGCTAGTACACTATCTATCTAGAGATCAAAACAGAGGTCTGTTTTGTAGATCGTCTTCAAACACACTTTGTTTTAACGAAGACAGACTATTCTAGTCAAATGCATCCCTGTTGTAACTCCACCAAACACAATGAAGTTACACTAGAGATACTGTCTATTTGTAATGTCTGCCAGGAAGCATCTTGCTTTACGGAATCGTGATTCCAGATTAATTCTGCAAGACCTCCTTTGAAGGTCCATAGACTTAAATGAGAGTTGAGGACATTTGGGCTCACTCAGCATCAGGTTCTGTATACTCCTGCAATATACAGGTCAGCATGTATTACATATCTCACTCTGTGCCTGACCCACAGAGAATAAGTCCATTACAGCTCCTAGCTACACGGTCTAGTTCTTTAGCTTATATTGTAGAGACGCATGCATCTAGTCCTGGGGCCCTTGGTTCAAGTCTCGATGGTGGTCACCATACTCAGTTTGCCCATTTTGCCTCTCTTATACTCAAATCCTACTGAGGATTCTACCTGCTCATGGCTGATATACATTACCAACATGCAAACCAAAGTCTACTGTACAGATACCAGTTCTTAGTTCTATCCTTATTCAGACTAAGGACACCGTGGGTCAACCTTCTAGCTCAGGAAGGACATACTCCCATCGAGTCTGTGAGGTCAAGCATCCATCCCCAGCCAGGGCAAAGGCTTTTGGGACTGATGGTGCCAGGATCACATATTTCATCAGCAGTGGCCTGAAAGTTGCTCTCCTGTTCCAAGGAATGAAAAGTATGAAGAGCCTGACTCAAAGCCCATTCAAGTCAGTGGAAAGAGGTCCATTGACTCCTATGGGCTTAGCAGCAGCCTTAAGATACAGTGATACTGTACTGAAAGGGAAATTTAATCATGATTCTTGTGCACAAGAAAGCATTACATTGAAACTTAGTAACAGACATCAAAGGGACTGCTAGATAGATGGCAGTATCACAGTGCAACTGATATGAAGCAGCTCCAGGACTGAGATCTTAGTGACCATTAAGAATAGGTAGCATTTTTCATCCATACAGAACTTTAGAAAGGAGAAGGAAACTCCATCCGACAGGTAGGAAAACAGGTTAAGTGACTTGACCAATATCATACACCAAGTCAATAGGCAGAGCGAGGAATAGAACCCAGGTTTTCTAACTCACAGTCTAGGGCCCTATCCAGTTGGGCATATGAAGACAGCGTGACTGTAATACATTTCACCACACTTGCTAATTTGCAAAATTCCATAATGCAGTGAGTCTCCCAGTAGTCAGTAAGCATTAGTGCATCTTGATTGCATTTGATGTGGATTTTGCTTACACAATACTTTGGTAAACAAAAACGCTTCTTTCCCATTATATCAAAACTGACAGCCACCATGGCGATTTCAGCTCTGAAAATCCCTGCAATTATATGCTACATATAATTAGCAACCATGCTGTTTCCCCCCCCCCAACTAAGCTTGTCTCTTTTAGACTCCTCTATGTTGCCACCGTAGCTCCTAATATCACAACATGTTAATTTACGTTTTCAAATTATGGAGCCGCCAACAGAATTTCAAGGGCTAATTTGCATTTTTAGATAGCAATTTTCTAGGAGGAAAAAACAGTTTTTCTGGTTAATTGTTTTGCAACAGATGCTGTTCAGAAATTTTACTTTCAGCTCACCTTGCTAAAAGCTCTTTTTCCTTGGATACAAGTCATTCAGCTTTGTATATTCTCAGTAACAATTCTCCTAGAAATCCTTCAATGGAATGTGGAACAGGAATTCTAGCAACTGGAGCAGGGAAAAATTATTCATGTCTGTAGTGCAGAGGGCTTTTTTAAAAAGCTAAGAATCATTTACAGTTTGCCACTGCATCATTCAGATTTAGAACGTAAGAATGGCCGTACTAGGTCGGACCAATGGCCCATCTAGCCCAGTATCCTGTCTGCTGACAGTGGCCAGCAATAGATGCTTCCGAGGGAATGAATGGAACAGAGCAATTATCAAGTGACCCATCTCCAGTCATCTAGACCCAGCTACTTTCAGTGAGAGGTTTAGGGACACTCAGAGCATGGGATTGCAACCCCGACCATTTTGTCTAATAGCCATTGATGGACCTATCCTCCATGAACTTATCAAATTCTTTTTTTGAACCTGGCCATCACAACATCCCCTGGCACCAAGTTCCATAGGTTAGCTGCGTGTTGTGTGAAGGAGTACTTCCTTTTGCTGCCTATTAATTTCATTGGGTGACACCTAGTTCCTGTGTCATGTGAAGGGATAAATCCCTATTCACTTTCTCCACTCCCTTCATGATTTTATATTCCTCTGTCATATCCACACTTACTCATCTATTTTCTCAACTGAACAGTCCCAGTCTTTTTAATTTCTCCTCCTAGAGAAAAGTTATTCATTACCCCTAACGATTTGTTGTCCTTTTCTGTACCTTTTCGATTTCTAATATATCTTTGAGATGGGGTAACCAGAACGTCATGCAGTAGTCAAGACGTGGGCTTTCTATAGTGTCATTATATTTTTTGTCTTCTCATCTATCCCTTTTCTAATGGTTCCTAATGCTTGGTTACTTTTTTTTTTTTTTGTGCTACCACTGCATGTTGAGTAGATGTTTTCAGAGAATTGTGCATATTTTGATTCTGAAACGATCTTAGTTTCTTTCATGGCCCTCCCAATCTTCAATGCATTTATCCTCACAACACCTCTATAAAGAAAGTGCTGTAATTCCCGTTTTTACAGAGAAGGAACTGAGGCAGAGAAAGACTTAAGGTATGTCTACACTGCAATCGGGAAGTGTAATTACAGCACGTTTAGACATACCAAACTAGCTTTGATCAAAACCTGTGATTCACCACAGCTTCACTGCTATTGTTACTTGAGCTAGTCTAGGTACATCAACGTGTGCTACAATCACATCTCCCAATTTCAGCGTAGCCATACCCCACGTGACTCGCCCTGTGTCACACAATGTCTGTGCCAGTGCAGGTGTCCCACGGCCCAGGTCAGTGCCTTAACCACAAGACCTTCCCTTCCTCAGTGCAGCACCCTGACTCGGACACTCAAACTGAAATCAAAGCATCCACACAAGGAGGCTGCATCAGTTTAACTCAGGGGTTCTCAAACTTCATTGCACCATGAACCCCTTCTGACAACAAAAATTACTACATGACCCCAGGAGGAGGGACCAGAGCCTAAGCCCGCCTGACCCTCGCCACCCCAGGACCGGGGAGAAGGCCAAAGCCAAAGGGCTTCATTCCAGGCAGGGGGCCTGTAACTTGAAGCCAAAGACTGAGCCCTGGGCAGTGGGGCTCAGTCTTCAGCCCCAGGTCCCAGCCAGTCTAGTGCGAGCCCTGGTGACTCCATTAAAACAGGGTTGCGACCCACCTTGGGGTCCCAACCCAGTTTGAGAACTGCTGACTTAATTAAATAAGCTTCTGAACAGATTTAGTTAAATTGGTACAATTTCCTCATGTGTGCAAGACCTCATTATCCCTAATGACTCCACTTTCCCTTGTCTCGGTTTAACGGGGGGTCCCAGTTTTCAAACATTCCTGTCTCCACACCCTGCACTGGAAAGCTTACAGTTAAGCGCAGGTTAAAGTGTTTTACTGCACTGAGCTGTAAGATGAGGGAGATGAGGCCTCACTTGCTCAAGTGCCTCTCTCTCCCCCCAAGCATGGTCATCTTTCAGGTTTCTCCCAATGACATGCACATCGTGAGCTACAAGACACCACTGGAGCCGCCTTCTACCAAGGAGGGCTAAAAAGCAGGGCAAGAACAGATGCAAGAACCTTTAGAGAACCCCACAAAATCCTAGTGTGGATAACCAGTCACAAGAAGAGTGTTTGGATGGCAGTGTTCACCCACCCCTACTGACTTATTAACATCTTCCTACAGCCCCAGGACTAGACGGCACCACGTTAGTCAGCTGCAGATTACCATCAGTGGGGGCCTTCCTGGCTGATATCTAATATTAAATGTGTTAGATGCTACAAGTGTTCTCATCTTCACAAACCAGAGAACAGCCTTCCTCTCTGAATGAGGCACAAATCCAAGGCCACTCCACTCAGAGTAATTATAGAATATGGATGATTGCACTTCAATCCCTGCAGGGTACATATAATGCAGGGTCTACACTGTTGTTATAGAAGTCATGTTTGACAGTCTCATTAGAAAGGTTACATGCTCGCAAAAGCCCAAGAAATATGTCTCTTGCAATTGAGGTGATGGTATTTAGAAAGTGTTTATTTCAGTTATTGATCCATTGCCTATTTTTCTGTGTATGTGGAGCACAAAGGAAAGAGCTTTCTTTGCATGTTATGTATTTTTTTTATTTAAATCTGTCTGACAGTCTAAAATGATTTTAAAAGACTCATGTTTTTGAGTCAGCATCACTATGATGGGAGACTTATTTCAAGCCTTAAAGAGAACACAATGAAGTATAGCTTTAAGTTGTCTGTCAAGAAAATGAAGACATGGTTTCTGTTTAAATGTTATGCACTGAAGAGGCGTATCTGCTGTAAAGGGCACTTTATAACAAAATGTTCCCAAGTGGCTGCTTTGAGAGAGACTTTCATGTGAATATACAGCATCCATGCATCTTCCTCCTCCGTTGCAATTAATCGCAATGCTCTCACTGATCTGAATGGGTCAGGAGCAAACCTTCTGCTGTAAGTGTATTATAACTGAGCTTGATCATTATGATACCAGTCAGACAAAAATAAACAGAATATTCTTACAATATATTTCAGATTTTTGGAAACTTACCATGAAGAATGTAATCCTGCCACTGAGTATGGCTTGTTGCCTCACCCCCATTCTTTGAGATAATCACTGCAACACACAAACTTAAAGACCTCATAGCCCAAAGTGCAGACATTATTATGGTATAGTAGAGCCTAACATTATGAAAGCCTTGGGGAGGGGAGGAAATGACTTAGATTGTAAGCTGTTTGGGGCAGAGGCTGTGTTTTTGTTCTGTGGTTGTGCAGAACCTAGCACAATGGGGCCCTGGGCCATGATTAGGGTTCCTGGGTGCTACTCCGAAGCAAACACATATATAATAATTCTGCAGACCAATTGAAATCAATGAGTAAATGCGACATTAAGTGTTTAATTCTGAGATTGGGACCTTCATCACAGAGAGGTGGGTAAGAGAACTAAAAAAGGATGCTACATTCCACAAGTGACGGCTGCATTTGAAGCCATGACAACTAGATAGGCCAAACAGCCCTACTCAATCAGTGCAATTCTCTGCTCACTAGAACCTGAATCTTTCCTGCATGTTTTGTTAAGCATCCACTTGAATAATTGCCCAATTATTTATTCACCCCAATACAGTAAGTATGATTCATTGAGGACTCATTCTTGATTATGATGATCATTCATTTGCTAGGATTCATTGATATAGTAAATGAAGCAATTATGACTTCCTAACTGCTAGTATTTCTTCCCCTCTCCCCACCTCCACAGGAGATGAGCCTATCCTCCTTAGTCAGCTGGACCCCTTCTCTTCCTAGCAGCCCTTATTCCTGGAACAGCAACTCAGTCAAGGAAGCCATGCATTCATCTCCAGGATGCACACGGCCCTGCCTGGGCCCTCACCCTCAACTGGGAAAATGGACACAAACACAACCTCAGACCCACAGTCAGTTTGCACAAGCACTTCTGATAGAGCCAAAAGAGAAAGCTGCATAGCTTCAATTTCAAGATTGCATACAAACTAAAGTCACTGGGAAGTTCTGTGCTGCTTATTGACACAACTCCAGGGTACAGATGGACAGAATGCAACTCATTTTCCTCTGGAGAAGGGCCTGAACCAAAGCCTGAGTCTGAAGTTCACAGTTTAAACCTCCCTCTATAATGGGCTGAGTTAGAGACCTTAGGAATTTGGGAAACCAAGGTCATCTGGTGAAGTCAGTGGGGCTCCATAAGGGAGCAGGGATCTGTCTGCACACATCAAGTTGCAGGATATATTCATAAATTATCTGGAAAAAAAGGTAAACAGTGATGCGGCAAAGCTTGCAGAGGATACATAATTATTCAAGAAAGTTAAATCCACAGCTGACTGCAAAGAGTTACAAAGCGATCTCATTAAACTGGGTAACTGGACAACAAAATAGAAGATGAAATTCAGTGTTAATAAATGCAAAGTAATACACATTAGAAAACATACTCCCAATTATACATACAAAATGATTGTGTCTAAATTAGTTGTTGCTACTTAAGAAAGATCTCAGAGCCATTGTGGATAGTTCTCAATTTGCAAATACCCAGAAGCTAATAAGGTGATAAGTAACAGTGAGGGCTTGTCTACATCAGAAAGTTGCAGCGCTGGTGAGGGAGTTACAGCGCTGCAACTTTGAAGGTGTACACATCTGCAGGGCACCACCAGCGCTGCAACTCCCTGTTTGCAGCGCTGGCCGTACTCCCGTTTTGTCTTGGGTGTAGAGGATCCAGCGCTGGTGATCCAGCGCTGGTAATCCAATGTAGACACTTACCAGCGCTTTTCTTGACCTCCGTGGAAGGAGGAAGCCTCTGGTAATAAAGCTGGTCTCCTTTCCCGGTTTGCTCTCGCGTTCCCGGAACCCCCCTTGAAGCCGCCCAACAGCGCTGCAGTGTGGCCACATCTAACACCACTTGCAGCGCTGGTTGCTGTAAGTGTGGCCACTCTGCAGCGCCGGCCCTATACAGCTGTACTAATACAGCTGTAACAACCAGCGCTGCAAAATTTTAGATGTAGACATGGCCTCAGATAGACAGCATGAATTTGTCAAGAACAAATCACGTCAAACCCAACCAAATAGCTTTCTTTGACAGGGTAACAAGCTTTGTGGATGGGATGGGATGGGAGGCATGGGAAGCAATAGATGTGGTATATCTTGACTTTAGTAAGGCTTTTGATAATGTCTCACATGACTTTCTCATAAACAAACTAGGGAAATACAATCTAGATGGAACTACTATAAGATGGGTGCAGAACTGGCTGGAAAACCATTGCCAAAGAGTAGTTATCAGTGGTTCACGGTCAAGCTGGAAGTCACAGAGTGGGGTCCCATAGGGATCAGTTCTGGGTCCAGCTCTGTTCAATATCTTCATCAAGGATTTAAATAATGGCATAGAGAGTTCACTTGTGTTTACAGATGATACCAAGCTGGGAGGGGTTGCAAGTGCTTTGGAGGATAGGATTAAAATTCAAAATGCTCTGGACAAACTGGAGAAATGGTCTGAAGTAAATAGGATGAAATTCAATAAGGACAAATGCAAAGTACTCCACTTAGGAAGGAACAGTCAGTTGCACACATACAAAATGGGAAATGGCTGCCTAGGAAGGAGTGCTGCGGAAAGGGATCTGGGGGTCATAGTGGATCACAAGCTAAATATGAGTCAACAGTGTAACACTGTTGCAAAAAAAGTGAACATCATTCTGAGATGTATTAGCAAGAATGTTGTAAGCAAGATACAAGAAGCAATTCTTCTGCTCTACTCCGCGCTGATTAGGCTTCAACTGGAGTATTGTGTCCAGTTCTGGGCACCACATTTCAGGAAAGATGTGAACAAATTGGAGAAAGTCCAGAGAAGAGCAACCAAAATTATTAAAGGTCTAAAAAACATGAGCTATGAGGGAAGATTAAAACAAACCTTGTCTGGGGAAGAGAAGTTTGAAAAAAATTGGGTTTGTTTAGTCTGGAGGAGAGAAAAGTGAGAGGGGACATAACAGTTTTCAAGCACATAAAAGGTTGTTATGAAAAGGAGGGAGAAAATATGTTCTCAACCTCTGGGGGCACGACAAGAAGCAATAGGCTTAAATTGCAGTGGGGGTGAGGGTGGGGGGAAGGAGGGTTAGGTTGGACATTAGGAAAAACTTCCTAATTGTCAGGACAAAAAAGCACCAGAATAAATTGCCTAGGGAGGTTGTGGAATCTCCTTCATTGGAGATTTTTTTAAGAGCAGATTAGACAAATACCCGAAGGGATGTTCTAGATAATACTTAGTCCTGACATGAGTGCAGAGGACTGGACTAGATGAGCTCTCGAGGTCCCTTCCAGTCCTACAATTCTCTAAAAACATCCACTCAATCTGCAGTGGCAGTCAAAAAAGCTAACAGAATGTTAGGAACCACTAGGAAAGGGATAGATAAGAAGACAGTAAATATCATACTGCCACTATATAAATCCATGGTGTGCCCACATCTTGAATACTGCATGCAGTTCTGGGCGCCCCATCTCAAAAAAGATATATTAGAAATGGAAAAGATACAGAAAAGGGCAACAAGAATGATCAGGGGTATGGAATAGCTTCCGTATGAAGAGAGATTAAAAATAGCCTGAGACTGCTCAGCTAGGGGAAGAAACTACCAAGGAGAAATATGATAGAGGTCTATAAAATCATGACTGGTGTGGAGAAAGTAAATAAGGAAGTGTTATTTACCCCTTCACATAACACAAAAACAAAGGGCCACCCAATGAAATTAATAGGCAGCAGGTTTAAAAATCATACATAAAGAAGTATTTCTTCACACAATGCAAAGTCAACCTATAGAACTTGTTGCCAGGGTATGCTGTGAAGGCTGAAGGGTTTAAAAAAAGAATTAGATAATTTCATGTAGGATAGATCCATCTAGGATATTAGCCAAGAGGTTGTTGAGGCGACACTATGCTGTGTGTGTTCTTAAGCCTCTGACTGCCAGACTATGGGAGTGGACGACAAAGGATGGATCATGCAATAATTACCATGTTCTGTTCATTCCCTCTGAAGCATCTGGCACTGGCCACTGTCAGAAGACAGAATACAGGGCTAGAAGGACCATTGGTCTGGCCCAGTATGGCCATTCTTATGTAGGATCAGTAACCAATACTTCTGGAGTAGCCAAAACAAACTGTCAATAAGAAAGAGACCCACATTCTCTGACACTTCCCTCTTACTTTAAATCAGAGACGCAGCATTTTTCTTTCAAATCTTAACATTTTCATTTTCTTTTTTCTTTAAAAGGAACCATTTTTCATGTTCCATAATTGTGGGATCCACCACTCAGGTCTTTAGCTCAGACTAAAGAACTAAAACCTTGGGGAAAATTTGTGAACCAATCCTCTTAAAAGGTGATGATTTCAGTGTTTCTTTCTCTATGACTCATTTCAAACTGAGGTCTCTCCTCCCAAATAAAATGCAAGAAATTAGATATTTTGCTGGCCCTTAGCCCCCACAGATGGGCAGCATAAGCTGAAGTAGACAGTAATTTACATCCAAAGGGCACCTAATTATAGCCTTTTTAAGGCAGCAGATAGAATAGTTTTGACTCTATAACCTCTTATGTCACTAGTAATTGAACTGTTTACGCTCTAATGTGAATTTCACCTCAATCTATTCTAACTGCTGTTTGTACAGGCCTATAAATTGCATGCAGGTAATCTCCAATTTCCAAGAAGATTTTGGGCAATATTTAAGTCTGTATAAAAACGGGTTTTGACTAAACAGGCAATTCAGTCCTTCAAAGCACCTCCATTCCTACTATGTTTTTATTCGTCTATCATTACTATTTATATTCTCATCTCAGCTGAAGTCAAGGCCCCAGTGTGCTAGGCACCATAAAGATACATGCATACAGTCCCTGCCCCAAAGAACTTACAGTTTAAGGGCCTGATCCAAAGCCCAGGAAAGTCAGTGGGAGTTTTGCCATTGACTTCAATGGGCTCTAGCTCAGACACTAAACATATAAGGCAGATAAAAGGTGGGAGCAAGACAGTATTATCAACTCCATTTTACAGATGGGGAACTCAGGAACAAAGAAATGGGCGGACTTATCCAAGGTCCCAAACAGAGTCTGGTCAAGCTAAGAGTTGTTGATCCTAGATCCAAGTAACACGTCAGCCACTAGGCCATCATTTCTTTTCTATATAGTTCTCTCATAAGGAAGCTACAGCATATTTAGCTCTACTGTAATCGGTAAGAGCTCACTGGGATAAAGTTAAACAGGATTTTGATTGAAAAAAAGCAGAAAGGATAGAAATCAGCTACTTCATATAGATGTTGACAAAAAAGTTTCTCAACATGGGTTGCCCAGCTTCCCCTTCCACTTTTGATACCTGTTATTGATCCTCTGATCAGAAACAGATACAATTCATTTTCAGATTGCAAGAGGAGATAGAGCATTATTTTCTGATGACACATTTTAAAGCTGCATCCTGGAGATACATGACAAAGGAGAGGCTGATACATGGGCAACGCAAACAGGTAGCTGGAAAAGCCACACCTTAAACTTAGATTTTCAAAGCCAGCTAAGAGATTTGGATGCCCAAGTCTCCATTAAATCAGAAAAGGGAGTCTAAATCCCCTCATCAGCTTTGAGAAATCTCACCCTTAAGCTACACATGCAAAACTTACAGACATGAGTCAAATAAGAAACAAGTCACTGTGTGATTCTAAATGTGTCTCCGATAAGACAACAAGTCGTAAATCTCAGCGTCTGGAAGCCTACAGAAGGAATCAATGTACATGCACACTGCATCTCAGCAGACATCAAAGTGATAGAATACTCAGGGAACATGTGCGTGCCTTCATTCTCAGGGCTCTTTGCCAAGGAAGAAAGGCACAGCTCTTACAGATTTGTCTAGAAAGCTGACAGAGCTTTGACTGACTGCTTAAGCCGTGGGGATGTAACAAAATTCCAGCCATTCAGAATGTAAATCATATTGTTGGCTTCTTGGGGCTTCCACTCAGTTCTTCACCAACATGGTCAACAAGAACAAAACCCCTTCACCCCAACCAAAAAGGATTGCCAAAGTCATTACAATGAAGAGATTTGAAACAAGCTGTTTTTCAGGGTTGTGCCATGTGTCACGGGAAGAACAAAGAGCAACTACTAAGTGTTAAGTGCTTCTGACCCATGCACTAGAGGGAAAATTGATCTTTTCGCAAAGGACAAAGCTGACATCTCATCTCATGAAGGAAGGATGTCATTCTAAACTCATTCCACTTGGCTACATTTCAAAACACTAATTATCAAAGGAAGCTTTGACAGCACAGCATAAGAGGCAGCAGGTATTTTGCATGAGCAGCAGCAATGGACAGCTCCTCTTAGCAGTTCCTATTCCTGCTGGGGCATTTGAGAGCATGGGAAGGAGAAAGGCCCTAGTAGTGTTGATCACTGACTAAAAGAGCATCTTCTCTGTTTGATGGTGCTGTTCTGCAGAAGCAGCACCTACTACTCCCTTGGACTCCACTGGCCTCCAAACAACAGCTGGGTTCTCGTCCCCCTTTCTCCAAAAGGCAGACATGAGATATGGGTTGGGGGAGGGTGATCTCTGCCCTTCCTAGATTGACTGCATGGGAGAGTAACAGCCTGGATAGATCACCAGACTGAGAATCAAGGAGACTTGGGTGCTTCATCTAATATTAAAGTATTAAGAACTGATCCAAAGCCCAGGTAAGTCAGTGGGAGTTTTTCCATTGACTTCAATGGGCTCTGGATCAGACACTAAATGTGGGAGCAAGAAAGTATTTTCTCCATTGCACAGATGGGGAATTCAGGAACAAAGAAGTGAGGTGACTTGTCCAAGGGAGACTCTGGTCAAGCATGGAGCTGATACTAGAGCAGAGTACCGGTCCAACACCTGGCCCACATATTTTCCATATTACTCAGACAATTTATGCCATCTGCAGCTAGGCACTAACTCAACTTAGGAACAGCAAAGGTGTGTAGGGCCTGGGTGAGAGTAAAATTATTGTCTGAACAAAGGCGATTCAACAGTAAGGATAGAACTGAGTGGCATCATGGTCCTCTTCAGAGCAGCAAGCAAAAAGAGCTTTGGGAGAGCGGGGCAACACAACCACCATAAAGAGAGAAAGAAAGAGTGTGCATGTCTTAGAAAGGTTTACAAAATGCTCCGCTGTGCTTAAAATGGGCCTGGATGTGCAGCACACATTTGTAAAGATTGAAAGGATTAAGAACTACAGCAGGTATGACTGATGTGTGCACACTATGCCCCAATGCTAGTTTTCAAGCAAACAAGCAAATGCTAGACTAGGCCTGAATATGGGCAAAGGTGAGGTGGCAGGGCAGAGGGAGAAACACCATTGCTCCATATCCAAATGGATTAGAGCAGCCTGAAAAACCCTCTCCCTACCGTGCAGCCAATGTGTGTCAATTAAACTGCTGAGAGCTTTCCAAAACATTTTAATTATCCACACTCTTAACCCTGGGATTTCTCAAAGCTGGTACTGCATCATTACTCACAGGTTGTGCTGCTTTACAGGGAGAGACCACAGATTTCACTTAGGCCACTTGAATGTTTTCACTCCTGATTTCGTAATCCCTTTGGGTTTTATGCACTTCAGTATTTAGATATCTGAATCTACCTTTGCAGAAAGGTCTTATAAAATCCCTTGCCCTTCAAATACAAGTCACCCCCCTAGACATACCCTGAATGAGATGAAAAGGCTCAGTTGATCCAGCATATTGAAAGTCTGAAATCCCCTTTGGGTGAAGCCTCCTCAGGGACAATTGGAAAGAAAATTTACAGGTGGAGATTTTTCCAACATGCCCAGGGGATTAATTTCAAATCCCTTTGGCAACTTTGAAAAAACTCTCACTTTAAAGGTATTCAGGATTGTAAAATGAATGGAATCCAGAGAGATGAGTCAAGACCTGTTTAGCTAGGATACACACCAGATTGTGACCCTCTTATTCAAAGAAGCAGGCCCATAGATTAACAACATAACAAAGCTAAATCACAAGCTCTAAGTCAGCCAGTTTGCACAAGCAAGTGAGCAGGGTTGGCTCAACCTGGGCATTAAGTCTTAAGGAATGACCCGTGTATGCAAATGGAATGGGACTTATTCCAGTGCCACTGCAGCCTGAAATAATTAAGACCATCATTACGAAAAAGGTCCCTGGCCTGTCCTCCCATATGCCCAATGTGACAAAGGCCTGTACATTATACATAAGCATTTGCCATAATCTTGGTGAGCAGGAACCCTGGGATGTAGCAGATGGAGAATGTATGTCAAGAAGATCAAAGTTGCTGTGAGGCAGGAAGTTAAAAGGAAGAAACTCTCCCCCCTGCTCTTGACAGAAATATAATGTGCTATTTCACTGCTTTTCAAGGCCTTCTGTGAGAAGGTCCTGAACTTCCAGCGGAAAAAAAGGCCCCTGGATGAGCTGCTGCAGGAATGCAGAAGGACTTTGCCAGCAAGTTGGAACCAGTTCTTGAAAGTGCAGAGGGAGATGCTCGAGCAGGACCAGTACAACCCGGCTGCAGCACATGCCATGCTAAAGAAAAAGACATCAGTGGCCTACACCACGCACAACTGGACAATGAAGGACCAGGACCACGAGCAGCAGAGGAAACTGTTGGGGCTGCATGATGGCTAGCGGCGCATGCCAGCCCAGACTCCAGACCCTGACTCAGCCCTGGAGCAGCCTGCTCCATGTTCTCCCCTCCACTCTACTTCATCCTGCATCCACTGGACAATTCCAGTGGAGAATGAGCCAATCAATTCAGTCTATGAATGGATGTGCACATTGGCAGATGGAGTGAATGCCTTCTACCCCTGTGCATCCACAAGGGAAAGAGAAGAGGTGCACTGATGCTGTGCGATTCCATTACATGAGACGTTGCACTTTAGCTTTATTTCTTTTGTTCTGATTTCTTGGCACTTGGGTTTTGTTTGCAGCTGTTGCTTTTCCTGTCCAATCCCTTGGCGTGGAATACTTGGGGAGAGAGAGATGAATTTGAAAGCAAGAGCTTTTGATAAGGTCTCCAATTAACAATACATAAAATCCATTATCTCAGAGTTAAATGGATACAGAGCACTGATATGCTCAGACCATCCATTATCACAATTACATTATTCCATTTTAATCACATTTTCCTCCAAACAAAGGCTGTGGCCACTCAAGGCATCCATTCCCTCGCTCTCCAAGACCAGGTCCCAGTTATTAGAGATGAACGGTCAGGATGCCTGTTCCGGGGCCAGCATAGGCATTGACCCACTCCTGGTCAAAGTTCTCTCTCTTATCCTTACGATTGTTGTGCAGTGTGAAACACGACCCAATAACATAAATGACATTGGGCAAACTGGTGTCCAAATGGCTTTGCAGGCAGCACTATCTTCCCTTCAGCTGGCAAATGCTTATTCTATCACCATCCTGCAACCGATCAGTGCATAAATTACATCTTCTACCATGTGCTCTCATATCAGGATACAGCTTCATGAGCCAAGGTAGTAACACATTTTAGGGGACCCAGACTAACTGTGGGCACAGACACCCCATTGACATACATATTGGTGAGCAGGAACAAAGTCCCAGCTTGACCAAATTTGAAACCACCAGATCTCCAGAACACCTTGGCATCATGCATCCTGTTGGTACATCCCACATTGGTGCACTCTAGTGTTTCATGCCCCATCTCTCCTTCCTAAATCAGAAATGAGAGTTTCACCAATGCCAGCAGTTGGAACAGGTAAATTCTCCTGAATAAGATCCCCGAGAATGGGGGACAAAGATTTTCCAACAAAAACGTGTCCTTTTCCCAGCCAGCTATAGTTTCCCTCTGTTTCTTGTTTATAAATAGCAATACTAACTCTAATGGTCACCATTTAAAAAGTCTTCACCCTGCAGCTATTTTCACACTACAGTATCAGAGATGATTATTTGTACTACAGGAGCCTCAACTCAAGGAGCAGGTCCATTGTGCTGGGCTCTGTACACACACACACACACACACACACACACACACACACACACACACACACACACACACACACACACACACACACACACACACACACACACACACACACACAGTATTACTACACAGCTGCTAAGAGGGTGCTTCCCAGCATGGGTAAACACACACATACTAGGGTTAACACATGCTAAAGAAAGCTAAAAATAGCAATGCCGCTATGGCAGCACGGGCAGCATCTTGGGCTAGCTGCCCAAGGACATACCCGGGGGGAGGAGAGTGGCCAGCTAGTCTGAGGCCCCATGGCCACACTGCTATTTTTAGCATACTGTCTACCCACACTGGGAAGGGTTGTCCCAGCTGCAGTGTAGACCGACCGACTGACTGTGCCCCCAAGAGTTCACAATCTGTACAAGTGTAAGAGGGCGGTTTCATCGGCCAGAGAAGGGGAAAAAAAGCTCCAAACCCGAATTCATTTTAAGGCCCTTTCCTCAGAGCTTGTTTTATTATCCACAAAAACAAAAGCAAATCAATTGAATGCACAAGGTAATAATTCCCATAAGCTTTCCCTGCTTCAGCCAGCCAGGAAGAGAGAGGCAACACCCTTCTGACCCAGCTTCCCTTTCCTTTATGCTCTGCTTCAAGCAGCCATGCAACTAGCCAGGATCTGATAACCCTTTCCAGGCTGCAGCACCTTTATCCTGTCACAAAGTTAGTCACATAACCTCATTCTGCAGATAAAAAATGCTATTACACAGCAAGGTTAAGCCACCTGCCCAAGCTTACACAGGCTGTGGAAGAACTAGGTTTGGCTTCCAGGAGCTCCTGGCTCCCAGTCCTGTGCTTAAAACTACCAAGTTGTTTTTTCCACTATTTATGCTCCTGCATTCACTTGGGGCAATAAAACTCGATGGAACAGTTTTGCCATCTGAGTCTCCTGTGCTACCACAGTCCCCTTCCTTTTGGCTGCCACGTGTTTAAATCCCAAAATAACTTGACACCTGAGTTTGCCTTTAATAAAAAAAAAAGTTTCTATTCATCTAACTTTAAGGGGTCAGCTCTTTGGGGCAGGATTTGTACAGTACCTTGGTCCATGACTGGGTCTCTAAGGATGCAATATAAATAACAGTAAGTTCATTAGGGATTTTCCACGTTTAACACACACACCACTAAATTCGGAGCCTAAAACAATCACTACAATTAGGAATGAGTCCAGTGCTGCTTCTACTGAGGACACTAGGAGTTTTGCCATCAGCTTCAACGGAAGCAGAATTGGACCCTTTATTCACGGCTGGGCTGCATTTGCCATGTAGCAGGCGAGGCAGAAGTCGCCATTATTGGCACAGCTCTACTCAGCACTTCCCACATCAGACCATGTGGCTGACCCCTAGAACTTATTTTATATGGAATAAATTCAAAAGGATTGCAATCAATCCACACAAAGCATTTTGACAGACCCAAAGCTTTTTAGAATTTCATTTTGTGAAAAGTTTCAAAAGGTTGGCTTTTCATCCCAATTTGAGACAAAAGAAAAATAGAACTCAATTGTTTGCAGGATGGAAAAATCCACTTTCTGAACAGCTCTCATTACCATCATCCTCATTTTATAGACGTGACAATGAGACCCTAAGGGTAAGTCTACACTGCAGCTTGAAGTGAGCTTCCCAGCCCATGGAGATAGACCCATGCTAGTCAGGCTCGAGCTAATGGGCTAAAAAAATATCTGTGTCGATGTTGCCACTTGGGCTGTAGCTTGTGCTCTCAAGCCCATTGGACCCGCTAGGCTTGAGAGCTCAAGCCCTCACTAGCATGAGTCTGTCTACCCAGGCTGGGTGGCTTGCTCCCAGCTACAGCGTAGACATCCCCAGAAAGACTTGGTGACTTGCCCATGGTCACACAGCAAGTGTGTGACAAAGCCAAGAATCAAAACCAGACCTCGCACGTCCTAGTCCACAACAGCAGCTCTCTTTTCTATACTATTCATGTTTAGTATGTGTCTCTTTTTTAATCTGTTTTTGGTCTAAGTGCATTAATTTTTTCAGGCCCAGGATCAAGCCTGATTGGTTTCAACCATCAGCCCAATGATAAGCCATAAAGGGTGGAAATTTTATTAAGTTATGCCATCCTGAAAACATGGGAAGGTTATTTTCCCCAACACACAGAATGACAATTTAGCTGATCACTGTATATTCAATTATCAGACACCTGATTAAGTTAGGCTCATTATTTAGGCAACCATGCAGATCTCTTGTTATTCATCACTTAAAACGCTAGCTCTCCCTAGTAAAAGGCTTTATCATCATCTCAGTTTCACACAGGCTACAGGATTGGATTAGGATGTATCTAAAGGAGAACTGTAGGAACAGTAGAAAAGTCACTAAAAATCAAGGGAAACAGACCCTTTCCCCACATAAATCAACATTCATGTCATGTCAAGCAGGGCCTACATTTGTCTTGGAAAACAAGGCTTTGCCCAAGTGCAGTAGACAGGCAGTTGATGGTGCTAAAGCTGGGATTCCATCTTGGAAGCTCTTATTTTCTAGTGCTTAATTTAGCAACAGGAGAATATGCCACCTGGGCCACAAGGAGTCAGTTCAAAAGCAAACACTTCCTTGGACTCATTGTTTTCAGCGAGAGGACCCATTTAGATGCTAATATTCTGAGGTCAAATTATGCATGTGTTCTTTAGGAGACTGTTGTACAACTGATAGGGGATAGTGGGCTGGGAGTCAGTAGACCACCATTCCATTCCTGACTCTGCTTCTGACTCATTGTGTGATCTTGGGCAAGTCTCAGCCGCTTTGTGGCTTACAGGAGCAAAGATATAACAAACAAACAATACTTCAAAAGGTATCACAAACAGGAAACCTGCAAAAGAAAAAGTGGATCTGAGCCAAAGGGTACATTACAGACCAACAAGTCCCTGGGACTGGATATGCCCATCCAAGAGTACTGAACGAATCTGAGAACCAAGTGACTGAGCACCTAGATGCTGAGCATCCCTAGCCTCGGTTTCTCAGAAGCTGAGTAGATACCACAGGATGGATCACTTGATGATTACTTGTTCTGTTCATTCCCTCTGAAGCTTCTGACAGTGGCCAATGCCAGATGACTGGATATTGGATTAGACGGACCATTAGTTGACCCAACATGCCAGTTCTTATGTAGCTGTGAACAAAATGAGACACTACCGCCACTTAAAAGGAACCACATTTGGCTTTTTAATTATTATTAAGCATTCTAATTACATTAGTGCATAGGGACCAACAAAGATCCGGGGCCACTTGTGCCAGCACAGTGCAGAGGTGCAGACAAACTCTGTCCCAAAGAGTTTACAAATCTAAATATCAAGACTGGATCTGTTCCAAATTTCTCTAACCATCATAACTGGGGAAGGGAGGGTCTGCTGCTCTGGCTCAGGTCCATTCTTATGGGGACTGTTTACAAAGCTGGCTTTTATTCTGAATAGATGATTCACTCTAGACCTGATAGGGCACCAGTCTGAGTGCCAGAAGACCTGAATTCTACTCCAAACTCTACCCCCATACTTGCTGTAGGAATTGGGACAAGTCACTCTACTTCTACATGCTTCTGTCTCAACTGGTATAGAATGGGGATAACGGTAATACCTTCGTAAGGCACTTTACACAGAACTTCCAGTTAATACATATCAAACACAAGGTGTTATCAGAGATCAGTATTGCACTGTAATTTCATAATCCATTAAAATGCTACTAGTGTAATACTACCCGGAATTCATTCGGTTTTTTTGGGGCGGGGTCTTTTAAGACAATGGAAATTAAATGTTTCTAAGTATTAGCACTGTTCTAATCAAATCCTCAGCCAGTTTTCATTCCTGCATCTCCAGTGAAGATTAAACACACACAAGCTAATTATTTTATTGGAGACACAACCTTCACTAGTGTGCCCCTTACACACACACTTGAGCCACAGAGAGAGATGGTAAGAGGATAATTTAAAAACAAAAAACACAGCAAGATTTAAAATAGGTTCTTTGGAACACAAGTTAGAATTAATAGACTAAGATTCCTGTACGATATGATTATTACATACAGCATGTGGGAACACCAGTCAAGCCCCATTTTGCTAACACAAGTAACAAAGATCATGTTCCCTGCACCAGGGAACTCTCAATATGCAAGGTGTGAGTGAAACAGAAATGGGTGGAGGTAGGTTGAAATATCTCATACTGAGAGCAGCATGTGGAGAAATATAGTTTTGCTATGCTTTAAAGCTTGTGTAAATCATATCAGGAACAGGTAGGTCTTTGTCCTCCCCCCTCCTGGTTCACGTAAGAGGATAAACGTCTACTACAGCTCACACCTAGTGGAATTACTCCTTTGGTTCATGCAACAGAGCAGGGGTCAGCAACCTTTGGCACGCGGCTCACCAGGGTAAGCACCTTGGCGGGCCAGTTTGTTTACCTGCTGCGTCCGCAAGTTTGGCCGATCACAGCTCCCACTGGCCACAGTTTGCCGCTCCAGGCCAATGGGAGCTGCAGAAAGTGGCGCGGGACGAACAGGGTGCTTACCCTGATGAGCCGCGTGCCAAAGGTTGCCGATCCCTGCAATAGAGGCTCAAGATCCTGAGTTCAACCTCAGCTTAGGGTGGGTCAATCATACTTCTAATCCAGAGCTTTTAGATTCAACTGCTAGTTCTTGGTTGTAGGTCTTTCAGAAACTCCAAGTACACGCAAGAAAATATTAGTACACTGGCCATCAAAAACTCTTTTCCATGGAAGGGCTGTAAGTGTAACCCTAGACGACACATGCGCACGCATCCCCTCGTGGCTAGGAAATGGAGGCACAGAGATGAATCAGCATATTAAGAGGTTTAAATTGCAAAAGGGAGCATTTCCTTGATGGAATTTATAATACAATCAGCTTCGGGCTTAAAAAAAAAAAATCTACAGAGCAACAAGATTAGGGACTCTCTTACTAGATCAGTTTCCTTCCCCCACAATCAATCATTTTTACCTCAGTGTACTTACAACTTCACATTGAAAGTTGAACTTGCAGAAATTTGAATGAACACAAGGTTTAAAAAAAAAAAATCTCCACAAACAGGGAAGAGCACAGTACAGAAACGTGCAGTCTTCCTAGGTATTGCACGATCGCATCCAATCAGCATGCCAGAGGTGAAGGTGAATCAGACACCAGCAATGGAAGAAGGGCCCTCAAAAAGGTTTAAGGATTCACCTGGAATGCTTACTTGAATCTCCTGGGGTCTGAAAACTCTGGCCAGTAAATCACACAAGAATAGGTTTCTCAGGCCATTAGGCTTGCAACACTGTCACTAATACATTCCTGTGGAGGAGGGTTCCTTAAAGTGACAGAGGATTGGGCAACCCTGGAGTGTGATGTGGGAACACAGCTCCTCTTGGGATGAGCCACACACCAGTTTAGGGGCCTTGGTATTTTAGATTCCAGTTGTGGTGAGTTAAGGAAAAACTTTTTTTTTGGAAGTTTAGATTGTGTGTAAGGAGTTTATTACCAGTCCCACTGGTCTAGCTTAGGATCGTCTCATTAGCATATAGTGGCAGAGAAACAAGGAACATTCGCACATAAGTGTGCAAGCTTCCATGATTTAATCATGGGAGAGGCCTCTGATTTGGCACCCACACTGACACATGGCCGGGCAGCTCTGCAGATGCCTTGTGTCAGATCCAGTCACCCTAAGATGCGGTTCAGGGTGTTAGCGGTGCCTGCAACTGATGTAAGCCATATGAGATCTCCCACCCGTCCCAAGATGAGATAGCTGCAGATAGCACCAGGATGGAGCACCAGGATGGAGTTAAAATGGTGAGGAATTGCTAACAGGCTACGCTACTGCACCACAAAGCCCCTGCTGGAGTTAAGATGATCCCATCCTGCAGACAGCTGCGCTAGAATTACTGCGCAACTTCAGAACCCATACCAAGGGGAGGCGTATCCAGGTTAGCGCATGACGCAGGTGATTTTCTGGCTCAATTCAAATGGCTGGACAAGTGCGCTGGATCCTGGTTTGGGACTGGGATTGCAGACGTGCGTAGCTGAAGTGGTAGCAGACTCAGGCCTGGTGTCTGGTTCCACTGGTATAGCAGTGGCAGTTAGGGAGTGATGTGTTTTACCATCATATCTATGCCAGTGAAAGTCCAACTATGGATAGTTACACCAGTATAACTGTTTAAACCAGTGTCTCTTGTGTTCCTCAAACCAACATAAGCTACACCAGTATAAAGGACCTTTATACCAATCTATCTGGGTACACACTAGGAGAATTTGCAGGTTTAGCTACACAGTATAACTATACTGGCAAAACCTTTCATTGGCAGTAAAGTCTTGTCTACACTAAGAGGGAAGTGATTAAACTGTGTTGCACAAAATTGCTCCTTCTAGTGGATACAAGCACTGGATATTTTACATTAGTGAATAAATGAGAAGGAAAATCAAGAGGAAGCGGGGAAGGTACAAGCACATCCTTGACACACACAAAAAGCAGTGAGTAAGTCATAACAAAGGAATCATTTTCAAATCAAATGAAGAATGTCTTCACTGCTATTTTAAATCCCCAAGGTTAGAATTGTTGCATGTATTAAATGCTGGCTTTTAAGACCAATTAACCAACCTCAGCAGCTTGTTTCAAACAAATTTCCTCTCCCATTCCGATCACTTCTATTGCTACAAGGAAGCCAATTTATCGTTCAGTGATCTTAGAAAGCATGTTTTAATGCGAAAGCTTTATTTTGTTTTTTATTGACCAGAGTTCCTCTTGAGGCTGTAATCCATAATAAACACATGCTAATATTTACACTACCACACATGCAACTGTTTGTCTGCAGTTAAGCCACGACCTTCAAAATAAACCAACTCCCTAGCTACTAGGTTTGCAGTTCAGTAAGGTTTGAACTATATCTAAAAGTGTGGTTAAAAGTACAACCCTTGTAAATAGCTTTGCAATGCACCCCAGGTACAAGGTGTAGCCTTGCAATTTTACAATGTTCAGTGAAGATCTTTTGCAACATATCACAAGGCTAATTGTAACTTTCAGACAGACACTTAAGTGCAAGCAATAGTTGAATCAAGTTGAATTAGGTCCCATTGCTTTGGCTTTTCTATCTGTTGCCAACTGATGAAAATTCACCTACTGAATCTAAGATAGTCTATATAGTGCCACATGAAACCAAGGCCTATGGACACGCACCTAGGAAGAAATAACAGGTAAAAGAAAACAAAAGGCAGTTAAGTTTTATAACATAGGTAACATTATAATCAGAACTAACCTGAACATACCAGGCTGAATTGCTTACTACTATCAGTATCAGCAGCGACTCCAGGCACCAGCGCTCCAAGCCTGTGCCTGGGGCAGCAAGCCGCGGGGGGCGCCCTGCTGGTCCCTGTGAGGGCAGCAGGCAGGCCCCCTTCGACGGCTTGCCTGTGGGAGATCAGCCAATCCTGCGGATTCGGCGGCAGGTAGCCCGAAGCCGCGGGACCGGCAGACCTTCTGCAGGCATACCACGAATCCGCTGGACCAGCAGACCTCCCGCAGGCGCGCCGCTGAAGGCTGCCTGACTGCTGTGCTTGGGGCACCAAAAAAAGCTAGACCCGCACCTGATCAGCATCTATTGTTTCTATAGCCTAGAGGTGCCTGCTGAGAACAGGGAAAAACACAGGGTTCAACTACTGCAATTTGGAGGTGTGACTCCCAGCTCAGCTAGACACACACACTAACTCTGCTTGTGCCAGCACCTAAAAATAACAGCGTGGCTGCAGCAGCACAGGAAGCAGCTCAGGCTAGACACCCATGTACATATCCAGAGGGTTAGGCAGGATTGTGCTTGGGCGACCTAACCAAAGCCAACGAGGCCACACTGCAATAGTATTTTTAGGTGCTAGCTCAAACAAAGCTACCACATGTAATTCTCAGCATGAGTGGATGTACACCACCCAACTGCTGCATAGATGTACCCATAGCAAGACAGTTCCTGCCTCTAAAAGCTTCCATTCCAAAAAGACAAAACAGAATAACAAATAGGCAGCATAAGCGAACTTGTTTGCAGAGCTAACAAGTTTTAGCTACTCATCACCTTTGCCTTCCCTTCCCGTGTCCTCAAGCCAGAAACAGCCTGCAGTCACATTGATCACCACAGACCCAATTGATCTGTATCCACAGTATCTATATCAGGGTGAGCAAACTTTTTGGCCCAAGGGCCACATTTGGGTATGGAAATTGTACGTCGGGCCATGAATGCTCACAAAACTGGGGGTTGGGGTGCAGGAGGGGGTGAAGGCTCTGGCCGGGGGTGTAGGCTCTGGGGTGGGGCTGGGGATGAGGATTGGGGTTGCAGGAGATGCTCCGGGCTGCCCACCCCTGATCCATATACTAGAGAGAAGGACTCTGCATTGGTGCTTCAGTCAGAACTAAATTTCATTAGACTTCAGTTCAGTTATCTCAGGTTTGTGCTCATGTGATGGACGTCAGAATCTGGCTCTAGGCAAGATCACAAAGCAGCTGCATACATCCTGGCACCATGACTTTCTGAGAAGAACCTTTCATCATTTCATTGACTTGATCAAAGTATGGACTGCTTTTTATATCACTAGGAAATCTGAAGATAAAATGAGAAGGGGGAATAAGGGAATTCCTTAACAATGGATGGGGCAATAAGTCTGGAATTGGGGAAATCAAGAAGCTGGTATAGAAAGAGACTGCAAAAGAGGTGACTTTCAGAGGAGAGAAAAGCAGGTTACTGCAACGTGCAGCTTCAGCCCAGAGACGGTGGCTAGAATTCAGTGTTCCACAGGGTCCCTAGAGTAAACATTACCTCTAACAGAGGCTGTTTGCTGCTCTGGGCGAGCTTTGCTTTTACAGCACACCAAAGGAAGTGAATTGCAACTCCAAAAAGGACAAAGCTGTAGGATGTTAAACCAGGGTCTCAAATAGAATTCAAATTATAAAGACCGTGTGGGTTTCAGTTCATCTTCACAACCAAAATCCTAGAATTTTTAGCTTACTGGTTCAATAAGAGTCAATATTTAGAAGCTTTCAGACATTTGCGAATCACATCTCTATTTCTTATCTGTTTCTTGGAATATATTGCCTAGGAAGAATTATCCCAAGCAAAAAACTCAAGCAATTACAAAATAAAATTAAATTAAATTAGAGCGCATGGCACCGAATTCTTCCCTGGTGTAACATCCCTGGAATCAATGGTACATCGCCTCCAAAGATTCATCTATATGCGTGGGACCAGTTTTTCTAAAAAAAGAGCTCAAGGCCAGACATGTTCAGCACACAGCAGTTCCCATAGTGATGCTTGTGGCCAAATATCACGTTTATTAAGGTGCCTCGATAGGCATTTGAAAATGTGGCCTCAGTCTCAAGGGCTGAGTTCTTTTGAAAAATTTGGTCCTAAATGGAAACATGTAACAAGCCTTCCGATACATTCACTACACCTATGAAACCCTCCCCAGGACCATTACTCAGCTTCCTAACACCTACCAGGAAAACAAGCTGGTCAGTCTGGTTATTTATCTTTTCAACAAGAGCAAATTCTCCTAAACATTTTGCAGCAGAAAGGAGGGACATGAAATTACATCATCATTAACAAAGATCAAGCCTGAATCTGAAGCTATCAGCTGGCTCAGCAATCTATATGTTCACAGCAGGTTTATATTAGCTTCATAAGGCTACACAGAAGCTCCAGGAAAACAAAGGGACAGCCATGGTAAATCTTAATTAAATTTCAGCAACACGTTTAAAAAAAAAAAAAAAAAGCTTCATCTGTTTCCATCCAAGGTGGAGAGCATCAGAGCTGCAGTGCCCCTCTCCGCGGCCTTTTTTGCCAAATAAAATGTTACCATTTAGCTCGCAATACAGGAGCCACTTAAAAATTATTCACCAGCAGCCTTTGTTTTCTAGCTGTCCAACCCAAATGCAACTGGTATTTTAAAAAGTGGAGGGCATAAAAAATAATCACCACAATGGAGACACAATTCTGCTAAAACTTGAAGGATAAAAATACTTGCCGAGGTGACACACGGTGCATGTTGATCAGGGGGAATGCATAGAAGAGAATGCCAATAAGCTGCTATTGACGCAATTGAGCGGACGGCATTTCTAAGCAGGCCAAGTTTCTGCATGACGTCAGCCTCTAATTTAGGGGCAGCATGTGTAACTTTGCTCCATCTCAGAAAGGGGCAGGGAAGGTCACAAGAGACTGATGCAGAGTGAAGACAGGATACAAGAAAAGAAAAAAGTACACAGGCTAGGTAGAAAGCATTACTGCTCCTTCACAGGAAAGATATTACACTCCAGATCCCTGCTTCTGGATTCAAGACAGCATCTGCATGTAAATTAAACTTCTTTGCCTCCCATTCAAAAGGATTAATACCTATAATAACCGGAACCAGTTAGGAGACTGACAATCTACAGTAGTGGGATACAGTTCCTATTTCACTTCTCAGTGACCCAAACACCTCACTTAAGGACAAATCATTGTAAAAACCCAGAAAAGTGTATGGGGAGGAGGAGAAAGACAGAGAAAGAGAGAGCTCCTCCTTGACTCTGCATAAATTGTTAATCACAAAGCAATCTGCATTGTCTGGAAAGTCACAGGTGGAAGCCAGAGATGCAGTCCTGTCACACTGAAATCAAAAGGCCAGGGCAAATGCTTAAATATAGCAGAGAGCAATCAGAGTTGTACATTCAATCCATTACATGGAAAATTAGGCACAAACTCCAGCTAACAATAATGGGAACAAAGAGTGCACTGCTTCCCTACATCAAAAGCTGAAAACCAGCCTTCCTCTTGATGCTGACATCTGATTCCTCTGACAGACCAGCTTAGGCTTTATCTATACTAGTTTTGTTGACCAAAAAAAGTCAGATTTCATTGACAAAACAGTGGAGGTATACACAGTGCAGTGTATCTTCTGCCAGCAAAACTCTCCTGCATAAGGGAAGAAAGATTACTTTGAGCCAGCGGGGGAGGAGGGGAATATTTGCATCAAGAAACTGAAAACAGTTCCTAGGGAACAATGTTTTACTGTAATATTAACAACAGCTTAACCAGTCTGTTCTTAGGAAAATAAACCAGTTTTGTAGAAAAGAATAGAGGCTGGGGTGATCCCAATTTTGTTCAAACACTAGGACCCTGATTCTCATTCACATCAAGCTCCAGGAGTTTGACAGTGGGTGTAAAGTAGATATTACCCATAAAGATCCTTTTACAAAGCAGCGCAAGGGGGTCTGATTCCCATTTACCTCAAGGCCCCTGGATCTTCTGTTTAAAAATTTATTTTATTTATACAGATGTGTTGATTTGCCAGCCAGAGATCTGAATGTCACCCTTATTTTCAGAAAAGTCAGAAGACTTTTCCTACTTATATGCCATTTAATTGGTTGCTAATGAGTGACAATGGTTCTTTGTGCCAGTGGCACTAAGGAATTGTTTTAGGTTTAATTCCCTCCTTGATTTGCGTTTCTGTTTCCATGAAGAAACAAGCATAAAGGAGTATTCCAGAACTCAGCAGCAAATAGAAGGAACACAAAGAGAGACTTCAAATTACAGTAGCTGTAACAAATGTTTGACATAAGTCAGTATTTAGAAAAGAGGTTTCCTAATACAAATAATAGAATTAGAGCTTCCTTTTGCTAAATGTATGACTTAGAAGGATGAACTGTATTTTGTTTGAAAGATCTCTTCCCAGGGTCCCAAACGTTGTGTTTCATAGTTATGCTGGACTTCTGAGATTTGGGTTGCCTTTTCTACAATAACAGCAGGAAAAAAAAATCTCCATCAGCAGAATGTTACATTTCTCATTTCCACAACATCCTCTGCAAGCAAAAGTGAATCAGGTCTGTTTTTAAATAAAGCAAAAAATCAACACCCTCTGTTTTCACATCCTATTGCACTGTTGGCAAATGTATGTTTCTTTTTAACTTGTATATTTTGTAAGTGTGCTGCTTTATAAAAAGAAAATAATTACGGGAAAGTGAATTCACTGTGTTTAATATGTCTATTTCTGTTGCATTTTATCTATGGTAAAAATGAGATTTTTTCCCCTTTCCTATCTGATGCAGATGTTAATTGAGGACACTAACAATGGCCATCCATAAGAAGAGTGTAAAAAGTCCTTTTGCACTTGAATGCCTCCTTTTGTGGTGGCATTCTTTGCTCTGGACATAATTGGGAAATAGAATTTTTTCATTTCAAACAGCTGCCACCAATATTCAGTTAAATGTAGGTATGATATTTAACAAAAGGTCATCTTTCGATTCATGAGCCAAAACAAACAGACTTTGCTTTTATCACACTGGTAGTTGCTCCAAGACTCTTCCTAAGCTGGGAAAGGAACTAAAAACAAAACTCCTTATGATAAATGAGGTCTATTTTTCTTGGGAGCGGTTGTGGTAATTCAGATGATAAAATGACTATTATAAAGGTGTTAAGGATTAAATCTGGTCCTTTTTAAACAGGGAGTTGACTGTAAGATGTTGAACTTTGTGTCTTACGTGCTTAGGTTGTAATTCAAGAAAGCATCCCTATTCGGGACAGCACTTAACGTGCTTAACTGCTTTGCTAAATTTGGCCTCAGATGAGCAACTTTCCACAGGGAAAGGGCTTGTTTTAACTCTTGCCTCTCAGAATATTCTGAACCCTGTTTTCTCCAAAGCTGTTTGAGTCAGTTATCAACATGAGTCAAGAATAAATATTTACATAGTTAACTTTAATTTGTAGAGAGATTTGAATGAAGGAGCCTCTAAGTAGTACCAGTGCCAATACTGTGCGAGAGAACCACTAACCTAGCCAAAAACTAAGATTTCAGCAATACTATCATCTTGTGCAGCAAATGTCTTGTCACACTTATTATTATTGCAGTACCAGCAAGAGGCCTCAGCCAGGGGTTGTGCTCTGCATTGTAAATGCACACAATACAGTTGCGCTAAAAAGGAAAGAACCAAGAAAATAAGGCACCGAACAATACATCCCTTCTACTCTTCTGCCTCTGGATATGCACCTTACCATATCTCTACACAGTACTGTCAATTTTCCACAGAAAATTGTGATTTTTCATAGCCCCTTCCCCAGCCCAAATAGCTAAAAACCAAAATATTTTGCAGCTTGGAAAAGCTGCCGGGGTTCCCCCTGGAAGCTGTACTTCATTTACCTCATGTCCCCATTCTCCTTTCAGGGCTGGGCTCCCCATTTCCCATCATGCGCCGCAGCCAAGGACTCCCATGAGGCATTGCTTCCCTTCCCCAAAGAGGAAATGGTGATGTCCCACGGAAGATGTAATCCAACCAAGGACTATCACATGTAAGGGGGTCAGCACCACTACCATCACATCCTCCTCACTTTTGTGAATGGTGCCTAAGTCCTCTTGGGAAACTAGTCCTTTTTCTAAAATTTCCCTTCTTTGCCTTTTTTTTTTTTTTAAAAACCACCAGAAAAAAATCCAACAGTCAAAGGTGCCTGAAATTGAAATTAAACACCAAAAATTCAGAAAAATTTTGGTTTGAGGTTGACCCAAAATGATTCCCTCCCGACACACACCCAATTTTGCAGAACTGCCAATGGACTAGAAAAAAGTTATTTTCCATGATGTTGCGTAAACTCGCTGTCTTAGCTTAAAATTGTTCTATGCGTATAAATAGTCAACAGCATATACTAAGTCTGCACAACGTCTGCCTGCACTGGAAAGCTTCTCCTCCCCTTCAGTTTCTCTGTGGATGCCTCTCTTCTTCTTGGCGGTGATTAGGTGGGTCTGTATTTCATCTGATCTCATTAGCCTTGGTTTTTCAGGACTTGATTGTGGTGGTATTTTTCCACTAATGCTCTAAAAGCTGAACTCAAGAATGAGATTTTAAAATGGTTATATAAAATAGCCTCTTAAATCATGCAAACCTCAAAGTAAATTAATCCAGCCGGGAAGAAATTATACCTGTATCTATGGCTATGTGCAACAGTGATATATGTGCTGAGTCATGGAACCAGAAATCAGTAAACTAAAATGAGTGTGTTGGAAACTAGGCCTGGCTGGTGGACAAAATAATGAGAGGCTGGACTATTCTGCACAGTACTCCTTTGTGGATCTTTAAAGAAAGACTTTAGAGAGAAAAACTGGCTACTTGAGCAATCTTCACCATTATGGCTGACACGCCTATCATCTCCTGGGATCCCAGCTTTCTTCATCCTGATCCTGAGATGGCCTGACCAGACGGGTCCAAATTGAGAGAGAGCAGGAGGACATCATCACCAGGGATGTAAGACTTTCTCTCTTCCCCCTCTCCCTCCCCAACTGCCCCCAGTGTGTCATTTTCTGTCCATACCTTATTTCTTTTCTTTCCTATCCCTCTCCTTTCTCCTTCTGTCCAATTAGAGTCTGGTTTAGCCAGCCAAGACTGCATATTTTGGAACAATGCTATAAGATTGTGACCACAAAGAGAAAGCTAAAAGCCATGCTCTGAAAAGCCCTATGCTGGTATGAGTTTGCCGGGTCTCAGAATGGCAGATAAGATTGTGTGCTGGGCCTATGGTTTTTCCAGCAGCAAGATAGAAAGCATAGGCATGGACTCTGTTGATATTCCAGGGCTGGAGCACCCACAGAAAAAAAATTAGCGGGTGCTTAGCACCCACCGGCAGCCAAGCTCCCTTCCACTCCCTCACCTCCTGCCCGCTGTCCACCCCACCGATCAACTTCTCCCCCTCCCTCCCAGAGCCTCCTGCACCCTGTGGAACAACATGCAGGAAGCACTGGGTTGGAGGGAAGCAGGGAGGGAGAGAGGGCAGAAAGAAGTAGGGTCAGGGCAGAGTGGGGGGCAGGAAGAGGCAGGGCAGGGGGTTGGAGGAAGGGGTGGACTGAGGGCAGGCCTGGGGTGCGAGGGAGGGTGTCAAGCACCCCTTGGGTAGAGAGGAAGTCTGCGCCCATGATTGCAAGTAAGAGTCAACACCAGAGACAGAAGCCGCATTTTCTATCCTTGATGAAATTCCCTCTCCCCTCATGCATCTGCTTGTCTTGTCTTCTAAGAAACGAGATCAGACTAATGACAGCTCCAACCCACCTCCAGCACCTTCTCTTTTTCCCACAAGGACAGTTATTACCATCTAAGAAATTGTCAAACAGGGTTTTTTGCCCCCTTTTAAAAACTCTCTCCAGCTAAAGGGAGAGGGAACAAGGGATGTTAAAATGAAAGCCCTATTACTTTACACTTCGAATGTTTAAGCTTTTTTCCTTTTCCCCTCCCCCGCGTATCTGTAATAAAGTGTTTAAAAGGATTTTTAATGGTGTGTTTGCCATGATAGTAAGCAGGCTGAGATCTCTGTATACCTAACCCTGGACCCTGTTTAACACAGTTAATGTTGGACAGTGAGTGGGTTATGTTAACACCTTCCACTCAGGGCCGGCACAACCCATTAGGCAACCTAGGCAGTCGCCTAGGGTGCTGACATTTGGGGGGCGGCAACCACGGAGGCCGAACATCCGGCCGCCACAGTCGTCGGCGGTATTTCGGGGGCAGGACCTTCCGCCGCCTCTGTTGGGGGAACCATTTTGGGGGCGGGACCTTTCGCCGCCTAGCGCACCAAAAAGACCACCAGCGCTCCTTCTTCCACTCATATAGTCCATCTAAATTTCATCTCTGCATCTCCAGGGGCCTAAAAACTGCCCCTTAGAATGCTAACCCCCATTGTCAATTAAGGCACATAAGTTGAAGTCACACGAGTGACTTTGAAAGTGTGACAATGTCTACATTAAAATTTTATTTATGAAATATTTAAAACTTTCAGAAAGCTTATTCAAACAAGAATCCATTATTTCAAAATTAGAATCTTAGAACATACATACACTAGAAGTTAATGAATTCATTAAACAGCCTTAGGTCTTTTAGGGGAGGGATAGCTCAGTGACTTGAGCATTGGCCTGCTAAACTCAGGGTTGTGAGTTCAATACTTGAGGGGGCCCATTTAGGGATCTGGTGCAAAATCAGTACTTGGTCCTACTAGTGAAGGCAGGAGGCTGGATTCAATCACCTTTCGGGGTATCTCAAATTATTATTATTATTAAAGAGAAGGGAATACATCTCCAATAAGGAAAAGAATAGCAGAACATTATATGAAGCATTATAGTAATTGGAGAAGCAGTGTGTTCCAATGGATAGAAAGCCAGGAGACAGGATTCCTTCCCGATGGCTTCTCCTGACTCTCTCCTATGAACATGAGAAAACTGCTCGGCTAATCCAGATCAAAACCTTAGAGCACACTGAGGACAGTATGGGGCTTGAATCCATTCACTAAGGTAATAATACACTGAGGTATTTGATAGACCCAGAACTGGTCCCAATTATGAACGTTCCATAGGCCAAGCCACATCTACAGATTCAGTACTATGGGGAATTCATGTTGACTTATAGTTGCCATAGAAACAGCTCCCAAACTGCAGGACACACCAGTAACTAAACCCACAAATAAAGGCTAATATATATTCAGGTTTTATTTTTGCCAGAGCTCTCTAAAAAAGCTTCATACAAAGGCAGCCCATCTTCTAGCTTTGTGGAAAAATCCCAATTGATTTCAGCTGGAGCAGGTACATACCCTCGGAAATCCAAGGCCTGATTTTTAAAGGTATTTAGGTGCCTGACAATGGAGACAAGTGCCTAAAAGGGATTTTCAAAAACACCTAACTCCCACTGAGAGATTTTGAAAATCCCACCAGGCATCAATCTGCATCCATGGGAACCTAAATACCTTTGTAAATGTGGAGTTTCAGGTTTCCTAATTGCACAATTTAAAAACCCCCCTCAGCTTTCTATTTCTGGTATTGCTTGAAACAGCAGAAGAAAATGTGACTGGCATCTTCCTAAGGATACTACTCATGAGAGTGAAGTTACTCACATGCAGAATGCAAGTTCCCGTTTGTAGTACTACTGCCCGCAGAGTATGCATCTCAAGTAGATTTTCATTCATGAAATTCTAAGATTCTACCAACCCTAAAATACAGTCTTAGCACTCATAGCAGAGAGGAAGGTCACAGACATTGGTCAATACTTCATTTTGCTTTACTGTACTTTATAAAAAGCATGCAAAATTTTCATTCACATTCTCCCTGCCTTGCTTTGGCTTCTTATCCTTGTGCCTGTTAAGACTTGTAGGGAACAGGACCTGGCCTTCAAAAGCAAATTGGAAATACAATATATTCTGTAGGAGTTCCAAAGAGCATATATTCTCCGTTTTGGAGCCATACCACAATTAAGTTTAATTATTTGAGGTATGTAACCCATTTTATGTTTCCTCTCAGTAAAAAAGTAATTATGTCTTTAAAAAAAAAACACACTAGTTTCTCCCCATTTATGTTCAAGTTAATAACTGTCTACTGTAGAAACATCTTCTTCATGAGGACCATGAGATGCCTCCTTGTTGTATCATACCGCACCTGCTGGTCTTCAAGATGATGCTTTGAATTTTCAAATTGCCGGAATGTATTTTGATGCATTTAAAGTTAGATTTAAGAAATAACATTCTGTCCACAGCAGTGGAACTAGGGATGAATACATTTGTGAGAGTTAGAGTGAGCTATGCATCTACGGTCTTGCCTAGACTAGAATAAAGTATGCTGTTGGCACGTTAGTTGGCACCACCCCTTTTATCTTAGTCTCGACAGGGCCCAAAAGTTCAGATTCTGATGTGTATTAAAATAAACTGGGTCCAGCTGCGATCATGGCCCCATTTTACTAGGTGTTGTAGACATACATGCAAAGCTGCACCAATATAGCTTAAGATGCAATTTAGTTAAACCAGTGCAAACTGCTGTGTGGAAGTTCTTATTCTGGTTTAAATCAGGCTCATTTCAATTTATCTTAAGTCAATTAAGATCCTGGTTTAAACTAAATTGAAATAAGCTATTCTTAAAAAATCAAAGCAAAAGTGTTTGCTCTGATTTTATTAAGCCAGTTTAATTAAATTGATCCAAGTTTGTGTGTAGACAAGAAGCCAGTGTCTGATTATATATGCACCTCCCTAGCTGGCACCTTCCAAGTATAAAATACTTTTGAAATACACAAAACACACAGTTCCAGGCGATTCATTCAACTGGGGGAAAAATAGTCCCTTCTACACCTTAAAAACATAAGGAGAGCCATAGTGGTCCATATAACTCAGTTTCCAGGCTCTGATAGTGGCCAATACCAGATGCTTCTGGCAGTTGGAGATTTAGGGACATCTGGAGCATGGGGTTGTGTCCCTGACCATCTCAGCAAATAGCCATTGATAGATGTATCCTCCATGAATTCATCTAATTCTTTTTTGAACCTAATTATACTTTTGGCCTTCACAACATCCCCTGGCAACAAGTTCTGCAGGGTGACTGTGTGTTGTGTGAAGAAGTGCTTCCTTATGTTTGTTCCAGGACAAGCTGCTACAAGAGAGTCATTTATGGTGTCTAGAAATTTTAATTCTACATCCTTCCTGTAGGAGACATATAACCAGTCAATATGAGGATGGTTGAAATCCCCCATTATTATTGTGTTTTCTGCCTCTGCAGCCTCTCTAATCTCCCTGAGCATTTCACAACTATCACCACCATGGTCAGCAGTATATTCCTCCTGTTATACTCATTATAGATAGAATCTTTGTTCAAGCATGGATTATCTAGGATACAGAATGATTTCAAGATTTTTACTACATTTGACTATCCTTTCTTTCACATATAGTGCCACCGCCCTACCAGAGCAACCTACTCTGTCATTCCTATATATTATTGTATCCTCATATTACTGTGTTCCACTGACTATCCCTTATTCCACCAAGTTTTCATAATGCCTATTATATCAATACCCTCATTTAATGCCTGACATTTTAGCTCACCCATTTAGATTTCTAGCACTTGTTTTCAGTAGTTTCCACATTCCAGAAGTGACAGCATTTATTAGTCACGATGCAGTTATTGTTTAATGCAAATGCTGAAAACAACCAGAATTTTAGTTACATCTTTACATCTTTATCACTCCTATTCAAGTAAACGTGTGCCACCTTGAGTGACTGATAGCCTTGACTTGCCATTAGATTTCTTCGTTTACTCAGCCAATTAGCATTTTACACAGTTATGAATTAATTAGTTAAAATGCAAACCCAAATGTTGCTAGAGAGAAAGAGTGTGCACTCACATTTTTAGTGTTTTTCTTACGGTCTCAGCTTCTAGAATCATAATATTGCATGACAATCTCTATTTTTATTTTTTTGTAATAGTAAGTTTCTAGCTCTTGTGGTTACAGAGAAATGGTTTAAAACATGAAGCAAGTGCATCCTAAAGGCTCAGAAACAAGCAGGCAAATAGAAAGAACCCAGTGTGTGATTAAACACACACACACAAAACACAACTCATCTTTAAAATCAATCTCATGATTGGGGGTGGGAGAAAGACAAGACTCTTGGTTTTTCATTATTTGGAGATGGTAATACTGTAGCCTAGGTATTTGGATTATATAAAAGTCAATACTCTGCAATCAAAAAAAAAATCCAGCCTCAAACTAGGCCATATTAAAAAATTCTGGGATAGGAATGGATGAGGAAACAATATCTAGAAAGTGAGAAGCCATCACAGTGAAGGATGACGATTCTCACTTCCTTGAACTTTGGAAGGGCTTATTACAGCCAGAAGCCATAAGAGTCAGAGCTCTGCTAGCCCCCATGCTATTAGAACAAATATGCAGTATTAACCTCATAACAGGAAGCAGCAGTAACAAAGGGTAGTGAAGCTTTATTGAATGGTTACATAATATGCCATTTATAGAAAAGAAAATGCAGATACACTAACTGGGTGTAATTGTGCTACATATTTTTGCCTGAAGATGATTATGTAAGGAGACTGGAAGGCACAGGGGAATTAGGAATGAGTTTCAGACTCTCATATACCGGCCTAGATCAGCAGTTGTTGAAAGTAAAATTACCATCTACCCAGAGAATCAGTTCATGTTTGTAAAGCACTAAGGAAAACCTAGGTGTTCTCTGCACTCAGCCGTTCACAAGCATGGGTGAAGCTAGCAGGTAAGCACAGTTTAGCTATTAGCTATACCAGTTTCTATATTATAATTTCCAACCATTCAAGCCAGCCTCTGGGGCCCAATCCCCCCACTTCTTGTGCTAGATATCAGCTGCACTGATGGCAACCAAGGTGCGTGAACACAAAAATAAAGTCTCAGTGATTTCTTGCCCACTAATGGTTCTCTGTGAATTGTGAGATTCCCACCTTGGAAACTTACAAGAGAGAAGGCATCATTTGTTTGGCTACGCAACAGAAAGAACCTTTGTTCTCTCAACTATGAAAAGATCCAACCTAGGGAATTGTTGGAGAAAACAAAGACAAAATGGGACTAAGTTATTACAACTAGCATTGAAAGCAACCAAAGCCCAGACAAGGTGGTTCACAGACAGGAAAGCTGACTAACGAGACCATCACACCACGTGTCTGGCTCTGTCACACGTTTTGGCATTATGTGAAATCAGCACGATGGACTCTGCAGCCTGAAGCAAAAATTCACACCAAAGAGATTGGAGACATTTTAGGAAAGCTACAATGTTCGAAAGAGGGTCTCCTTTGGGGAAATGGCAGTGACACTTTGCGTGGGAAGTTATAAAAGATGCATTGGGTCCAGCTTTCTAATTCACATGCTGTTTAATACTGGCTGCCAATAAAAATCCCTGAAGATCACACCCATTATATTCACTGCTTTGCCGTGCAGTCTCGACAAAAATGTTTACACATCTGCATATAGAGGCACACATGAAAGCTGCTTTGTACAGAGCTTTCAAACTCTTTGCTACCAAATTCTGAAGACCCAATTCAGCAAACCACTTAAACATGTGAAAAGGAATGGATTGAAGTTGCCAGCTGTAGTGCCAATTTAAAAACCAGCATTATACAACACCATTGAAAATTCCCACTCTTTAACCCACAGCTGCAACAAGTCTAAGGACTTGCAAGCCAGAGCATACATATCATTTGCCACCTGGGAGAATATTCTCTTTTGTATCCCCGTAAGCACTAATGAGATGTTCAGTGGTTCAAAGCTTCCATTTAAGCCATCGTAAATATTAATAAAGATAAAAATTTATGGGCTGTACTGGAAGAACAAGGAAGACTGATCATTTCATGTTTACTCTGTGTTGGATACAATAGCCTTTGTAAGTAGGGCACAAAAGGAACCTAGAAACCGTATTACACGGAGACCTGAAAAACAAACCTCTTGCTGTGGCTAGTAAGTCTCCAAATGTGCTCTGAAAATCGTAAAACACCAGGTCAGCTATAAATAAATGTAACAGTTCCCTTGCAAAGCAATGCCATTAGAAGAGCTGGAAATGAGTAGGAGCACTGGCACAAAATGAAGGAGTTGGCATATCCAGCAGCATTGGAATTCTGATGCAGGAACGGGGTGGGAAAAATCATCATTAAACCCCTTGCAGACGTTCCTACAGGATGAAATTTGATTTCATTTCCATAAGAAGAACAGCCAAAAAAAACCCCTTGGGAGCATCACTTATATTATATTCCATTAGGAATACTACTGGTTTTAGAAATAACTTAAACAAAGTCGCAATCTGCAGAACAAAACTCCAAACTAGTTGCAGCAGTTCATAACATCAGCGTTTATTTGCTGGCTGAGTTTTTAGCACCCCCGTCAGTGCCTTTGTTTGTTTCATTCCATGCCAATGGATTATCCACCCGAATAGGGCTCTATTAGTCACTGGAGTTATCTGAATTCCCTGACTCAATTTAGGGTTTCAGTTGGCTCATATTTTATTTCATTTCCAAGATCAAAAGACCAGATTTTCCCAAAACGTGGGCAAACCCAGTGGAAATCATATCTGCTGTTGCTCATAAATCAGTGAGCTCTCTTTTAAATTATCAGATTTACTGACTAGTTACTGATCAGGTTAGGGCAACAACTGTGCAACACAATTCACGTGTTTGACACTAAAGTCTCTCACATTTATTCAAAACCATGGCTAACATGGATATTTTCAGAGCATGACCTGTAGGTGCCAATATCTTTATAGTTGGATCTCACATCACTTGTGTGATACCAGCAACTGTTATGAGCATGTGGCAGAATTTCATAAAGCCAAACTGTTGCTGAGACATTATAGATTCTCAAAACTGGACATAAGAATGCCCATAACTCCCACAGAAGTATGAGTGTTTGACCTGTGTCAGAATCAGGCCCCAAATTCCTGGGGTGAAATCTCTGCTCCATATAAGTCAATGAGAGTTTTGCTATCAACTTCAATGGAGCCAAAATTTCTCCTGGGCTTTTAAAAAATATCTACTTTTCATTTCTTCCTGCCTAAGAGCAGTAGCTGTGAGGGTACAGATAGGCCAGTGCAATGCATCTCATTTAACAGCAGACAAATTCCAGTTTGACCTGAACAGTACCAGGTTTGCATTCTGCTTAGGAGAAACTGGAGGGAAATGGGGGCACGGAAGAAGCAAAGGGAAAGATATAGATTGGGGTGAAGAGCAAAGAATGGGCAGTGAAAAATAGACAGAAAAACAGAGGCAAAACACGGAAAGAAATATTGCATTGAACTAATTAACACAATACTGCATAGAGGTTATCCACCAAGCTGAACCCATCTCTCATGCCTATGCAGTGGCTGGCATAATGTCTCAAATGGTACTACTGCTATACAAATAAACAGGGAGGCTATAAACACAGAACCTCCCTTGATACATTCCCATAGTCTTTAGTTAGAATTTAAAAAACATCTTTGTAAGTAAAATTGGGGATTTAAATTCCATTTAAACACATTTGTGACTTCAGATGAGTTATATGAATCCTGCTAACTGTGGCCCCATTCCAACAAGCCCTCTTTCATGAGATTAGCTTTATACACACAAGTAGTGCCACTGAAGTCAACAGGACTGCTCCTGTGTGTAAAGTTAAGCATGCACCTAAGGGCTTGCAGGATCAGGTCCTATTATGTTATATATAGTTCATGAGTCTACGAACCCTCCAAGCCTATTAGTTTCATCCATCTCTAGTGCAGTTTGAGTGATGTTGACAAAATAAGCACATCCTCACATTGCACAGGATTATGTGTGAAATTTGAGGGGTAATTAGAGCTCTCTCAAATGCAAGGATACTTAACTATTCAAGCTGGACAGGCTATTGGGTAGATGAACCATGATGGGTTGTTTTGTATGCACCAGGGATTGTGTGTGTTACTATTTTCATGGCTCCATAGCTCAAATTAAAGCTTTCTGCTCAGTCATTTATTAGCAAAAGTCCAAGCAGCCAAGTGAAGCAACACATTAGGTTTTAAATTGCAGGCTTAAGTAAATAATTTGTCACAATATATTAAGCTAGTAGTATTGCAGACCACTGGGGGCAGAGGGGAGGATTTCCTAGCTAGAAAGTCTTTAAAGATTTTTAAATTAGAGAGTTTTTGAAACACCCTTTAGATTCCCTCATCAACAAGCAAACCGTCAATGTTTACACTACCGCTGAATGCCAGAGGAAGAAAGGCAGTCCAGTGCTCTAGACTATCTCAGGCCACGTCCAGACTACCCGCCGTATCGGCGGGTTAAAATCGATTGCTCGGGGATTGATATATCGCGTCTAATCTAGACGCGATATATCGATCCCCGAGCGCGCTTATATCTATTCCGGAACTCCATCAACCCCAACGGAGTTCCGGAATCGACAGGGAGAGCCGTGAACATCGATCCTGCGCAATGTGGACGGGTGAGTAATCCGATCTTAGATATTCGACTTCAGCTACGTTATTCACGTAGCTGAAGTTGCGTTCTAAGATCGATTTCCCCCCCATAGTGTGGACATGGCCTCAGAAGGACTCGTGGTCGTTCTGCTGTAGCCTGTGTGCCAATTCTATGTGCCATTCACAGCTGGTGAAGGAGCAGATCATATTTTCTTGATGCTGAATCTGCATGGGGCAACTGTTCCATCACCACAGACTATTCAGTCCGAGTTCCAGTAGAGGGCTCCAAAGCAGTAGCATCAAGACTACTGAACAGCTTGACAGGCACAGCAAAGGCACTTGCCAGTCGAACTGGCCAGAAGACAATAAATCAAAGAGATTTCAAGGTTCCAAAATTTGGTTTTGTTCCACATCAGGACGAAACCAAGACCTTTCAATAAATTTTCACGAAAAAAAGAAGAAAAAAAAACAAAAAAAAACACCTGAGTGATTTAGAGCAGGGACTTGAATCTGGGTCTCCATATGCCAGGTGAGTACCCTAGCCCAGGTTATTGGCTAGTCTGAGATGTGCGTCTCAGTCTCCCTCCTTCCTTCCCATGCTGGACCAGAGAAAGCTTTCCCAACAAGAACATAGTCAAAAACTGAAAACATTTCTACAAAGTGTTTTGAGGAATCAATATCTATTTTTAAGCATACCTTTAGACTGCAAGGACACCCAAACTCCTAGCACTACCACAGTAGAATTGAACTATATGTTCTGTGTGATGGTGGGATATGCCATTTAGCAGCCTTCGCTAAATGTTAGCTAAGGTTCTCTGTGTGGGAATAAAAGTCATTGGTGGGCACTGGCACCAACGTCTCAGTTTAATGCACTGCCAAGTCAGGGAAAGAGCAGTAAACCATGAGAAAGTTCTTACAATCCCTTCCCAAAGCAACTGAAAATATTTGTCTGGGAGCCAAAAAAAAAAAGTAGTATTTTGATTACTGAAGTAGTGTTGTTACTGTGCTTGCAGTCAATGCTATTCAATAGACTCTTATTTGCCTTAACAGCACAGGAATGATACCCTACAATCTGTCAACAGATCTATGAATGGTGATACTTCTGCTTTCAACCACTGGGTCATTCCAGAGACACTGTCTCTATTCTAGATTTTGCAAGCTATAATGAGTTAAACAAACGGTGTGATTCCCTTCCACCTCATCTCTTCCCTCCCCACAAAAACACCCCACCAACAACCTCAACATTTTCAGGTACTTTGACAAGCCTTAATTGGATTAGATAATACACTAGAACTGAATAATTTAGAGTAACTCTGTCAGAGGAAAACATTGAACAATCTAACATGAAACGCGAATACACAAGTCAATTAATTGTTTTCACTCCATTATTAAAAACAGACAAATTTGAAAATTAAATTTACCACTTACAAAAAAAATACCACCCTGACATTGCTTACCATAACGAATTACAAAGAAAAACACCTGACCCAAAGGTAGGCTCACAAGGTCTCTCAAGAGAAATGCTGACAATATTTGCATATGATTGAAATGTGCCTCCCACACATATCCCAGGACACAGGCTAGAACCAAAATCCCAGAGCCAAACAACCTGAGCTTTTGCAAAGTTTGGATCCAAACTCTGTGGCAGAGATCCATCTCATATACAGAGATTTTTCAAAGGGGCATAAAAGAGTCAGGTGCCTAGGCACCTTTGAAAGTTCCAGCCAGATACAGAATTTAAATGGATTTCATTAGGAATATTGTCCTGTTATTGCCACTAGTGTAAGGCCCAGAAGATTTCCAGGATCCTAGCAAAAGAAATAGACAAATGAAATATCTGTGGATTCTAAAATAAATGGGGTAGATCCTCAACTGGCATAGACCTACTGACATCAATACCGTTACACGGATTTGCACTAGCCCAGGGTCTGTTTCAATGGTTCTAGAAGGGTCAGAAGAAGGTATTTTAGGAACAGGAGTGCACTTGGAGTTCAGGATTGGAAACCACTGAATATGAAAAGGTCACTTATATCAGAAAGGTCTCCTAAAGCACCAGACAAAAGTTTCTGAGGAACAACCAGAAGCTTGCTTGCAATTTGAAGACTCTGAGCTTAAATACACAAATCAGTCTTTTAAAATACACTTTTTCTCTTATCCCACATATGGGATAGATTCCAAGATGCTGAATGATGTAAAAATCTACTACCCTCATTTTTTGAGTGGTGAAGTCCTGGATCCATTTTTAAATGAAGAGGAATCTGTAATTTCAAAGAATAACTAGACAGTCAATCAATTAAAAGAGATGGCTGCAAAATAAAAAATGTGGTTAATTTAATTTAAAAAATAATCTAACTTGCATTGTCATCGAAGTGATTAACTGGTAGTAACCCTGGCATATGTGTGTCTGGTTGAGTAGAGTAGAAGAAGTAGAGGTTACATCATACATGAGTTTGATTAGTCAGTTCAAATTAAAATGAAATTCAAACACTCCTTTGATCCACTCCCAATGAAATCCAGGTAGCTTGCTAGGGTGATTAGTGCTACTTCACCTTAATATGCATAAAGCCATGCAGTTCTCAATGCCTTCCAGAGAAGTTGTGAGTTGTAGCAACATACATAAAATTTGAAGGGAGGATGACAGGTTGCAGGAGGGATGAGTTTGGAGCAAGTACCAGGAAGTCAGAGTGTGCACATGGCTAGAACGCTAGCTGCAGCACTTCTCTTCCTAGTTGCTTTAATAAAGAAGAGTTTAGTTTTAAGAGCATGGAGTCCTCGTGATATTTCCCAGCATGATGTACATGAAATATGCTGGAAGTAGGATTCTTTTTTATTTTTTAAACAAAAACTCCTCAAAACTGACCCTGAAATATCAAGAGTTTGTTATGCACTGGTACTAATTATGGTCCCCAATGCTAGAAACATTTAGCCCCTTGTTTGCCTTCACTATGGCAGTCTTCAACCACAGTGAGCAAACTCAGGTGAGGGATAAGCGTTTGCAGGATTGGGGCCAACAACGTAACATATATAAACTTAATATACTACTTCAGGTCAACAGGTGACTGCTGACTACTAGAGGCAGGAATGACCACAGCAGTGAGGAGACTTCTGAGTGGCAGGGAAATACATATGTGCAGGTGGCTACACCTTTAAAAAGAATCTTTAAGCAGCCGTCAATGTAATATCCCATTTTATTTGATGCTGTTTCTGTCATAATTTGGTGCAAGCAGTAACACTTGTCATAGTCTCCCACCTGCTGTCTAATACCTTAATGATAGGAGGTTGACATTTATCTTAGCTTGCGCTTTTAAAATTGCACAAGTAGGGAAATTACACTTTGAAAACTTGCATTCAGATAAATGGCAGGCAAAACCCAGAAAATTTGCTTAACTACAGAGGAGAATGCACTAAAATTCCCTTCTTTCCAGCAACATGAACAGATCATCTATTAAAAAGAAAAAACGAACAAGTACTTGTGGCACCTTAGAGACTAACAAATTTACCTGGGCATAAGCTTTCTGGGCTAAAACCCACTTCAGCCCACGAAAGCTTATGCCCAAATAAATATATGTTAGTCTCTAGGTGCCACAAATACTCCTCATTCTTTTTGCTGATATAGACTCACACGGCTACCACTCTGAAACCTATTAAAAAGAAGTTACTGGGGCATGTCAGTGGTAAAGAAATTAAAATGGACTTAAATACAGAATTATAAGGCTAATTACTTTTGAACATGTATATTATGCAAGTGAGCTTAAAATAAGTAGGGTTTTAAAAAAAATATTTTTACTCAATTTAGGATCATCCTCTTCATCATCATAATATAGAAAAACTTCTAAATTTATTTCTAGTTATTTGGGCCTGAATCCTGCAAGTCAATGAAAGCTACAGGATTAGGTTCTTGGATAATAGACACTTTAATAAAAGTATTCAAGGATTGAAAAACACAATTAGGGGGTGTGAGCTTTTTTGTTTGTTTGTTTTGGGGGGGGGTACTCTCCTGTGTCAGAAGCAGCAAGATTGTGTTATGGGGAAACAACTTCACTCAGCTCCCATTATAAATCGTAGAAGATTAGGGATGGACGACACCTCAGGAGGTCATCTAGCCCAACCCCCTGCTCAAAGCAGGGCCAACCCCAACTAAATCATCCCAGCCAGGGCTTTGTCAAGCCAGACTTTAAAAACTTCTAAGGAAGGAGATTCCACCACCTCCCTAGCTAACCCATTCCAGTGCTTCACCACCTTCCTAGTGAAAAAGTTTTTCCTAATTTCCAACCTAAACGTCCCCCACTGCAACTTGAGACCATTACTCCTTGTTCTGTCATCAGGTACCACTGAGAACAGTGTAGATCCATCCTCTTTGGAACCCTCTTTCAGGTAGTTGAAAGCAGCTATCAAATCCCCTCTCGTTCTTCTCTTCTGCAGACTAAACAATCCCAGCTCCCTCAGCCTTTCCTCATAAGTTATGTGCTCCAACCCTCTAATCATTTTTGTTGCCCTCCGCTGGACTCTCTCCAATTTTTCCACATCCTTCTTGTAGTGTGGAGTCCAGAACTGGACACAGTACTCCAGATGAGGCCTCACCAATGTCAAATAGAGGGGAATGATCATGTCCCTCGATCTGCTGGCAATGCCCCTACTTATACAGCCCAAAATGCCGTTACCCTTCTTGGCAACAAGGGTACACCGTTGACTCTCATCCAGCTTCTTTTCCACTGTAACCCTTAAGTCCTTTTCTGCAGAACTGCTTCCTAGCCATTCAGTCCCTAGTCTGTAACAGTGAATGGGATTCTTCCGTCCTAAGTGCAGGACTCTGCACTTGTCCTTATTGAACCTCATCAGGTTTCTTTTGGCCCAATCCTCTCATTTGTCTAGGTCCCTGTGTATCCTACCAACCAGTCCTCCCAGTTTAGTGTCATCTGCAAGCTTGCCGAGACTGCAGTCCACACCATCCTCCAGATCATTAATGAAGATATTGAATAAAATTGGGCCAGGACCGACCCTTGGGGCACTCCGCTTGAAACCAGCTGCCAACTAGACATGGAGCCATTGATCATCACCCGTGCAGCCCGACAATCTAGCCAGCTTTCTATTCACCTTATAGTCCATTCATCCAGCCCATACTACTTTAACTTGCTGGCAAGAATACTGTGGGAGACTGTATCAAAAACTTTGCTAAAGTCAACGAATAACACATCCACTGCTTTCCTCTCATCCACAGACCCAGTTATCTCCTCATAGAAGGCAATTAGGTTAGTCAGGCATGACTTGCCCTTGGTGTATGGCACCCCATTACTACAGTATTTGAAAGCCTCACAATCTGATGTATTTATCCTCACATCACCCCTGTGAAGACAGGTGCGACGCAGCGCCATTCACCACACTGGCATCTCCTGCTGGCCATCTTGGGGATTAACTCTGCAGGTCAGTATGCCCTCTCCCGATGGTGCCTCACCCGCTATAATTTCTGCTCCTGGACACACATCACTCCAAGGCCTACAGCATCCTCTTCATGACACAGCCCTCTGGTCATGTCACAATCTGTGCTCCCCACTTCTGAAGGCAAGTGTTGCAGTCCAACTGTCCCGCCACTTCCCCAGTGGTGAATGGCAGCTGGTGCGGAATGTGTGTGGAAGGGGAAACCTGGCCTGCCCACTGCTCTGTGTCCCAACCCAGGGATCCTGTAGATGGCAGCCATCTGCTGCGTAGCCTCTAACTCCTCAATACCTCTCCCTGGGCCACTTCCCCACTTTGCCCTTACCTCAAGGCCTCAGCCTGCAAATCCCAGCAGACAGCCAGAAGTTCTCTCTAGCTCCCCTGGTCCTTGCTAGCGCCACTGCTCTGTCCAGGGTACTAGCTTCTTTCTGCCTGCCAGGCACCCACTCCTCCCTCCTTGAGCTCCAGAGAGTAACTGACTCTGCTCTGCCCTACAGCTCTTCTTATAGGGGCCTGCTGGGCCCTGATTGGCTTCTCCTCTCAGCCCGTTGCTAATTGGCTACCTCCTGCTCAGCCTCCCTAGGGCTCTATTACACCCTAGAGGCCACTGCGGGGCCAACGTCCCATCATAGTAGAGAAGTGTTGTTATCCCCAATTGTACAGATGGGGACATGAGGCACAGACAGATTAAGTGGCCTGCCTTAGGTCACAAAGGAAGTATGTTGGCAGAGTCAGAAACAACCCAGATTTCCCATGTTTGAGGCATAACTCCAAAACTATCTTTCCTTTCTAATTCATCCATACAATAACCAGCATTTAGGTTTCAGCTTTGGCTTCACTCAGATAATATACACGCTGATTAATATTGAAAAAAAAGTCAATATAATGCAAAACCCAACCTCCTACTTTCTACAGTACACGTAGGCTTCCTCCAATACACTCCACAGTGCTGCAGTACCTGCCCACACAGTCCCACACCACTTCCTCCAGCACATTGCAACTGTGCTTTCCATGTGGGAACAGTGGAAATGTTGCTTTTAAATGAGTGAGGTCTTGTACAGCACTTTGAAATATGCAACATGAATGTTGTTGCAGCCGTGAAGATTATACTGAGATTTGGCAAAACAAATAGCTTTTGACTTGACATTTGTTTACCAAGATTCAACCTGTGGCAAGTTTCCAGTGGTTTGTTATGCACCCCTGAAGAGAAGGGTTTAATAACAGAAGTCTAAGCAGATGAAAACACATTCATTCCCGCCCCCTTTCATGTTGATGCCATTTAAGTCAACAGCAAAATGCTCCACTTACATCAGTGGGAGGAGGATTGTGTCACAAAAATAAAAAACATTCAAGTTGAGGGCAAGGACTATTCATCAGCAGCATATTCCCAATCCTCACCCATCACTGACTCTAGCAATTTCCACAGCTTGGGAGCCAGGCAAGTCCCATCACCTAGCAGGGAGCAGCCACATTGTGAAACTGGTTCAACCTTTTGCCAAATCAAGCCTTTGAGCTGTTCGACATTCCTTGCATATTTGATCTAAAGTAACTTCGGGAGGAACTTCAGCACAAGTTTTTACATGTCCCTGGACAAATCAAACTTGCAAACAACCAAAAATAACCAAACCCCCGACCAAACGTATTTCCTTTCTCTAAGTAAATTAGAGTTCCACTTGTAGACAGCACTAACAACAGGAGTGTGTTAGCCAACTTGCAGGGAGGAAAATGGCCTGAAAATTGTGTGCCACAGTTTAACATCGTTAGGTAAAAATTAAGCACCCAGACATATCAGTACATTTATTATTACAAGAAAGAACTACATTCATCAGAACAGAAAGATTCAGAGATTTTTCCCCCCAACTTTTGTGCTTTTGATACACTATGTTCTAGTCTGTTTCTCCCTCTGTAGTCAATTTCCCCTGTTTGTGTAAGCCTCTCCCTCAGCTGCAGGGCACAAAAATACATGTTTTCGAACAGATAGGAAAACGCTTTTGTACAAACCACAACACACAGCTGGGGGGACGGGCTCAAAGGCATGTGTAGCATTGGGAACTACTTTAAGCTTCTTTAATTTTGTAATTGACTAAACCATGTGGATACATGTTCATTTAAAGATTTATGACTATTTGAAAGTTTCCGATGAAGGTTGCACCTTGAGAAGTTTGGTGAATAAAGGAAATACCAATTATTTCTTGGGTTTGACTTCACACTGGGCAATCTAACAAGGTTAATGGCATTGACCTTTTGGGTTTGGGGAGGAAATATGCAGATATGAGCAAACGTTTGGCTAGTCCCCTTCCAACCCCCCTCTCCATGCTCTCCAGTCTCTTGATTGGTTCCAGAAGCTTAAATGTTTGCTTCCTACGCTTGCTAGATTAATTTGTATCTCACCAAATTAATTTGTAATTAATTAATTTGTATCTTTTGTTGTGAAGATAGCTCCGTTGTGTGTGTGTGTGACAGTGAGAGAAGATTTGACTTTGTGCCATTGATGATCAAATTCTGTTCAAGGGTTGTCTCTAGATCGTTGAAAATTCAATTTATTTTAGCATTGTGTGTTTCTGAATCACAAACAACGCTTTGAAGATTGAAGGGGTACTTTTGCTAATTTAGTCCTCACAATCTTCCAAACATGTAAAGTGTTCAGTTTCCATTATCACATTGTACTACTTTCTTATTGTACAGGGCTATGTTGGGGTTTTTAATATAAAAAACATACTGGCTTCAATCATATCTCATGAGGTATGTCTCTAGACCTCTGTAACCGCAGCCTTGGAGAACAGATACAAGAAGAGTACAGCCATCCTTTGCTTTCCAGTTATAAAAAGAAAAAGAAAAAAGGAGAGAGAAGGGATATAAAGGAACCCTCCAAATCAACGTCTGTTGGAACCAATGGGTGAGAGCAATATAAAATGAGCCCATAGTGTTGTTTAAAAATAAAACAAAAGAACACAACTATACACACCACTGCGCCCCTCCACACACACAGCCAAACACATGCATATTCAGGCCAGGTGTTAACAGGGCAGTACTATTAGTTATGGTTGAATTTGGTCCAAAAAAATCTAAGAACTAGAAACCAATAAAGTTTAGTGCTTGTGGAATAGGCTGAATGCAGAGAGGTAATGACAAAAAAAAATCTATGAAATATGAAAAAAGTTCACAGATCAAATTAGTGTAGCTTTGGCAAATGCAGATTATCAGCTTTCAGACTCCAATAGATTTGAAATGTGTGGAAAAACAAAAATCCCTCTTTCAGATGTATGCATCATTCTTTCTTCACAGTAACTATTTTCAAAGTAATCTTTACATCCCAAAGATTTTCAAGAGACACTACTGGTTTCAGGATTCACAATAGTTGGAGCCAGTTTTGAGATGCTTTGAAAGGCCCCAATATTAAGAAAGCACTAGGCATATACCCTCCGGGATGGGGGAAACAACAGGCCTCTTACTGTGTCTAGTAATTGAGACACCCAAAATAACTAATTACTTATGAAAATTTGAGCCGATCTATAGGTGTCTTCCACCCCCCGTCAATTCAGCCTTGTAGTTTCCCAAATGTTTTTGAATAGCTGCTAATTGCACAACAGGGACTCAAAAAGGATTGATTATTTTTTTTAAAGCCACGTATTGTTGAATGTAAGGAAAATAAAAGCCTCTAAAACCTATGTACAATAGCCAGCTAAAAACAGCTCAAGAGAGCAGTCTAAGAAAACTTGACCAGTGCTGGTATTTAACCAGATCAAAAAGTGAACTTGCTATCTGTCCACCACTGAATCAACAACTTTCTAGGTCTGACTTTTTTTTTTTTTTTAAATTATTGGATGCCTGCATCCATAGTGCCTATGAAAGTTCTGTAATTGCATCTATGGTCGTCACGTCCCTGCACCTTCATCTGCTACACCATTGCCCATCTGGTGGCAGATCACCTTCCTTCCATCACAGCTCCTCTGACCTTCAAAATATTTGACACACTAGGCGGGTGAGGTCATCTCTTTTATGGGATCAACTTCTATTGGTGAAAGAGACAAGCCGTTGAGTGACACACAGTTCCTCTTCAGCTCTGTTATTACTTGTTATTTCTCAGTCTGTTGCATTATGCATCAGCTCTGCTTCTTGCACAGACAGTAACGTAAAGGGGGCTGTTTTACCATATATTTCTTGGAACAGTGAAGGTTATAGTTCCACTGGCTCTCTCCAGCCCTTTAATCTTCCACGAATTAAACAGTAGTGTTTGACTTTTAAGTAAGTTCACCCAGAGTCAAGCTTCATTTTTGTTTAAATTCTTAGGAGCAGGTCCTCAGTCAATGTAAATCAGTGTAACTCTATTCAACCACACTGATTTACACCAGCTGAGGATCTAGTTCTCATGCAGTGTTTTTACTTCAGCACAAAAACTTTTACCATGTAGAATGCAAATATTTGTTTTCTTCACCGATGAATGTTTATTTTATCACGCAAAAGCAATTCAGTCAATAGAATTTTGATAGAGTCAGCCCTGTTCTCTCAGTTGGATACAATCAACTGTTTGGTGAATCAATTATTGAATCCAATAGGGTCGAAAATCATCTATCAGGTACGACAGATACCAAAGGCTTGAAAATTTAGATACAATTCTCTAGGAAAGCTGACAGAATTCATTAACATGAGTAGAAACTATTAAAATCAACCAAGCAGCCCATGAAATCTCCATATACATTAAAATAAGCAAACAGATAGATGCATGCCTTCCTTTTATCAATCAGAAGTGTCTGTACCAGACTCAGCATGGACTTAATATCTGCTTCTTTTCAATGCACTTCATCTGCTCAACATCCACCTGATTGTAGAGCTATGTGAACACCCTACTTTGGTGGTTCTTGGGGGCAAAAAGTGTCAGAGTACATCTACATTGCAATCAAAAATATGATTGCAACGTGTACACATATCACAGCTGGCTTTGATCAAGCTTGCTCGAACAACAATAGTTGTGAAGCATGGCAGCACAAGCTATTGCCATGAGCACATATCCAGGGCATCATACTGCCCATGCTGCCGTGACTTCATTGCTATTGTTATGAGATTGAGCAGGTCTATGCATGCCCCAGCCACACATCCTTCTGCACTGCAGACCAGCCCTGCATGGGATAAAGCAAGGACTATGTTGTGCTTATCTGTGTAAAGCAAAAGTGCAACATTTCAACCAAAAGTTTAATTTAAAAATTCTTGGATGACATCAAAATGATGATACTCACACTTCCTTTGTAAAGCACTTTGTGATCAATGTATGAAGAGTGCTAGAAGAACTAGATATTATGTATTATTTTAAAACATTTAAAACAAATCAGCTTTATGAATTTAGAAGCACTAGGAGCAGGAGTGGTCTGAGCCATTTTGCTGGTCACAACAGAAAATGTTTTTCCCGTTACCCCCTTCTTCCCCCAAGCCAAAAAAAGCCCAAACAGAGCCAATCAAAGCAGAGCAAAAAGAACCCCAAACCCCCAGCTGAGCAGCACAGCGGTACAGCACCCCCTGGAAGAAGATGCTTACAGCAATTCAGGGACACTCCTAGAACTGGCCTTACATCGGAGACTAACGCTTCCTAAAGTAAAGGCTTTGTAAATAGCAAAGCCAAGGCTAAGTTACAAATCTGCAGATCCTAGTTAATGGGTTTTTGTTTGCGGGGGGGGGGGGTAAAACATGTAACATTAATATTCTATTTGTTACTATAGATAGACTTACCAATTCATGAGGGGCCTAATCCCTACCCCATCTAAGTTAACTGGAGTCTTCCTATTCACTTTTATGAGCTTTAGATCAGGCCCTCAAAGTTTGGCTTTTCTACTGACAATCCAACATGCTTCCCAAAACACTAGTGTTAATGCAACATTAAGGATATGAAATCAAGAATTCAAGGATGAGAATAAATAAAGCTAGGACTAGAACAGGGGTTGGCAACCTTTCAGAAGTGGTGTGCAAAGTCTTCATTTATTCACTCTAATTTAAGGTTTCGCGTGCCAGTAATACATTTTAACGTTTTTAGAAGGTCTCTTTCTATAAGTCTATAATATATAACTAAAGATTGTTTTAGGTAAAGTAAATAAGGCTTTAAAATGTTTAAGAAGTTTCATTTAAAACTGAATTAAAATGCAGAGCCCCCTGGACCGGTGGCCAGGACCCAGGCAGTGTGAGTGCCACTGAAAATCAGCTCATGTGCCGACTACGGCACACATACCATAAGTTGCCTACCCCTAGACTAGAATTTCAGCTTTAATGATGTCTCTGTCTCCTTACATCTAGTCTTTTTAGACAATTAAAAATAATGAACTAATAGACTTTCTACAAACCTCAAATACATTAAGCTGCCAAGTCTTGACTAGGCTTGATTTTCAGAACTCAACAAGATCTACACACAAGCCAAGCTGCAAGAAGGAAATTATTTGGAGAGAATTGTAATGTGGATCGTCTTAATGAAACAAACCAGAATTAAAAATTTCCTACTGACACTTAGGTAATGGAATCTACTGCAGCCGAATATACCTGTCTCCTGGCTAATTCTCCTTTGTATAGGAGAGACAGGTTTGTGGCCTTAGATTTAAGTAGATAACTACACAGAAAACAAATTTTAAGTAACAAAATTCTCTCTGCATATTACAGTGCTTTGAGAGGAAAATGTTAAATAATGAGGTCAGGTTTTCCTTATGTTGTTTTGTATGGATTTGCAAGAGAGGGTCTCCATTCAAACTATATTTATGCACTTTTCTTTGCCCTTTAAAATATTTTATGATAATCAAGATTACAGTCAGCTATTTTCTTCTGTTAAAATTTCAGTTGTCACTTCAAAAACAGGGAAACACAAGCATGCCTGGTGCTGCTTGATTAGGATTCTACTATATACTCTTTCTACTGTTAACATTAAAATGCTATTTTCCAAAAGCACATTCTGGATTTCCTTTATGCAAGTCCAGTTTTTACCTCCACTTTGCCACTCCCTTTGTTACATCTGTGCACAAACACAACTCATTCAGGAATCAAGCAAGGTTATTTTGCTTTACATATGTTGGATAATAGTGTTCACATCAGAGCCGGCTCTATGCACCAGCCTTCCAAGCTGGTGCTTGGGGTGGCAATCTGCAAGGTGCAGCAGTCCCTGTGTTTTTGCCCCCAAGCAGCATGCCGAATTGCCGCCGCGGACGGCGGGAGCAGTCCCTGTGCCCTTAGGGCGGCAGGTGCGTTTCCGTGGGGGCAGCAATTTGGCGGCAGTTTCTATGTTTAGCTGAAGCCACCGCAGAGAGCTAAACATAGAAACTGCCACTGAATTGCTGCTGCCGCGGAAATGCACCTGCCACCTAAGGACACAGGAAGTGCCCCCGCCGTCTGCAGCGGCAATTCTGCGTGCCGCTTGGGGCAGCAAAAACTGTAGAGCCAGCCCTGGTTCACATAGTAAATTAATGAAGTTCTTAGGATAAAGCTATGGTGCATGTCAAATATAGCTAACTTTCTTGCTTATTTTCAGTTTTCCTCCTGAACATAGCATGAATGAACCATGTCATTCAGGATTTTAAACTAGCAATGTAGAATGACAACTCCCCCCGTCCCCCAGCATTTACATGTACTTCTAAAATGTTATTATCCATCTCATCCAGCTACAAAGAAAATCCAGTGGTCTAATTTTGGTTGTTGTCCTCAGGCTATGTCTACACTATAAGCACTGCTCCAACTGTGTCACTGTAGTGCCATAGCATAGATGTTTCCTATATCAACAAAAAGGGTTTTTCCATTGCTGCAGTAAATTCGCCCCTCCAAGAGGTGATAGACAGGACAACAGGAAAATTCTTCCATTAACCTAGCCATGTCTTCACCAGGGGATTAGGTCCACCTAACTATGGCATTCATGGCACAAGATTTTTAACACCCCTCAGCAACGTAATTTGGTCAGACTAATTTTTAAGTGTTTACCAGGCCTAAGTTAGAGTTATTTTCACAATTACAAGTAGCAAATATTTGTCCAATCCTAGACTCGTTGGTTGGTATTATGCTTCCCTCTCCCAACTACAGCTATTTAAAAAAACAAAAACAAACAAAAAAAAAACCCACAGGATTTTTCTGCAAAATATTTGCCAATTTATTAACTTAATCCTGCAAAACCTTATTACATCACCAGTCCTACTGACTCTGGTTTGAGAGAAGGATGGTTTTGTGGTTAAGGCACTGGACTGGTCAGGAGACCTGTATTCAGTTCCAAGCTCTGTCAGACTCTGTGACACCTTGTGCCAGTCACTCAGGCTACAGCTACATTAGAGAGCTTAGCAGCTGCGCCGCTGTAAAGCTCTCTAATGTAGCCACTTGAAGCTGATGGGCTTAAACTACTCCAACTCCATGTCCGTGGGGGAAGCTCTCGCGCCAACATAAGCAATGGTGTGGACGGCACTATGTCAGCGTAACATATGTCGCTCAGGAGGGTGATTTATTCAAACTTCTGAGCAATATAAATTATGCTGACGTAAACTATCGTGTAGACCTAGCATAGTCTCTCTGTGCCTCAGTTCCTCATCCATAAGACTGAGATAATAAAGCTGCCTTTCTCTCTACCTTTGTCTATCTTGTTTATTTAGATTGCACAGCAGGGACTATCTCGCAATAGGCATATTCACAGTGCCTAGCATAACAGGGCCCAGTTCTCAGTTAGAACGTCAAAGTGTTGCTGTGATAGCAATAGTAAAGTAGTAATCATATCACACACACACACGCACACTCACAAGAAAAGGCTATTCACAAGAGCAAGGCTTGCATAACAGGGGCCCTCTACAAGTTGTTTGATTCAAAACACTGGAAGAGGTCCCTAGTTCTTAACGATGTAAGATGGCTCATGGTCTCAGGGGGAAAGATATCACCTGTTTTCCTGGTGCAGACCATGTAGTTAGAGATAAATTTGGCCCTATCGATTAGAGGTTGCAAGAGATCAAGAGTAAAGTGGTTGGACAAGGATGCTGCATCTGCTCATTAAAGCTAGAAAAGAAGTTCTCTCCCCTCTCAGCTTGCACTGCTCCTGAAAAATATGATATTTGAGCTCTTCACAAATTCTATGGCAAGAGGTCAGATATCATCATCATATCAGATATTGTGAAACCTTTTAACAGAATTATAGAAGAAGGAGAGATAGGATCATTCCCTTCCCTTCCTAGACTGTTTTATTCTTGTTACTACTGAAACAAGATCACAATTTACAACACAAGGGATGTGTCACCCAATACACACCTGTATTCACACCCTACATACTACTGTAATCATCTTTGTGCAAAATACACCTTGTGAGATATCATTTGAAAACTAGTAACTCACTGGTCAATAGTAGTATGGTGAAATGTATGTAGCAACATTATGTATAAAGTTATGAAATCCCCCCCCTTTGATGTGAAAAGCACATGTTCAAACTCAAGCAACCCCAATTAGGTAGGTCAAAACACACCTGTCTTAAAACAAAAGGGTTGTGTGTTTACTTCAATTTGCATATAAGGCTCCAGGTCCCCTTACTCTCAGTTGGAAAGAACTTTAACTAAGGGTCATGCTCAGAAGGATGTTTTTCGAAGTGTGAATGAACTATAAAAGTGAGGGGCAAAAGACACCTCAAGGCATCTCTCCCGCCCATCTTTCTTGACAAAACAAACAGCCATTAGACCTTAGGAGCAATGGTCAGCAATGCTGCTGAAAACCCATGGTAAGAATTTCACCTTGAACAAAGTCTAGTTTGTTAAGTTCAGTACTAGGAAGCATTTTATCTTTATTTTTCGTGTAACCATTTCTGACTTTAATGCCTTAATAGCTGTACTCACTTAAAATCCTAACTTATTTTGGGTCTTTAATCAAAGCTAAACCAGTGTTGTGGTCAAACAGGGCTGTGTGGTATCTCCTTTAAAAGAAACAATTTGTTGTATATTGCTCCTTTACATGGACCACACCCCTAAAATAACTCAACTGTCCAGGAGAGGGCTGAACAGTACAGAATACATTTTGGGGGAGAAAATTCAAGATTGGGAAGCTGTTGGGGTCACACTGCAAGCAGTAACCAAGGCAGATGGAGGCCAAGGTGTGACTGGTGGATGCTGCTGGAGGTCAGCATTGCTGAACCAAAGCTGCAGCTATACGTAGACATTCGGGATGCGACCTGCATGCTGGCAGGCTGTTTGTGAGCAGCCAGGTGGAAACTATAACAGCAAGGCATTGCAAGGCACCCACGATCGCAGAGGTGACAACCCCTCACTGGTCTGGATTGCACCCCAGAATATCATAGGATGGATGACCTATATAATAATCAGTGCATTATACAAAGTATCTGATTTACTTGTTGCTGTGTTTTCTGAAGCAATGCAACCAGGAAATATAACAATTAGCTGCTTTCATGAAAGCAGGTGTCTTTCAAAAGTGTAAAGTAATTACTAAGTATACTAATTCATCATGCTGCTCCCTTCCTCCCCAAAACACACACTTCACGGCTGCTCTCCTAGCATAAACTGGTAATTAAAAAGAAAGTCATTCCTGAACAGTGTTAAAGTCAGTTAAAGTAAGAATTCTAGTGTATAATAAGCTCATTAACCAATTTACCTGTACTAGACTTTAAATTCCTTAGCATTAAGATGTTGAAGTTCACAGCTGAAGTCTATAACCTATAACCATAAGGCAGAGCATCATACACAGCCAGTTGCATTTTCTCATGACTCATTGGCAGGGAAATGGCTTAACATGGCTCAAGGATACACTGAGCCAGTTCCAATCTTCTTGCCCCTGGGAGAATACTCTTGTGCCCTGCAGTTGGGTCAGGCAATACACTGCATTCATCCCAATGCATTGCATTCAGGGGAAGCCCAAAAATTTTTGGCTCAACATCTGAATATCTCCTTCTCATACTCAAAAACACAATTTTTGTGGCATCATCATCATATATGTCTCTCTCTTTCCAAGGCACTGGCTGGCAGAGGACTGTTGAAGATCTCGATCCACACCTACTAGCAGGTAGGTTCACCAGATAGCAACTGTGAAAAAACGGGACAGGGCGCCGGGGCTAATAAGCTCTTATAAGAAAAAAAATCCCAAAAACTGGGAATGTCCCCTTAAAAATGGGACATCTGGTCACCCTACTAGCAGGTCACTATTGGAATCCAGTCCCTCAAAGTCAGGTCTGGTGTAATTAAACACAACTCTGCTGTTGCTGTCAGACAGAACTTACATCAGGGCTAAGTTTCATCCCAGATATTTGGGGGCCATAAATAACTCTCACCTAAATGCTTATATGAAATAAGTTAGCGGTCTCAGCCCAGATCTTGTGTGTATTAACCCCACAAAAGTTATCACCATCATGGTTGTCCACATCCCGGCGAGTCTCAGCAGATGAGGACTGGAATGGTCCACATAGACTAAACTCTCCTTTCTTCCACAAACTAGCTGGCCACGTTCTGCTCTCAGTTACAAATCACAAAAATTGAGTGCCACCAACCCACATGAATGAAAGCTGCAACTTGTGTTACAGAGCAGTGTTTGATCTGGTTTCTCCAGGTCATGGCTGAGGCATGTTGGCAGGGCAGCATGGGACGCTAGATGGACGGCTTCAAGGGACATCAAGTCAGTTTCTCTCTCTTTTAACTAACATTAAAAAAACCTGGCATTTAATAACAATGCAACATTAAGATTGTGAAATCAAATAAACACATACATTTAAAAAAACATATACGAGAAGTTGAGAAAGTCCTATCAGCACATGTCCAGTGTGCCAAATTGCTCTAGATTAAGGGAGCAGAATCCCCCAAAAAATGCAGGGTTTTGTTTTGGTGGGAAGGGGCAAGGATTGAGGCTATGAAAGTCACCAAGTACCTTAGAGACCAAGCCCTTCCCCTGAAGTTAGTTGGAACATCAGACGTTCCCCCTTACCTCAAGTTGTGCACAAATAACAGAACCACTTCTGCTCAAGTTTTCCTAAAAGAAATGAAAATAGTCACCTTCAAGCAATAAACAATGCACCTGCTGCAGTGCTATTTCTGCATTTTCATTAAACCAATTTTATCCACAATTTAAAAACAACCCCCGCCTACCCGCAAAAAACCTGACCCCAAACACACACCTCCACACTAACGCTGAAGGGCCCTAATTTACCATGGCACACTATTGTTATTCAAGAACAATACTGTCTTAGCTAATGACACCTAGAAATATTGTTTTAATAAGTTACTTGTTATGCAGCAGGCTTATTTATGATGTAAATTAATTCAAGTAATGAAATTCATTCCCCTCAGGTAAGCTATTACCTTCCAACTAGAATAAACGGAGGAGAGAAATGACGGAACCTCACCTTTAAAAAGAAGAATAAATCTGAAGTGGTATTAGGTTTGTGTTTGGTACACAAAAAAATTCCTGCAAAACAAGAAGAATGTTTGCCTGGGGAGGCAATGTTGCCTAGTGAACGGAGCACTGGATTGGGACGAAAAGCTGGGTTCTGTTTCTGGCTTTGCCACTGGAGTGGGAGAAGTCATTTCACCTCTCCCTGCCTTGGTTTCCCCCCATTTACAAAATAGGGATGATACTTGCTCTCCTTTGTAAAGCACTTTGAGATAGATGGGTAGAAAGCTGGGAATCATTATTTACTAGCAAGGTTTCTGTTCTTAATCCAAGTTCTTTGACCTCGGTTAAATTTTCCGATAAGCGTCCCCTCTCAAATCACCAGTCTCCAAACTGGAGGCTGAAATACACCTCAAAAATGCATTATTGGATGTTTTAAGACAAGGTCTTAAGGAAACGTCTGTGGCAAATCACTTGGTGTAGTAGGAAAGACCTACAGCTGCCTAAAGTGTTAAAGCTTTACACACACATATTTGCATTTCTCTTTAAGAGGCACATGCTTCTGTCACATGCATTGGCTTGTTTGAATACAAGGTGTTCGTGTACCTGAACACAAATTGTATTTTGCCAACCAGATTTGTTGGCAAATGGCTGGTTTATATAATATGACAGCAAAAGAAAAAAAACTGGGACAAGAGCATGGCGCAGTGCTCAAAGCTGTGAACCAAGGTACATCTACAAAGCAAATAAGGAAAAACCCACAGCAGCACATCTCAGAGCCCAGGTCAACTGATGCAGCCTCATGCTATAGCACTAAAAATAGCAGTGCAGATGTTCCTGTGTGGGCTCTTATTCTGCCACTGAGATACTGTGGAACATTTTTAGATCTCCTGTGATGCTACCTGCCCAGCTGAAAAAGCTCCTACAAAAATTGCTATTTCTGATGGAGTTACTCAAACAACTTACATCATGCTTCTTTGTTACAACAGTATTGTGCAAGGAAATGAGGGTTGACATAACAGAAGTGCAAGGAACATAGATTTTCACTACCATTTATTTTGTATTCTATGCTTGCCTTGGGAATGACTTAAAAGAGGATTTACCCATTTAGGGGAAAAACTGTACATACTACTGAACATAAGGCTTACTACAGTGGAACTACCCAATGGCTTGATTTTAAATCATCAAAATGTAGGGCTGGGTGGGACCTTGAGAGGCCATCTCGTCCAGCCCCCTGCACTGAGGCATGGTTAATATGCATTGAAGTCAACAGAAGGACTTGCATTGACTTCCAGGTGCTCTGGATCAGTACTAAACCCTATGCTTGTTTGCGTTCGCAGAACTGGATCACACAGAGATTACAGAAAATGCACTGAGGCACATTACTTCTTTACTAAGCTAGATAATGGAGATAAAACAACTGAATGTTCCCAAAGCTACCGAAAACACCACCATGTTCATAATAGAATTACTGAAGAGCATGAATTAGCCTCAGTAGAAATTAACTGAAAATAGACACGATTGCACTAATTAAAGCCTTTCCCCAGGTTAGAATTTCAAACAAAACTATGATCAGTTTGAATTCAGGAGAGTTTTTCCACTATTAAAAAAAAAAAAAAAGAGCAAGTTGCTTTTTCATTTGGAAACAGATTTGTGGTGAAAGCAGTGACCTTTGCAGTTAGAACATAAGAACGGTCATACTGGGTCAGACCAAAGATCCATCTAGCCCAGTATCCTGTCTACCAACAGTGGCCAATGCCAGGTGTTCCAGAGGAAATGAACAGAACAGGTAATCATCAAGTGATCCATCCTATCATCCATTCCCAACTTCTGGCAAACAGAGGCTAGGGACACCATCCCTGTCCATCTTGGTTAATAGCCATTGATGGACCTATCCTCCATGAACTTATCCAGTTCTTTTTTTAATCTTGTTATAATCTTGGCCTTCACAACTTTCTTTGGCAAGGAGTTCCACAGGTTGACAGTGCACTGTGCGAAAAAATACATTTCCTTTTGTTTGTTTTAAACCTGCTGCTTATTAATTTCATTTGGTGGCCCCTAGTTCTTGTGTTATAAGGAGTAAATAACACTTCCTTACAGGGGTGGCAAGTTATATGGGCCTGTGGTGCCTGTACTCCAGGAATATTCAGGGCCCGGGTGCTCGGCTCCACCAATGTTCGGGGCCAGGTCTCTCCCCCAGCCCTGCCTGCTTCCCCCACACGCCTCTCCTGGAGCATCCCCCAGTCCCGCCTGCCACCCCCAGCCAATTTTAAAAGGGCATGGGGGCCCCCAGCTGCACAGTGGAGCTAAGGCAGACTTCCTGCCCGGCATCACTCTGTGCCACTCCTGGAAGCAGCCAACATGTTCCGGCAGCCCCAGGTGGTGGGAGTGTTTCTGCACGCAGCCCCCGCCCCGAGCACCGACTCCACAGCTCCCATTGGCCAGGAACTGCAGCCAATGGGAGCTGTGGGGGCAGTGTCTGTGGGCAGCAGCGCAGAGACTCCCTTCCCTGCCCCCCCCCCACCTAGGAGCCGCTAGCAGAGAGGTGTGCCAGTTACTTTTGGGAGCCATGCATGGTAAGTGCCACATCCCTCACCCTCTCCTGCACCCCAACCACCCTTTGTCCCAGACAAGAGCCCTCACCCAAACTCCCTCGTACAGCCTGCACCCCACACCTCTCCTGCACCCAAACTCCCTCCTAGAGCCTTAGGCAGGTCGGGGAGACTTGGACAAATTCTGGGCACCACCAAAAATTATACAAACCTGCCACCCCTGTCCTTATTTACTGTCTCCACACAAGTCATGATTTTATAGATCTCAATCATATCCCCTCTTTCTTGCCTTTTTTCCCCAAGCTAAGAAGTCCCAGTCTTATTAATCTCTCCTCATATGGCAGCCGTTCCATACCCCTAATCATTTTTGTTGCCCTATTCTGAACCTTTTCCAATTCCAATATATCTTTTTTTGAGATAGTATTCAAGATGTGGGAGTACCATGGATTTATATAGAGGCAATATATTTTCTGTGTTATTATCTCTCTCTTTCTTAATGATTCCCAACATTCTGTTCACTTTTTTGACTGCTGCTGCACATTGAGTGGATGTTTTCAGAGAACTATCCAGAGTGACACCAAGATCTCGTTCTTGAGTGGTAACAGCTAATTTAGACCCCATCATTTATATGTATAGTTGGGATTTATGTTTTCCAATGTGCATTACTTTGCATTTATCAACATTGGGCAAGAAAATGGCAGATGAAATCTGACGAAGTGGTATTCACCCACAAAAGCTCATGCTCCAATACGTCTGTTAGCCTATAAGGTGCAACAGGACTCTCTGCTGCTTTTACAGATCCAGACTAACACGGCTACCCCTCTGATAGATGAAATTCAGACACCCAGTTTTGTGAGATCCTTTTGTAGTTCTTTGCAGTCTGCCTGAGACTTAACTATCTTGAGTAGTTTTGTATCATCTGCAAATTTTGCCACCTCAATGTTTACAGCTTTTTCCAGATCATTTATGAATATGTTGAAAGGACTGGGTCTACTACAGACCCAGGGCTGGCTCCAGGGTTTTTGCTGCCCCAAGCAGCGGAAAAAAAAAAGCCATGATCACGATCGGCAGCAGCTCCACCGTGCCGCTTTCTTCTTCGGTGGCAATTCAGCTGCAGGTCCTTCCCTCTGAGAGGGATCCACCGCTGAAGAGCACAGCGTGCCGCCCCTTCCCCTTGGCCACCCCAAGCACCTGCTTGCTGAGCTGGTGCCTGGAGCTGGCCCTGTACACACTCCTGGGAGACACCACTATTTACCTCTCTCCATACTGAAAACTGACCATTTATTCCTACCCTTTGTTCCCTATCTTTTAACCAGTCACCGATCCATGAGAGGAGCTTCCTTCTTATCCCATGTGCTACATAATATTTTTCTAGTCTGCTTTTCTGAAGCTATCAGGAGCTTCTCTGACTACCCATTAAGTTATCTAACAGAGCTTTCTGCATAGCACTATTTAGCAACTATGCTACTAAATCTTACTAAAGGCCAAAGTTATACATTGTTATTTCCCAGTGGCTTCATTTTCAATTTGCCAGATTACATGTACAAATACTAAACAGTCACTTTAAAATATCCTTTACAGTTGGGATGCCCCAGCTGAGAACAAGACCCCCATTGGGGTAAGCACTGTACAAACATATAGTAAGAGACAGTCACTGCCCCAAAAAGCTTAGATAAAGCAAAGGAAAAAGATAATATTCTCTACCCTTTTTGCAGATGGGGAACTCAGACAGAAAGAGATTAAGGCCTCAGTCCTGCAAAGAGCTGCATGCAGGCAGACCTACTGATGTAAGTGCAGCTATGTGGGACCCAGCCACACAGACCTTATTGAAGGATAAGGATTTACAAGACTTGCCCAAGGTCACATAATGAAATCTGTGGCAGAGATGGGGATCAAACTCAGATCTCCCAACTCCCAGTCACAAGGCCAAGAGCCATAATGGTGACACTGTACAAACCTAAGGAATTAGGATTTATTTCTCATTTGAGAATCTCTCTGATCTAACCTATTGTGATGAAAGCAATAAAACAAATGTGTATGTGTTCTTAACACATGTCAACACTTAAAAGTTAGGTTGACCCAGCTACATCGCTCAGGCACGTGGGGGGGGAGGGAAATCCACACCCCGACCAACTTAGTTAAGCCTAACCACTGGTGTAGACGCAGCTAGGTCACCAGAAGAATTCTTCCATTGACCTAGCTACCACCTCTCTAGGAGGTGGATTAACTACAGCGACAGGAGAACCCAGCCATCGCTACATTAAGTGTCTACACTGAAGCACTACAGTGGCACATCTGTACCCCTGCAGCATTTCTAGTGAAGACAGATCAGCTCAGAGGACCCAAGCATTCCAGTGTACTTCATCTAGCACAGGGCTGTGCTTAAGCTACCACGAAAGTATATTGTGGGTTGCTCAGACACACTGCAATATGTTTTTAATATTGTATCGGCAGCTTTTCCTTTTAAGTAATTAAAGATCTATTACACTGCGAAGAACACAAGGGAACTAATTATAAGATACATTGAACAAACAGTTTTATGTGCTGTCAAAAACACCCTCAAGGTCTTGTACAGCTCAGAGACATTGGATTCAGCTTTTAGCTGCTAAGCAATAAATCAGCGGAGGTGCTCTGTGCACCAAGCAGGGGACAGGCATAGCTCATCTTTACTAAGCCAGATGCAGACCTTCCACTGGTTGCAGCTCTCAGCCCCAGAGGGAGGACTGAACTGAAATCATAAACCACTCCACAGTTACGTTAGTGAGAGAAGGGGAGGGAATAGTCTTCAGGACCAGAATTTTCTGAAGAGCACAACTCCTATATTTAGGCACCAGAGGAAGCAGCCAGACTTTCAAAAGACTATAACATGTTTGGCGAGAAAGTCTGGCATTGAGTATCACAGTGGGAACTACTGAGTTCTAAGTGGTTCTGAAAATCTGGCCTTTATTTCAGGATTTCATTGAGAGCGGAGCTCTCTGGAAAAATCTGGCCCCATCTCTGAGTGCTGACTGCTAAGCACCTGAAAGTCTGATCCAACCGGCTCAGGGGTGGCCAACCTGTGGCTCCAGAGCCACATGTGGCTCTTCATAAGTTAATATAGGCCTCCTTGTATAGGCACCGACTCCAGGGCTGGGGCTACAGGCGCCAACTTTCCAGTGTGCCGGGGGGTGCTCACTGCTCAACCCCTGGCTCTGCCACAGCCCTGCCCCCAGTCCACCCCTTCCCGCCCCCTCCCTGAGCCTGCCGGGTCCTCGCTCCTCCTCCCCTGCCCCCAGAGCCTCTTGCATGCCACAAAACAGCTGATCAGGAGGCGGGGGTGGGGGTGCTGCTGATGTATTACTGTGGCTCTTTGGCAATGTACATTGGTAAATTCTGGCTCCTTCTCAGGCTCAGGTTGGCCACCCCATGGCTAGATAAAACACAGTTCCAACAGCGGTTGCTTTCTGTTCTGCTGTGCTCAAGATTAAGGTTCCATAGTGATGGACAATATCCTCGATTAGGGCTTTGTTGCAGGAAAGTCTGGTGACCAGCTTGCCTAGTGGTCAGCTCATGGTCTTACCATTTCTTCCAGCCTAGTCGTCCTATAGGGGCCCCTTGCTCAATCATCCCCTCATGCTCTGATTGCTCCCCCAGAGACTGATCACTACGAAGAAGTAGGGACGCAAGGTAGGGGAAACCAGGGACCACCCACTCCACCAAGTCCCAGCCGGGGCCTGAGGCGTATATCAGAGAATCCAGCCAAGTTATGTTTCCCCTGGGTCACTTCCCACCAGTCTGGAGTGCCTCTGTTTGGGGAGCAATTGCTGTCTTAGATTCTCAATGTCCTGTTCAGTCAATCGCTCTCTCTGGACTTTCAACTCCCAAAGGGGGCTGGAAGGGGAGGGGGGAGAGGAGAGAGGATACAAGTCCTTGCTACTAGAGCAGCCTTCACAAAGCTGTTGCCCTTCCTGGCACAGCTCTTAGCCTGGCTTCCCGGTGCCACGTGCAGCTCATTGGCCTGTCTCCTGGGCTACCAGCTTCTTTTTAATCTGTTCCTCCACTGGGAGCATGCCTTGAGGGCAGCACCTCTCTTGCCCAATACTGCTCTGCTCCCTGCCCTGGTTCAGTGTGGGACCTGTAGATCCCATCACAGACTTGATTCCCCTACTTCTGAAGTAAGTGGAGATTTGCCACTGAGAGCAGGATCGACCTGGAAAGAACAGCGAGCAGTACTGACCAGCTGGACTTGGTACACTACATGAGCAAGAGAAAATTAACTGAAGAACAGATTTGGTTCAAAACAGTTGTTTTCTCTCTTCTGCTTCTCATCAAGGGGGTCATCTACTAGTAATGACTTGTTCCCAGGCTTCCGGAGTTAGGAATGAAAAACAGATTGCTTCAAAATGAGTTCCCACTAGACAGATAACCAATTGTGATTGCTTTTTGTGATGTGGGCATCTCGGTGGACACAGTGACCGAATTATCTTCTTGCCTCCTCTGGGAGGGACAGGTGGATCAGGATTTCAGCACACAAGCATGGGGAAGCTTCAACAGTGGCTCGAGGATATCCCTCCGTGGTCCAGTACGAAATTCACACGACCCATTTAAAAATATTAGTCATTACTCCAAGGCAGCATCTGGCTAGAGTTGCTGGGGCTTCTCCTTATGGTAACAGAGTGTGATCAGTTAGAGCAGGAGATGGGGCATTAGGACTCCTGGGTTAAATTCCTAGCCCTCTCACCCATGTGCAGGAGAGGCGCCAGGGTTTTTGGCGCCCTAGGCGGGGGTCCTTCTGTGCTCCCGGTCATTGGCAGCAATTCTGTGACGGGGGGGTCCTTCCGCGCTCCTGGTCTTCAAGGCACTTCGGCAGCAGGTCCCGGAGCGAGCGAAGGACCCACTGCAGAATTGCCGACGACAACCCAGAGCACGGAAGGACCCCCCACCGCCGAATTGCCGCTGAGGCCAGCAAAATGCCACCTCACCAAATCCTGGCACCTTAGGCAATCGCCTAGGTTGCCTAAATGGAAGAGCTGGCCCTGCCCATGTGCGCTCCTGTAGGCAAACCTGCATTTCAGCTACCCCTCTAAAATGGGACAGGGCTTACTTCTTGCACTCTCTTACCACCTCTTGACTGGTCAAATTGTGATGTCTGTCAACGCCTGAGATTACTGCATATGAAGACATCATCATAAAGTGATGACTATCATCCACTGAGCATCACAGGAAGGAAAAAAAAAATCAATGGATCAGTCTATTATACTACTAGGTGGCTTTAAATTTGCATCAGATTCTTCCCCTACTTTATTTGTCATTGGCCCCCTAGTCATACGTCATCTCCTCTCCATGTTTTGTGCCACAACAGTGCTAACTAATAGCTTCCTGTACTTTGAGGCCTAGGTGACAAGAGGAATTCATTTCCAATGGGCATTATTGGTACATGTTCCACTGTAAATTTGCACTGCACTTCGCAAACAGAGCAATCTCTTCTGAAGGGACAGGGAACATATTATTTCAGTAGCACCCAGGATCACTGATCGTGGACTAGGACCCCCTCATATGAGGCACTGTATAAAATACCTCTTGCAGGCCAGTCCCTCATAGACTCATAGGTCAGAAGGGACCAATATGATCATCTAGTCTGACCTCCTGCACAAGGCAGGCCACAGAACCCTACCCATCCACTTTTATACAACCCCTAATCCAGGACTGAGTTATTGAAATCCTCAAAACTGGTTTGAAGACCTCAAACTGCAGAGAATCCACCAGCAAGCGACCCATGCCCCACGCTGCAGAGGAAGGCGAAAAACCTCCAGGGCCCCTGCCAATTCGCCCTGGAGGAAAATTCCTTCCCGACCCCAAATATGGCGATCAGCTAAACCCTGAGCATGTGGGCAAGACTCACCAGCCAGCACCCAAGAAGGAATTCTCTGCAGTAACTCAGTTCCCATCCCATCCAACATCTCCCCGCAGACCATGGAACAGACTTATCTGGTGATAATCCAAGATCAATTGCCCAAATTAAACTATCCTATCATAACATCCCCTCCATATACTTATCAAGCTTAGTCTTAAGCCAGATAAGTCTTTTGCCCCCACTACTTCCCTCGGAAGGCTGTTCCAGAACTTCACTCCCCTAATGGTTAGAAACCTTCATCTAATTTCAAGTCTAAACTTCCTAATATCCAGTTTGTACCCATTCGTCCTCGTGCCTACATTAGTAATAAACTTAAATAATTCCTCTCCCTCCCTAACGTTAACCCCCCTGATATATTTATATAGAGCAAGCATATCCCCCCGCAGCCTTCTTTTGGCCAGGCTAAACAAGCCAAGCTCTTTGAGTCTCCTTTCATAAGGCAGGTTTTCCATTCCTCAAGTCAAACATCAATGGTTCATAAAAGGGTGAAGGGAGGACAAAAGGAAGGAAGCATCTCCTGGAAGTAAGGGTTTACAAAGAAGGAATTTAAAGAGGACAAGAGGGAGTGGGAGCTTGGCAGACAAGAGGTGGGAGAATGTTCCTAGCATAGCAGGCATCAGAATGAAGGACAAGAAACCAACTGCATGAAAGAGACAAAAGGAGCAGTGAGGCAAGGCTGAATGGGGAAAGTGGAGGAAGCCAGAAAGGATCCATTGTGCAATATCATGTAAGGATTTAAAGGTTAAGACAAGGAACCTGTATGCAACACAGTGACTGACAAATTCAGGGAGGTAATTAGAAGAGGACATGACGTGACCACAGTGACAGCAAAGGATGTGGACCATAACCATGGCAGATAGGGAAAACCAAGAAGGAAGTTACAATAATCCAGCCAAGAGATTGTCAAGGTCCAGACAAGGGGGTGACGGGTGGTATAAAGACAGAAGTGTGGGTTTGGGGGATGCTGAGGTAGCGTTTGGAAAGAGAGACTGGATACTGGGGGAGATGGGCGAAGAAGGAAAGAGACAAAGAGGACACCAAGTCCAGAAGACTAGCAGAGTTGTCAGCAATGAGCGAGAGAAAACCAGAGAGGAGGGAGTTATGGCAAAGGTAATGGAGTCCCATTTTTGAAAGACTGAGCTCAAGAAAGCCTTGGGACACGCAACAGAGACCTCAGGGGATGTGATACCAGACAGAGGAGGAGATGTCAGGGACAGGAGTTGACTTTGGAACCATCTTCTGGACACAAGTAGAAGTTGAAGCCAAGGGAGCAGATTAAGAAAATCAAGGACCAAGCCTTGACAGCCATCAGATTGGGAAGGGGAACTGAAGAGGAGCAGCAGCAGTGGGAGCAGCAGCGGCATCTGAAGAAAGTCATCTAAGATGAGAACCAGGGGAGCACACTGCTGCTGAAGCCAACAATATGGTTGGCTCTTTCAAAGCCGGTAGAGAGCATAAGACAAATTAAGATAGTCAGACTCAGCCAGAAGGGCTACCATGTAGAGCAGTGGCTCTCAACCTTTCCAGACTACTGGACCCCTTTCAGGAGTCTGAATTGGTCTTGCATACCCCCAAATTCAACCTCACTTAAAAACAACTTGCCTACAAAAATCAGATATAACATACAAGTGTCACAGCACACTGTTACTGAAAAATTGCATGCTTTCTCATTTTTACCATGTAATTATGAAATAAACCAATTAGAATATAAAATATTATACTTGTATTTCAGTACATAGAGCAGAACAAAACAAGTCAGTGTCTATATGAAATTTTAGTTTGTATGGATTTTGCCAGTGTTTTTTTTGTAGCCTGCTGTAAAACTAAGCAAATGTCTAGATGAATTGATATACCCCTGGTCGAGACCCACAGATATATAGGGATGGTGACAAAACACTACCTAGGGCTCAAAAGAATGCAAGATGCAGCTGTTCATCATCATCACCAGTCTCAGTATTTTCGGCTATCAGAGTCTCTTCCCATCAGGCCCAATGTTTTCCCTCTAATAGCATTCCAACAATGACGTGCCCCTGGTTATCTACCATACTTCCTTCGACTGGCAATTTTGCAGCAGATGATGTAATCAGGCCAGCATACATTTGCTGAACAACTATAGAAAACAAAGACAAAAACAGCCACATCTGCCTTTGAGCTACTAAGCAACAATTGACATTTTTGCTCTTGCACCCTATGGTGTCACTGACTAGCAGCACGGGGGTGGGCGGGGTTAGAGAGACAACAATCTAAGCTGCAAATCACAGACTGAACTTTTCCACAGTTTCTTTCAAATGTGGCATATGTCCTAGATCTGCTTCTTGAATCCTTAGAGAGAGATTCTCCAACAGTAGAATTAATTTCACCATCCTTTCAGCCAGCACCACCACCTCCTCCAACTCTCTCCCCAAATCCATAGAAGATATGAAAAGGTTAGAGAATAATCAGCAACTACTATGGATGGGCTGCCCGCACCATCTCTAAAGTATCCAGCATTCACAACAAAGTATTTGGCTTTCTGGGTAGGGGCTAACACTGGAGTCACTGCAGCATGTTGTAAGGTGATGCAGAAAGGGAAGACAACAGGTAGTAAGCCTGAAAATCATAGTCTCCAATCTACACATGCTTAAGCACATGCCCCAGTGGAGACATACGCTTGAATATTTGCACGATTAGGGCCTTACGCCAATTGCTCAGCATCTCAAGAACCCACCCCTCGGTCAGATCTCCAGATCAATTAAAAAAATAATCAAATCACACCTTTTACTGATGCAGCCTAGGCAAGCAACAGACTGAGTCTGACCCTCCAAAACACATTCTCCCTCCCATCATGATCTCACATGTAATCTGATATTCTGATCAAATGCATGAGTGGGTGGACCTGAACCCCTACTATGCTAGGAATTGAAAGCAGTGACCTTGGAAAGGTCATTTCCCCTGTGTTTGCAATGAAGTCTCAGATCTGAGATGGCTCGACACCAGGAAACAGCGATTTCCATGCAGGTAAAATACAAGCAAGTCACACACACATTTTGGTACATTTGCATAATTCCAGTTCATACCAATAGTCTCAGTAAGATTTCTAAAATGTAGCTCATTTCCATTGATCCTCACATAGGTAGTTCTGGAACAGTCCCTATGGATAGGTTATTCATTTTTAAATGCTTCTTTAAAATAAAAATAAAGGGCGGGGGGCACCAGCCTCTTAAATCTGGCATAAAAGTTATATTTTGTTTAAACTCCAAGATCAATAAAAATGTAACCTTCATTTATAATCTTTTAAAATTCTGTGCAAACCAAGCTGAGTTTAAACAAATAAGCAAATCCCTGCAGTACATGCAGCCCAAACACCAGTGAAAGACTTTCCTGATTTTCATTGTGCAAAGGGAAAGAAACACGAATCAATATACGAGAAGGTCAATTGGATTTTTTTCCCCACTCTTTTAAACAAATTATCTCCTTTGGGTTTAAAAAGTTTGTTTTATTTAACAGCATGTTTCCTTTTGGTTGATTACTACTGTTCTCTATTTCAAGGGCACCATTTCTCAAGGGCTGCCATCAGTTTGCATGTGCCCAATGTGATGTTTCTCTTCCCAGCTAAAGACATTTGCTTTTGTTTATAAACACGACAGCATCCCTTTTAAATCTGAGATGGAGAAAGATGTCCACCACACTTTAACGAATCCATTTGCAGACAGTAGTGGTCACAATACCAGTAAGTCTGGTACACACGGTTGCTGCAAGCCAGGTTTTTAGTTCAAGTGAAGTCAGGCCTTTTGCCTCCAAAAACACAGGCCTCTACACAGGAGCTAGAAGAAACCTTTTCCTGGTAGCCCTAACAGGTTTCTTATCTTTTCTGCTGGCAAACCACTAGAAGGCAGCATCACTCACCCATACATATGATCAAGTGCATTGCACCACCTGCCTTGTCTCACTTCCGCGATTTTTCCCAACTCATTTTCAGCAGCTGATACCTAGTAGAGCATTCCTCTAAACCCATCCCTGCAACACGATCTCGTGGTACATGCATGTTTCTAAATCCATTAGACGGGTAATCAAATCCAGTGGGAAGGTGGGAGAAGGAAGATGAAATTTACAATATGGACCAAAAAAAACCCCACTCCAGTCGCATTCCTTTGCCTCTTGGCAGATAAGGAATCAGCACTTTGTCCTACAGCCTTTTCTGAACAAATGGGTTAGCTCAGTAAGTCTACTTGGGGAGAAGCACCAGTTTCACTGATGATAAAAATGTATCAGGTGGTATTATTGTCAAAAAGCAGGGTTTCCCTCCAGATCTCTTAAAACCCCATTTCAAAAAGCTGCTTCTGCTTTCTAGTTCGTTCACTCTTTCCACCCTTTCAGTGAGGGGGTATAAAATAAAGGAAGTAATGGTGGAGCAGAAATAATTTAGGAAGCCCGTCTACAACAAAAATAGATCTCAAGCGATATAGCTTCTTACCCCCTCCCCCCGAAAAAAGAAGCCGTGCTCAAGATTTTCAACAATGAAGTGTAAAGATGAATGAAAACCACATGCGATGCTTTCAGCTAAATGCTACAGGCACCGATCAAGAGAAAAAAGCCTCTTGGGAGCCTAAATAAACTTAGCTGGGAAAAAAAGGAGCAAATTAAGTGGTGTTTCCATGCATGGAAAAGTTTGTTTGTCTTGCACCTTGGCAAAGGGCTTCATAACTCTATGTATACGAGAGGATGGTCAGGCTAGCTGCATGGCTGGCTAGATCTCAGGAGAAGGTACAGGCTACCAGAAACCATGCAAGTTAGCATTGCGTGACTTGCAAGAGATTTTTGTCCTGGTGGGGCGATATGATAAGGCAAAACCGAAGGGGGGGCCGGGGGGTGCTACAAAGGGAGCCAGTCGTGCAATAAAACTGTGCCTGGAGCCCTGACTCCAGCAAAACCACCGCTGGGGACCAAACGGCCGAGCACCGCAATTTGGAGACGTGCAATGGAGGAAATGGACACGCAGCTGCCCCCACCCGCCCCACAGCCGGGAGAAACGCGAGCCATTCAAACGCCCGCTGCAGAAGAGAAGACACCAGCTCCCTTCAAGCGAGCCCATCACCTGGCTAACTAACAGGAGCTCGCCCCATAGAGGCATGTACCCAAACCATCCCCAGCCACAAGCGCCAGTCCGAGCAGGAGCGCTGCCCCCCGACTCACAGACCCCGGCCCCTAGTGCCCATCCAGGTGCCCTCGCCGCGCGGCTGGGGGGACCCCAGCATGCAGACCGCGCACTGCGCGCCCCAATGGGGCAGGGACCCCATGCGCTTGGGCGCACAGAGCGCAGCAGCCTCACATTCCCTGAGTTTGGTGTTTCCTTCCCCCCCGCACCTGCCTGAGCTGCGCCTCCCCGCTCGGCCAAACCCGCCCTCCTCCCCAGGCAGCTCACCTGGGCGTGAGGCTTTCGCCATCTCCCCGGGCGCCTCGGCTCCTGCAGCTGAGCACCGAGTCCCGCACCTGCCCGAGGCCGCCGCTCTCCGAGCCGGCTGCGCCCTAGCGGCTCGCCGCTGGAGCTCTCCTAGCGCACGGGGAGACAAGGCGTCTTGCGCTCCGTGGCCACATTTGTTTCCTTCGGCTGCCTCTAGCGGCACCTCTCCCGGGGTTCAGGCTGCAGCGCCGGGAGCCGGAGGGGAGCAGCCGACAGGGCACCACGCGCTGCTGCTGCTGCTTCTTCCTGCAGCTCGGCCGCCGGTGTAACGACCCCAGTTAAAGGCGCAGCGGACAATTCCTGCACCCGGAGGGAAAGGTTACAGCAGCAGGCGCTGCCCTCGCCCAGCGGCTGGGACAGTTTGAGGTGTCTCTCTCCGAAAATCAAGATGATCAAGAACTGTGTCCTGAGAGAGAGACAAATACATACAATACCCTCTCCCACCCCAACCTTCCCTCTCCAGGGGAGGGGAATCTCAGGAGCGCCTCTCAGCCGCCCTGTCCCACCCCACAGCCTGGGGAAAGGCTATTGCAAAGGACAATGTTTGGAAGCATGCGGTTGCGACACTGTCTCCCGGGCCCAGCCCTCCCTCCAAGAGAGATCATGCCAGGGTCTCACGCTGAAACACAGCGAGGGAGCCTTCCTCGTCAGGAGCAACTTTGAAGAGGATCTCCAAAGGATAGAGCCCTGTAAAGCTTGCTCTCCCCTCCCCGAGACACGGTGATCTTTCCCCCGATTTTGGATTAGGTCTGCAAACGGGTTTTGCCCCTGCCTCTCCTTAAAGCAGATCTGAATTCAGCAGATCTGCGACGATCCCAATCCCACCCACTCCCATCAGAAATTAGCAATTCTTCCTCTCCCACACCCCAAAAGTCACTCCAAATCCCAGTGCGGCGTGAATCCCTTACGCCCCACCACCACCAACTCCTCCTCCACGGTATGGCTGGGCAGTAGATGTGTATGGAGGAGCCGATGCAGAGCTCCGCATCCTCGAGTAATTTTTCTTCATTACCAACAAACCGATAGCACAGAAATGACAGGAAGCAGCTAGCCAGTGGTTTGTGGCCCTTTAAAAAAAAAGGCTTTCTGAATTAACAGTGCTATTCCTCATGCTGATTTAGGGAAGGATCATGTACCCGAGGACCTATTGCAGAGCCTCAGAAGAGGAGCATTCCAGAAGTGGGAACTTTCACATGGTGGTTTGTTTAGGGCTGCAATGTCTTTCCGTTTGACCAAGCTCTCCCCTCCACCGCGCCGTCCCCCATAAACCTCCCCTCGCCCCGCTACATCGCCCCTCCCCCGTGAATTCACACGCATCACTAACTGGCCCTAGGTGATGATACAGGTAGGGTTCCTTGCTGGGACTTGGGAACTGCTACTCTATTGCTCTGGGAAGATGACACAAGTCCCACTTTGAATACCAATAAAGAGAGAGACAGCCAGTTTCCTCCAATCTGACGTCAATTTCTAGAAGAGAGAACCGGGAAGCTCTGAGTGATCAGCTGCTGAAGGAAATAAAAGACCACATGGGCTAAACCCTGTCCCTCTCCTTCCAGTGAGTTTTGCCCTAGTAAGGACGGCAGGATTTGGTCCAAGTATTTAGCCTTGTTCTATTTTTGTTGCTCATAAAGCTCATTCTGCTGCAGCATAAAAAAAAAACACCCTACCCTGAGAGGAAGTGACAAAGCGAGGAGGAGGCAGCATTTTGGAAGAGTTAAGGATACAACAAAAGCAATAAGCCAGATCCTGTAATTGCCTCTTTGATTGCTTTTTAATCAAAAGTCTTCAGGTTACATGGATCTCCAAAAGCAACCAGTGCCCCTGCAAAGGAAAGTGATGCCAGAGTCATCAGGCAAACAAAACGAATGAAGCGCTCTTTAACTAACATACACACATCCCACACCGATAAAAAGCAGAATGAAAAAATCATACATTTTCCTCTGCTTGAGATGTGTGCCACACACAGAAAGAGGAAAGTGCATGTTTTTTTTATGGGTGCGAGTTGGGGTTGGATATTTTGGAGTAAAAAACAGGGCCCGCTCCACAACAGGGAGAACTCCTGCTTACTGTGGATTAGGAGCAGATGTAGGTCCAGAGCTGGAAGTAGGCTCAGTGACCGGTAAAGGATTGCTCTATGGATCCAAGAGGATGAGGTGCCTGCAGCCAGCACTTGAAATCTTGCAGCTCATACCTCTTCTCCTGCAGCTGTGAAGGTGCAGGTGTATCCTGTGCATGCCCTACTCCCAACTCTAAGGATCTGCCCTTAATCTACTATAGCTCGCAGTGATTTCTGGGACAGGGTGGGCAGCCCAGTAAACATTGCATCTTGATATCTACCTTGATGTTTACTTGCTAGCATACTGGTCTAGTGGATACGGAACACGCAGCTGATGTGATACATCTCGATTTTATTAAAGCTTTTAGCAGTCCCCCAGGACGTTCTCATAAGCAAACCAGGGACATGTTCTAGATGAAATTACTATAAGGTGGATGCATCACTGGTTGAAAGACTGTACTCAAAGCATAATCATTAATGGTTCACTGTCAAACTGGAAGGGTGTTTCCAGTGGGGCTTTGCAGGGGTCAGTCCTAGGTCCAATACTATTCATTATTTTCATTATTGACTTGAATAATGGAGTGAAGAGCATGCTTATAAAATGTACAGGCAATTCCAAGCTGAGAGGGGCTGCAACCACTTTAGAGGACAGGATTAGAATTCAAAATGACTGAGAAATTGGAGAATTGCTCTGAAATCAACAAAAGGAAATTCAATAACTAAAAATGCAAAAATACTACACCTAGGAAGGAAAAAAAAAATCAAAAGCACAATTACAAAGTGAGGAATCACTGGCTAGGCAGCAGTCCTGCTGAAGAGGATCTGGGAGTTAGAGTGGATCACAAATCGAATGAGAGTCAACATTGTGAGTCTTTTTGCCCTAGAGAGCTCATCACATAGAGGCACAGCCAGTCCGAAAGCAGGCAAGTTGTTTGGAAAGTCTTCCAGCCATAGGCGCCAATTCCATGGGTGCTCCAGGTTGGAGCACTCACAGGAAAAAAAAAAAAAAAAAAAAGAATAGGGGATGCCCAGCACTCACTGGGATGCCCAGCCCCTTGGCAGCCAAGGATCAACTGTTTTGTGGGTGCCTTGGCAGATGAGCTGTTTCCTGTGGGTAGCCTGCATGCATCTGCGATCAGCTGTTTGGCAGGTAGGCTCAGATCAACTGTTTCCTGCCTCCCTGCTCCGGCAGAGGCTGAGTGAGTTGTCTCACAAAAAAGCCTTAGGGTTAGGCATTGGCAGGAGTGCTGGGCTATCAGCAGCAGCACAGCCAGCCCCTGCTCACACCCCACACCTCTTGGACTGATGGCCATGGCGTCCACCTGTATGGCTGCTCCCTGCCAGCTAGGCTCAACTCCAGCCACAGCAGGCATCAGGGGACCCAAGGGAGCCTGGCAGGTGCCATGCTTGGTGGGTGGGGGGAGGAGAAGACAGGAGAAGCCCCGGAGCCTGGCAGGTGCCACACGGGGCGGGGAGGGGGAAGAGCCCTGGACCCTGGCAGAAGATGTGGGGATGAAGTCCCTGGCTCAGGAGCCTCAGCCACCCTCGTGGCAGAAGCCTTCAGCAGTGCTGAAGCCCTGATCCCCCTCTGTGCAGAGCTGGCCGGAGCCCCTCTCTCCGTCATTGTCCCCTGTGCGGAGCTGGCTTTCACTCAGGCTGTGGTGAATTCAGCCCAAATCTACCCACATTGGCATCTCCATTTCCATCATCATCACCACCACCACACAGCCATGACTGGATTTAGCCAAGGAGGCAGGGTCAGTATTGGCCCCATTTTGCAGGTGGGATCTAGGGCACACAGAAGTGAAGTGACTTTCCCAAGCGTAAGCAGGGAGTCTCTGACAGAGCCGAGAATCATACCCAGAATACCTGAGCCTGAGGCCTGTGCCTTAACCACTAGGCAACCTTCCCACCCAAGGAGGGAGAACCTCCTCTTCCCCTGAGTGTGGATGGGAGCAGCCACCAGCCAGAGCACCCAGGAGGTGGGAAGCAGAGAGAGATGGGACATGACTGGGAAGAAAGAAGGGGAGCAAGGACTTAAGGAAGAAACAAGAGAAAAGGAAAGGGGCAGGGAGAGCGAGGGGCAGGGAGCGGAGAAAGAAGAAGGCAGAGGGGAAAGACTGCCCACTGCTTGTTCCTCCCATCCACCTTCTTCCCACAGCCATCAGTGGCCCTCAGCTCCCAAACAGGCCCTGAGCAGGTGTGAAGCCCAGAGTAAATTCAGTGTCTTTACACAGGGATGGTTAGTGAAGACAGCTTGTAGCCGAGTGTAATGATTTTAATATACTGTAATTCATGATAATGTAATGATATATTTCATTACTATTTTAATGATTACATTAAGGTGCCAATGATAGACGTTCAATAACAGACTACGAAAGAAGTGTATAAATAAGCTGAAAATTGCCAGTTTTGAGGGGAGGCTGAGCCCCCCCCCACCTCACTTTAAAGCCAGAAGGGGGCAAAAAGGAGTGAGCAGGAGATGCTCTGGGGAGAGGACCTACGGGGAGCGGGGCAGTGTGGGGAAGGAAGAGGGGGAGCGGGGCAGAGCAGGGTTGGGGCACCCACCAGCAAAACCAAAAGTCAACACCTATGCTTCCAGTGACTGACTGAGCTAGTCTTGGCACAAAGCCTGTAGGTGCAAAATGAAGGGCGCAATGACACAGTCAGTCACAATAAATGCCACTGAGAACAACATTGAAAAGCCCAGAGGGGTAGAGTGACTTGTCCAAGGTCAGAAGGCAGAGCAGAGAAATAGAGACACTCCAGGAATTCTGAACCCCAGAGCCCTGACTAAGCTAAGCCTGTGGTTTACCTTCATTCACCCATGGGTGATAGAACCCAGCTGGAAGGTTGGCCCAAAGCCACAGTTTCCCCTCTGCTGTTTCGCATGAAGTACTAGTTACGAGATCTGCCCAGATGATTATTTCCTGAGGATGTTCCAGCATCGCTATGCCACAAGCCGAAAGAATTCTAAACGATGACTAGATGAGCAGAGGGGTCTGTGCTACCAGAGGGGAAACGGCATTCAGATAAGTAGCTAGTTACAAGGTCTGTACCACTAGCAGCTTTGGAAGCTATGCTAATGACTTACAAATGACTTCAGGCTTGTACCAGTTTAAACAAACCACCTCCTAGGGAAGAAGGCTCAGGAACTGACAGGCGAGCTCTGTGGGATAATATCTGATCAGAACAGGTCACACTAGGACTAGCACCAGTTAAACAGGGCAAAAAGGAACAAAAATAAAGTGTAAACACTGGCTGATTTTAACAAGTGCTTGAAAATGCATAACCAATCGGTTTACTGGAAGAGTCAATTTATCATAAAGATCATCATGAAGGCAGATGGTAGCATGCAAAACAAGATGGGCCCACAGCGATAGTCCTCGTCCTCCTTTTCACCACAAGCAAGCATTAACCCCAGGCCTTGCCTTCTTTTATGCCCATGAAACCTCGCTAAAGTCAGCAGAGTGACAGGGGTGTAAGCACAGGCAGAATCTGACCCATTGCCTTCTAGTTTGACCCCACCACTTTTAACCCACAAAAAGTCATTGGTGACATTCATCCCCGTGCAAACAGCCAGCACAAGATACATACTCCACTTAAACCCTGTTTTGATTATTAAATTGGGACTTATTTCCACTACTGGCTGAAGTCTGAGGAAGTCTCCACTGAAGGTTAGGCCTTAGTCTGCTTGAACAGTCTTTTGAATAAATAGTCTTTGAGCCTCCCCTAATTGTACTGATCAGCAGCTTTTTAATTGTTCAGTTTTCTCCTGTATTTTTTTAATCTCTCCTTTGATGCACAAGTATAACAAAAAGTTGATCCACATCAACACCAGGTGTTTAGCAGATTAGCCTCTCTCTAGTTGAGTCCTTCACACAAAGGTGAGGATAATTTAGTGTCCTGCCATGGACCAGGCTCTCTTAGCAATCTTAGAAGGCTTAAAGAAGTCCCATCCCCCTTCCCCGCTTTTAAACAAACAGCTTTTGCTTTCTCTCCCTCCACCCCTAGGAAAATGGATCAAAATTACTCACATTAAATGTAATTGTTCCATCAAGTGATCTGGCTCATAAGTACTAATGGCATTACTGAATTCACCTATTGATTTTCTAGAAGGGATTCCCCCAGATCCATCCTAATCCATACTCAAGATCATGTGCCGGTTGAACAGTAGTGAATGTGTCACTGATAATAAATTTTCACTTAGATAAGGACTTTTCATTTGTAGATCTCAAAGGCAGATGGAGAAACTGGTGCCCAAAGAGGCTACAATGAATTATTCAAGGTTACACAGTGAGTCAGAGTCCAGGTTTCCTGGCTTCCAGTCCTGTCCCCTATCCACTGGCCCATACTGCCACCCACTTCATCTATATATGCTGCTGTTTTTACTTTGTAACCAATTTACCATGTCATTGTCTTAAGACGAAACGTGAGAGGTTCTAGGCAGTGGGGTATTATCGCTTCCACCAACAAGGCCTGGGCCTGGGGCGGCAAATTTGCAGGGGCAGCAAATTTATAATAGCAGCATTTTTGTAATTGTGGCATCACCGATGCCACAATTCTACCAATCATAGCACGTATTGAAACCACCAATGATGGCACAACGCCACTTAGTAAACATACTTGTGAGAATCCTAAACTGCACCAGACCCCCTGCACCAGCTCGCCTCCCTCAGACAGGTTCTCAGATCATACTCCATCCCCCTCCCCATCCACATTGGTCCATGCTCCCTCCTACAACAGGGCATGGACCTGAGAGAGTGGTGGCTCTCAGCAGGAAGAGAAGCAGTTTTTGCTGGGCCCTGGAGTAACCCGTAGGCCAGAAAAAGAGCCCGGTAAGTGAGAGGACCTGGAGGCTGCTGCTGCTCAAGGCCTCACTACTTTTGTCTAGCGCCAGATGCGAATCCCCTGCTCACTGAGTTGCTCTCAGCCAATTGCAGCACGTCAGCTGCCCACTAGAAAGTGCAGCACAACACAATCTGACTTGGAAAGAGAAAGTCTCTAGTGGCCAACTCATGGTTCTTTGTACCAATGGAGTGGCAAAAGGGGTCGTAGCAGACCCAGGAATCAGACCCAGAGGGAGCAGCTTTAGGCACCACAGTGTTACATCATTCAAGAGAAGTTTTGTATTTATAGATCACCCATGACCATGGAACAGGACATTGAAAAGCTGAAAATAATACTTCGAGCAAAGCTTTGCTCGAGGTCCCAGAGGAGAATAGCTGCTCTGCCAATGGAAAGGGAAAGAAAAATAAGCCAGAGAGATGGGGCTGGTGAACAACAGAAGGTAAAACAGTTAGAGGAATTGACCCAAAGACCTTACACACCAAGCCAGCGACAGGTGCTACAGTGTCTGGGGGAGGCCAGAGGCATAGCCAGGTTGTTACTAACTCTGGCCATTTCCGCTATCTAGAAAAGCCTCAGGCAACTGCAAGTTCTGAGACTGCACTAACTTATGCTTAGAGTCAACCAGCCCTAGAGCTGTAGAGGAGGAAGCATGGTGTAAAATGCCCACTGTATCTCACACCAAACACTGTACAGCCAGTCTTGAGAATCAGGACTTCTGGTTTAAAAACAACCAACCAACCGACCGTCGATATTTAAAGCCACAAGGGACCCTCATGCTCACCTTGTCTATCCTCCTGCATAACACAGGCCAGTGAATTCTACCCACTAGTGCCTCAGTGGAGAAATGCAATCTCCCATTAATAGGCCAATCCAGCTGTCCTTCCCCATGGAAAATGCTCCATTAACTTCAGCTGGATCCAATTTCAATGATAATTTTCAGGAGCAAAAGCTGGAGTAGGTTCAGTCTTGAACCAGTTTAGCGTTTTTACCCACGTCCTCACCAAGGCGTTCTCCCTGTGCTTTGAGCTGAAGGATGCTGCCTCTGACACATGTTGCAGTCTAACAAAGAGAGGTAAATAGGACTTTTAGTCCCTGACCCAACAGAATACATGTATGCAGTACAATTCTGTTCCCACTGAATTAGATGACAAACTGCTCATTGACTTCAATAAGAACAGGAGCAGGGTTATGCTGATCAGTAATACAATCAGTCTTGAAGCCTTCTCAAGGTGGATGTTGTATGCAAGAGAGAATGGTACAGGTACTCATCCAACTGCAGAGCCTTCCTGCTCTGGCAGCTGCTGTGGCAGGGGGAGATGGAAACTGGAAATGTAATAAAAATGGGCAAAGGCAGAGTTGGAATAATGAAATCAAAGGATCTAAGTGGGGCCTTGTGAATCATCACTTGTTGTTTCAATTCCTTTGTTGCCATGTGAGTTTGCTGCAGAATCCATCTATTTTAATCAGGATTATGGTTGTCCTCCACATGGTTTACAAATGCACCTCAGTCTTGTCTATTCTCTGCTTGCCTAGAATAGTCTAGTCTAGTCTCCTGTGGGTTGTAGTATTTTGGTCTTGTTTTAGTGGTTGGGTTTAGCATGTGGGTGCTACAGACTAGATCTAGTGATCCCTTTTGGCCTTAAACTCTATGACTAAATCCTTAATGGAAACAAGTGAGGGATTTGCACAATGTAAAGCAAGAGTCTTCACTTCTAAAGGGGAAAGAGGAACAGGCTCAGCTCGGGAAGAATCTGCAGACACAAATAGGATCATACCACAGACTGGCCCTAAATCTTAAAGGAACATCCACAGAGCTTATGCATTTATAATCATGATTTCCTTTTGTGTGGGAGTCCCACAGACAGAGATTTTTAAGAGCAAGAGGCCCAGTCCCCTGTTCATATCAGGACAGCAAGGGCAACTTAAACATGCTAAGGAACTGCTGGGAAGACCCATTCTGGGGATGCCCTTATGAAATGGAGGAAGCTGTAAGAAAACACTCAGCAGAAGCTTTGATATAGACACCATCTTGCCAACCCCAAGCCTTCAAAAATTCATGAATGAGGATGCTTGCTTCCCCCAAAAAGGTTTCTGTTTAGGTCTTAGGATTTTTAACTCAAATATTACACTTATTTGGTTTTTGACCCTTCCAGGAAGGTTAAAAATATCTGGGTTGTGTTTTTTGTTTGGCTGTTTTTAAATGAAAAGCTGAAATTTTCAAAGCAATAAAGCCCAAGCTGGGGTCATAAACAACAACAAAAAACAAGTACTGAGAGACTCGCTATGAAATCCAGAGGGTTGGCAACACTGATTAAAAAATAAAAAAAAAAGAGACATTGATCACAGATCTAAATTATACTGATGTATAGAAAATCCAGCAGGATCAATCCATCCCCAGACCAATTTAAAAAATAAGGGACCTAAACCTCTGGGTTTGTTTGCTCTTACAGTCACCCTGCCTGATGTGTCTCATTGCCTCATCTTTCAGTAAGGAAGAACTCCAGTTTCCCTTCCCCATTGGGATGAAGCATAACCTGGATACCATAACCTCCAATATTACTACCATTAGTTCTGCTTTATCAAGTTCTGACTTTTCCATTAAAAGAGGAAGACAAAGATAAATGGCAGAGCGCCTTGATTTCACTTAAGGACCCCAAGGCAGCTATTTTTTCCACCTGACAAAGTTTGACAGCTTCCCAATGTTATTTTCTATGAAGGCAGCCTGATTTTCCAAAACATTGTTTTAGTGCCTAAAAGTGTTGCTAGGAAGCCTTCCTTCCGGAGCTGGGTTGTATGTCCGTAACAAAATGGTGTTTGGAAAGATCAGTGACAGAACGGATCATAATAAGTGCATGCAGAGTCATTTAAGAAAATCGGAGACGGCTAGTTAATATTTAACAGGCCTGATTGCAGGAGGGAAAGAATGAGTGCCAACAGAACAATCAGTTAGTCTGACCTTCCTATTATATTAGCCTATTTTAGTCTGAAAATCGATGTGCTGCAAAGAGTTGTGGGAGTTGTGGGTGGCTGAGATTTTTCCAAAGTACCCAAGTCCTACTGAGAGTCAATGGCTTTGAAAATCATCCCCCAGATGAATTGTGAATGTACGACATTAGCTCAGAGGGGATTATTCATTCAATGAATTTCACCTTTGTTTTTGCAGTCTGTAAGCGATCCCCAAATACCTGATGAAATTCTTCAGTGCATTCAAATTTGAAGAATGTCTTTAGCAAACAGTTCTTGGTTTGGTGATCATTTGCAAGTTACAAACATTCACCATTCATACCGTGTTGGTTTCTAACTCATGCTAAAGAATTCAAGAGGAGGGTTCTCATAATTCATTCTCTGTTCTGGAGGCAGGGTTGTCCAATGGCTACAGACTGGATCTCAGAAGACCAGGGATTCTATTCCCAGCTCTGCCACTGGGTTTTCTAGGTGAACTTGGGCAAGTTGTTTCACCTCCTCATGACTCAGTTTGTCCATCTGTAAAATGGGTATAATGATACTTTCCTCCTTACTAAAGCACTTGGATATCTAAGGATGAATACCAATGTACAAGAGCCAGGTAATATTAAATTTCCACAAGATTTTACAGTAGTTCCTATAGAACCTTCCTGGTTTCACCCTATTATATTCTAAGGACGTTTTCTCTTGGTGGGGGACAGTTTACCTGATCCCCACTTTGAGCCTTTAGAAAACAACCCCCGCCAACCCATTCACACTCTCTTCCTGATAATAGGCAATCATCACTGTAACACTCATATACGCTGAGGCACACTGGAAGATCACCACATCTTGTACTTATCCTTTTATCAAGCAGCTCCGATTCTCAGTTTACTCACCAGTTCCTTTCATATTATCAGGAGGTATCTAGGCTTCGTGGTTATTTCAATACCCATTCTGTTCATCTTTGGAAAGGAAATAATAAATAAATAATTTCACAGCTATAGCTATGAGCACAGTCCAAGAGAGCCGCACAAGGGAGAGAAAAATCTCACCCTTAATTAAAAACTTCCCTGGGTGCCAGGACTGATGTAACAGACTGTGTGGGTTTTGAGTAAGTTAGCATTCTAGCTGCAGAATTCTGGCTAAGTAGGCTGTAATTTGTAAAGTAAATTGTCTAGAGGGTCTGTTAAACAAGCTGATGCAATAGTGCTGCAGAGATAAAATTAAGACATGATTAAGGACTCAGCCTCCTCATGAGACCCCATTGTTTGTAGTTTCACTAGCTTCCAGAGATGACATTCTGCTTCTTCAGCGTTGAAGTTGTAGATCAGGAGTGACATGCATATGCCTGTCCCACTGAGAGAGTGTGACTAGCGGTACATCCCTCCCATTCAAGAAGCACATAGCAAGAAGCGCCACTGAGATGAAAGTGACCAAAGCAGCAGCACTATTTGCTCAGCAAATCATAGGGAAATTTCAAACCAAGCAAGAGCGAACACCCTATCAAGCTAGCAGTTGTTTTCATGGGTATCTGCCAAGATGGAAAAGCAAAGCAAAAAAATCCAACCATTATAACTGAAAGATTATAGCACTTATTTTGTGCTTTTAGCCTTCAAATCACTTTACAGATGTAAATTAATCCTCATGATATGCCTGTGGAGTTGTTAATGTAATCCTGTTCCCATTTTACAGATAGGAAAATTGAGTCTTTTTGTACAGCGCCTAGCACAAAGGGATGCTGCTCCATGACAGATGCCTGAACACTACAATAATACAAATAGTAATATTTCAAAACCACAGAAGGAAGTGAAAGCTCGGGTTGGCATTCAGGAGACGTATGCTCAGAACACTCTGCCACATGGAGAGGCAAATAATGTAAATGTAGAATAGCATGTTAAGAAAGAATCATATCAGACAGTCACAGGATGGCAGTTCACATTCAGCCGGGATGAAATTCAGCACTGGGAAGGCTGTCAGTAAAGGCCTATGTATCACTTAAGCCCTCAAATTAAGGCTTCAATGAGGCCTCAAATTGGTCCACTGCCCTGGGGCAAATTTCACCTAGTGTATTTTATTTTAAAGGATCTCAAAGCACTTCTCTGATTAATCCTAGATGGTAAAGATAGATGTTTCTAGAATCAGCTATACAATACTGGCAATAAGTCACATATTAACACACTAGTATTACCAGCCACAAACATTCAAAAATCATGAGCAAGGTCCCTACGTAGCTGGTTAAGTTAACCTGACCAAACCAAACTGTGCATCAGATGCTTGTTTTCTTGCTTAGTCCCACATAGAATGTATAAGCAGAGATGCAGTTTGAAACAAAATTACAACTTTACTTAATTCCTTTCATTGAAGTTTGATTCAGGCCCTTAATGACTAAAATAAGAGCCAGAAACATTTTAACAACATCTGGGAACTGGAAATCAAGGAGTTCTGAATGCCTGCTTGCTTTTGTATTGCATATTCTTTACACTTATTTCTTAATGTATAAACAGTCTTTTCCCTCCCTGGCATTCAATAATGGCACTACATACATTTAAGGTTAGGTATGAATGTAAGAAGTGGCAAAATCAGAGCCTTAGTCATTTGAATACGTTCTTGGTGAGGACCAGCTCCTGTATCTTTACTGGGAGTGAAGGGTGCTCAGGACCTTGCAGTGAGATTAGCTTAAAAACTTGTGAGATTTAAAAAAAAAAGAAAAAAAAAGTAAAAAGCCACCACACTAAAATGGGGGCGGGGGGGGAGATTATGTTCCTCCTTGTTTTGATCTATTAGGGGTCACATTGTCATGCTTTTCTCAAGCCCTGGGGCCAGCAGGGGCCACTGGGTTTTCAGAAGTGGCACTTGGCACTCCTTCTCTGGCCCCTTGCCAGAACCCAGTTTTTGCTGACTTTCAGCCCCACAAGTGACTGTTGGTCAAAGTATTTGTTGCACTTTGCAGGACTGCTGTGCAGCTTTTTACGGTGAGCTGGGGTAGCATAGAGAGGGACGTCATCTGTGCTCTCTTGTGGGCAGCATATCCTATTGCTTAATGTACAGACGGCGTATGGGCACACTGAGGAAAAACCTAATCCGCTGCTCCCTTCTTACTCAGCTGAGATGTGCTGATTGATAAATTCCTGCCTCAGGGTTTGTGTCACAATAGCATGCAGGGTCTGATATTGGAGGGCAGACCTTTGCTAGTCTTACACTGGTAATTATGCACAGGCATTGATGCATAATCCATCTTGGCAGCAGAGTGCAGAAAAACTCTTACAGCTATTCTTCTCACTTTACTCTTATCAGATGTCCTTCTGAACAGCTAAGTTCATTTGTTCTCAAGTAATACATATGGGATTGCCAAAATAAGCCTGGCCCCACTGCTATTTGAACATTTAAATTGTATTAGAGGACTGTCTGCCATCCCCTTCAAAAAGACTGCAGCATGAAAATCTCTTATACAAGCATCACATCTGCCTCAGGCTTTGAGCCCATTTTTGCTTAAATCAGTGGGAGTTTTGCCAGGGTCTTCAAAGGGGGCAAGTTGGGGTGTTCAGTGTGCTGTGAATTTATTCTTGCCGCTCTTTTGTAAGCGCCTTGGCTTGCCGATTACAAATGGAACCTGTAGGGTGTTTTCAAGCAATATCCACTCTCCTCTTCTCTGCTTCCTCCATGAGGGGCCAAGAGTGAGAGTTCACATCAGGACCCAGTTCCTCACTGATCATTTTCTGATTGTTCTCGTGGAATTTCTGACCCAGGTTCAATTCTATTCCAAATAGCTTGGTCCAAGGTGTTCTTGCAGATCAGTGGTCCCCAACCTTTTTCGTCTGGCAGGTGCCAGACAACGAGCCACAGAGGACTGTGGCGGCGGACGAGCATCCGCCAAAATGCCACCAACAAGCAGCAACATCAATAGGCGTCGCCACTGAAATGCCGCCGAAAATTGGCAGAATTTCAGCAGTGACACCTCTGGATAACACTGCTTCTCAGCATCATTCCAGCAGATGCTCATTCACCGGCCAGAACGCAGGTGCTCTTAGACACCCCGGCGGGCACCATTGTGCCCACGGGCACCGCGTTGGGGTCCCCTGTTGCAGATAGTGCTTAGATAAAGATAGGTGCCTAGGACAGCTCCATATATTCACTTGTTATATTGGTGCCTAATTGTGCTAAGAGCTTTGTGAAAAAGTTTAAAAAGAAATCCCTACCCCAATGAGCTTACAAGGTAGAGCCACCATACAGATAAGCATTGGGATAGACCACTACCAGCATGAGTGGTGATTGGCGAAGTGTAGCAAAGGAAGCAAGTACATGCTAATAGCTTGTGTGGTTTGCATAGTTCTTTAGAGAGTTTTCATCTCCTTCGTCCAGCCTTCTCTATTAAGAGATTTCAGGACATTAGAAGATCAGAATCAGCCCAAGTCTCAAGCAGACTAGTTAAAGAACAGCCCAGTTCCTTCCTCTAGAAGATCTTTGCTCAGAGACATTCTCTTTCCATTCCCAGCATCATCTTAATTCTATTGATATTTAGTTAATATTGCAGATTTTTGCTCTCTGTCAACTGAAGAAGGGAATCAGACTGCACTACAAGTTACTACCAGATACACACCAGCCAGGGTATGATTTTTAAGAGTTTTACTAATAATCAGCATTGCTGGCACCATAATCAAGGTTAACAGTAAGGGAGATTCTATGGGATGGTTAGAATTGCAGTTTGGAATGCTAACAATAGCCATTGTCTTAAAGAATGAGGTTATTCTTTTAAATAAAAAGTTACATTCGCCCACCCTAGTTCCATCAGCTGTGTTTATCTCTGCTCTGTATAGTCAAGTCAGTTGCAGTGGGGGTGTGGGGGAGCATTAGGCCTGATTAGTATTACATCAATTGATGCTAGTTAATTTCTTTATTTAAAAGAAATTTTTAATTGGGAAAAGAAACAACATGCAATTTGGAAAGTGCAACCTCTGTCACTGGATTTCAGCAGCTTTTATAAGCTCAAGAAAGATGGGGAAGAAAAAAAATCCATAGAAAACACCTTGATTGTTAATTAATACTGCTCTGACTGCCTATGTTCACACATCACAAAAATAAATCCATATTGCTATTCCAGGGACTGACAGAAATCAAGGCTTGCAAACCTGCAAGGTCCTGAGCACCCTTCACTCCCATTAAAGATACAGAAGCTGGTTCTCACCAAGAACGTATTCAGGGCTCTGATTTTGCCACCACTTATACATAACCTTAAACAAGTGTTTAGTGCCATTACTGAATGCCAGGGAAAGGAAAAGACTGTTTATACATCAAGAAATAAGTGTAAAGAATATACAGTACAAAAGCAAACAGGCACTCAGAACTCCTTGATTTCCAGTTCCCAGATGTTGTTAATGACTAAAATAAGAGCCAGAAACATTTTAAGGGCCTGAGCCAAATTTCAATGAAGACAATGGAAGCGATAAGTTAAATTGTAATTTTGTTTCACAACTCTGTGTCTCTGCTTATAAATTATGTGGGACTAAGTGAGAAAACAGCATCTGATGCACTGTTTGCTTTGATCGGGTTAACTTAGCTAGCTACATAGGCATTGTCTCTAAGCCTTGTAGAAAAGGCATTCAGCTATATTAGTAAACTGATAAGTGATTTGCATTTTGATTAGCTTTTGAGATAAATCTTCACTCCCCACATAAACAAGCATATCAAGATTCAGACCGACCGAAGAACATTATCAAAAGAGAAGCAACCTTATAGAATATGGGACATATTACTAGAGGCATTAGCATTAGCTGCTAATACAGGTTTCAAATCCGAGAATTATTTTTCCCTCCCATTCCTACTGTGACTTTCCAGAACACTTTTTCTTCAGATTTTTCAGGGTTTCTATTTTTTTTTTAAACTTGCAATCTGGGATTTAAACATGGTGTGGTATTTCAGAGAGACAGCAGTTGACTGGAGAGTAGATTAAGCAAAGCACAGCACCAGGTACCTCCATAGTTTTACAGAGTACAGAAGGATTGGCCCACATCCTCAAACACATTTAGGCTCCTAAAATCAAAGGAAGAAGTAGTGAACAGAGGACAGTGAGTCCTGCCTTAAGAATACTGTCTGCACCTCTTATTGAAGCCAGTGGCATTTATCTGTATTCTGCAGCAGCAGCATCTCTAGTGTCTATTTCTAATGCTGCCTGCTTGCGACCTTGGGCAAGTCACTCAAGTTGTGTGCCTCAGTTTCCCTGATTGGTCAAACCGCTCCAATAATACTCAGCTCTGGGGTATGTTGTGTGGCTCACTGTTAGTTTGTCAAGTACTTGGCTATGCCTGGCTGAAGGACACTCTATAAATACTCTAAGTGATCCTCTGTTAAGGTCAAGAAGCAAGGAAGGAGTGTGGCCTTGTAGTTGAAACAGTGCATTGGGACTCAGGAGATCTGGCTTTAGTTCTTCGCTCTGTCACAGACTTCCTGAGTGACCTTGCCCAAGGCCACGTTAATCTCTGGCTCAGTTTCCCCATCTGTAGATTTCCCAGTGTCTCCTTTTTCTATTTAGACTGTGAACAGTTTGGGGAAGTCTCCCCCTTTCTAGGTGTTTGTACAGTGCCTAGCACAATGGAGCAACAAGGTGCTAATGGAACACAAATAATACACAATATTTCCTGTTTCAAGGGCAGCCTGTGAGCAGAGCTACAATGACAGGGACAGGTTAAGAATCCATCTGAAACTGTATGTTCATTTGCTACCCAATCACAATCCTTTTACTTGGAGCTGGAGATCTCAGCAACTGTCAGCCCAAACCTACCTATTTTCTTTTGGCTAAGTCTGGCAAAGTTCTCCCTCCTTCAAGCAGCAAGCTTTAATGTCCCTGTTAGAGCCTGTGCAGATTACTCAGATCATGTATCCAGCAACTGAAAGCTCCTGAGTGTAGGAGTGGATGCTTTAGTCATCCAAGGTTTATGAAACAGAATTGTCTCTACTTAAAGATGCTCTGGATTATGTTCTCACTGACAGAATACTCCTGGGAACCTGGCACTCAGCTCAGCTATTTACATCCCACTGTGGCTACCCTTAATATACCAGATCCCTGTTCAGTATCACTGAGGAGATGGCAAGGGCCATATTCAGCTTCCTGAGGGAGGAGAGGGGAGGATTGGGAAACTCTAGGAGGTGTTTTCTAAAAAGGTTTTGGATCAATATTCCTTGGTGTGCACTTGCAAGAGGAAGGGGGACAGCAGGTGGAAAATACATTTTCCAAATCCCATGGATATCATGGGGAGATAGAGCTCCAGCCTCCATCTACTGGCATCTTCTGCTTCACTTCCCAGCCTTCACCCTCTGTCTAGGCAGCATGGTCCCCAAAGGAGACATGCCACAGTTGGCTCTTCTCTCCCTAGCTGCATAATACTCTCCTCTCTGAAGGAACAGCAGGAATGGTATGGAAGTGAATGCTACGTCTGATTCCCAAGCAGATGTGCCACAGACCAGTGCCTCTCAACCTTTCTATACTATATTCAGGAGTCTGATTGGTCTTGCGTACCCCCAGACTTCACCTTACTTAAAACTACTTGCTTACAAAATCAGACACAAAAGTGTTACAGCACGATATTACTGAAAAATTGCTTACTCTCATTTTTACCACAGAATTATCAATTGGAATATAAATATTGTTCTTACATTTCAGCAGATAGTCTATAGAGCAGTATAAACAAGTCATTGTATAACATTTTAGTTTGTACTAACTTTGCTAATGCTTTTTATGTTGCCTAGTTTTGCAACAGGCTAATATCTAGATGAGTTGATGTACCTGCTGGAAGACCTCCACATACCCCTGGTTGAGAACCCTTGCATAGACAGCAACTACTCCTTAGCTTCACTCCAGCTTCCTAACTCAGACACAGGCAGCTTGAATAAACATGAGTCATGCTCCTCAGCCAGATGATCACTAGAATTTAGAAGACAGGAGGACCATAATGAAGCAATTCTGACCAGTTACTATATACCAGAATAAGCATTTATGCAGAATTTTTTTTATAAGATCCAACATGTCCTTCTTAAGTCTTGTCAAACATATAAAGAATCCTAGATTTATATTTGGAAACAACTTAAATGTAGCAAGCTCTAGTGTTGACTAGAAACCAGCCTATGGAGTTATAGAACAACAACAAAAGACTATTTTGAAATGGAGAGTAAAGGGTTTAAGGCCAAGATGTTCAAAAGTACTGAGGGGATTTGAATGGTTGATCTCGACTGAAGTTAATGGGAATCCAAAATCTAACAGACAGCTTTCAGTGTCACCTCACACTCTACTCCTGGCACCCTCAACTCCAGCAAAGTTACAGGTACTCAGCATCTCTCAGGATCAGGCCCTTAACAACAGGTATTTAACAGTGATTGTGATTCCCAGAACATCAGTTTTACAGAGAGAATGAAAAATTAATCCAGGTTATTAAACAGACCCAGAGACGCTCCCTTCTCTGTTAATAGGCTGGCTGTAGAAGGTTTGAGACTGATTACACTTCTTTTTATTCTCTTCACTTACATCCTGCTCCCCTTAATTTATGTTGCAAACATTTTCCTTCACCAGGAGAAGCACTACTTGAGGACATCCATCGGTGGGCTAGCCCTTTTCACAAAGTGCTGCTCTACTAATATCTAATGTGAGCTATATCTCAGCACAGGGATTGTTCATATAACTATAGCTGCATCTGGCACATACCCTGTTTTCTGTATCAGGTCCAGCCAACGAGCGAGCAGCTTTCCCAGAGCTCAGACTAAACAAACAAGTGAAAGCAATGGCTCTCATTGCCAAAGGTTTAAACTGAAAGCTCAAAGAGAGCTCCAGGTCTCCAAACAAAGTCAATCCGTGGATGGCTTTTTACAGTCCACACACTAGTAATTCACAAAGGCAACTTTGCCCCAGATTACTTTCTTCCACAAAGAAAGTTTAGTTTCTACTGCACACTAAGCTTTTAAAAGGGAGAAATTAACTCCAGCTGGGTGCAGCCCAATCTCCCATGGACTGATAGCTCCATTCCTTCAGTAAGAGCATGCAGCTGTGATCCTGCTAGTCCTTGGGGAGAGTTAACCCTCTCCCTGCCAGCCTCTAGATTAGAGTTTATATACCCTGACACCTTCTACAAATCAGAAACAGCCATACTAAAAAAAAAAAAAAAAAAAGGCATCCTTGCCTTGGCTTAGTCATTCTTGAATACATTGGTTTTAGCTTGCAAGCTTTTCTGGGCTGGGACTGTACCTTCTCTTGCATCTGTACAGCACCTAGAACTAGCAGAAACAGATACAAATAGTAATAAATGCAGAAAGAATTAAGAGAAATGGAATCTTATAGATCCACTGAAAATAGAGACTGCTGCCTTTTCAAGACTGGATTTTTGAAAAAGTAAAACCAAAAACTTAGACATGTTACAGTTGAAACTTCACTATTAAAGGAAAATTCCAGTGTTGCACATGAAAAATAGACCAGGTAAATTAAGTCACAGCAAGATACCCAAACATGTGCCTAACCGCAAGACCATCAGTACTCCCAGGATTATACATGTGCCTGGAGCTATGGACATGCTTAAGTATCTTGCTGAATCAGGGGAATAAATATGCAAAAAAAAACAACAACCCATAAATATATTAAAAAGTTAACAAGTTACTTCAGAAATACCTCTTGAAGGTGCAAATCTCTGTAACTGTGGAGGTGCCTAAGTTTATTATTTATTCCTTAGCAGCAGCCATGTTCCTGCCAACAGCAGGCAGAAACTATTTGCACTGAAATCGACTTGAGAAGACCATGAACTTTGAGCACCACATACACATATATATTTACATTTATATAGTGACTAATATGGCAATTTCCTGCAATATCGTTGAAAGACCTTCTTGTATTAAATGTATGTGTTATTGAGAGCTGGGAGCCACTGAAGCCCAGTGTGGTGCTGGAAAGGCCAGCTGCACCTCAACCTCATAGAATTAACTGTGTGACTGAATCTCCAGAGAGAGACACACACATGCCTGCCAATGGCGTAATATGTTCCTGCTGAACCATTCACATCCCAAACCACTGCCCACATGTCTGGCTGCATCATTCCGGGTGCAGAACCAGCAGAACACCAGTGGGAGCAGCCAGTGGTAGTCAATGAGGAGACATTCATTGGCTGGAGAGACACTGGGACTCCTCAAACTATAGTTAAACCTCATGTTGTTAAACCCCCATCAAATGCTCTGCAGGTGTGAAATCGGAGTTAAAGTTTCTGATGTAGACGCCTTTGCTCTACCTCCATCACAGATTTCTACACAGGAAAGGTCAGGGGTTCCAACTGTAGGTGTTGTAGCTGTAGCCTGGCCTGAAAAGAGGGAGCAATTGGTGCCCATTGCCCAACAAGCAATTGAGGATAATGTTGGTCAGGCTGTAGAAATACGATGGTGGGCTGTATCAGATGAGGTGAGCTTGCACCACTAGGGTGTTTTGTTGCTCCAAGCAAAAAAACAAACCACACACCACCCGGAATGCTGCCCCTGGAATTGTGCCACCCCAAGCACGTGCTTGGTTTGCTGGTGCCTAGAGCTAGTCCTGTGCACCACCTGGTTCATGCTTTAAGCCTAATATTAATAATGGTTCAAATGAGTACCCCCCACCATGCTCTTGAAAATGTGGGTAATAAACTTGAGAAAGAAAGCACAGCAAGACAGAAATATAATGCAAATGAAACAATGCTAATATAAAAAGCAGGGGAAGGCAGGTGAGGCCTGGGCCTGACATGAGTAATTAACACATGGAGGGTGGCCTCATTTTTTGGGAGAGAGGATTAGGGAAGGAAATAAATCATTAGGTTGAAAACAAAATGTTTGTACTAAATAAGGTAAGTGAATAGGTCAGCCGACTAAGACAACAGAATGTCTGAGCCAACTAAGATAAGAGGGTAAGATAAGCAGTAAGAGCTTGGCAGGGGGGGGCTCTTTCCAGGTTTCTCAGGAGTGGCCCCTTTGCTCACTTCGAGCCATATGACGGCTACAAACCCCCCCCTCTCGCCTCTCTGCCGAGGGCTGCCACCTGTCCAGGTTTCCCCAGGACTGTCCCTTTTTTTGAGAGAACTGTCCCAGGCAATCTGTAAGGGGGCTCAGGACACACTGCCTGGACTGAGTTTTATGGACTCAGGATCATCCTGGAGCTCTTAGGTTTGTCTTATACCACAGAGATGGCAAACCTACTACCAGACCTCCCGTCTCCCTTCCAGTCACTCCTCTAATGCTCCCATTTCTCTGACATGGCCTGTAAACCTCACCACATAGTAACAAAATAACAAATATATGTCAAGGGTCAACCCGCTGGTGAGAGCGCCCCCTAGCACCCAGGCATGACTAAGCAGCGTTTCTACCTCTCCGTTGCTCCTGCTGGACGTTCGGGAATCCCCATCCTCTTCTGACAACGTAGCCCTCCAGGCAGGTCACGCACCTGTGGCTCCCCCCTTCTGGGTATCAAACTCCTACCTCCAAAACAGATACATCAACAGTCACAGTCACACTGACCTGGGGCCCTCACCCTGGCATCCCTGCAACATAGACCACTCGGTCAATACTAGCTCAGCTATTTCCCACTCTAACTCCCCCCCAGTCCCTTATTTCAGGCTCCTCACAGCACGACTCAGCTCCGTGCTGGCTCATTTTCAGGCTCTGTTCCAGGTTTTCCTGTCACCTCAGGTTGTGTAGGCTTCCCACTCCGCTGCTTCAGGGCTGGCAGTGGGGCTCCCTCGCCATCAGGCCTCTCTGCTTCGGGGCTGGCACTCCCACTCCTCAGTAGCCTGAGGGTTTCCTTCGGTACAGGCCTGCCCTCGCAGCCACCCCCTCAGGTGTACCACAGCAATCCCAATTAAAACGCCCTCCCCCATTGCCAGGTGTCTCCAGGCTGTTCTAATTAAGACCATCTCTGTTTCATTAACCCTTTCCTGAGTCCTGTTCCTTCTACCTAAGTTCCCTGGCAGAGGAAGGCCTGTGCTGTGCCTTTTTTTTTTTTTTTTTTTTTAAATAGAACCGTTCAGACACACTGTGCTGCCACTTGCTTTTGCCTGCATTCCATCTCTAGCCCTGCCCATGCAGACTTATGCACATGCTTAACTTTAAAGGTAGCATGTATAATCCCCTGGGCATCAATAGGGCTACTCACCAGGTATAAAGTTAGGCACATGCATAAGCCTTTGAAGGACTGGGAACTATATGTTGTCCATTTAGGACCTACTTACATCAATGGGATTTCCTCATGCAGAGTGGCTATAGGTTGAGGGGCTTAGACTAAGTGTTTCTCAGCAGGAGCCTCTTGGCTCTATACCATAGCTAGCACACAAGGCACTATATTAATAAAAATCATACAGCCAGTAAAATCCCTCAGTTCTTGTATTAGGAAAGGCAGGAAGGTGCTATGTTTCAAGGCCTTACTCCTGTATGGGTCTGGCCTCGGTGGCAGCACTTTGGTGCCAACACACCAACCCTCCCAGAATCGGCACTCAGTGGAGCATCATTGGAGTAAATATAGTTAGTGTCACAAAGCCTAGTTGGAATTTATGCAGGGAGAAAATGAAGCTACTTTTGGACAGATTACCTCAAGTTAGTAAGGGCCAAACTGTGGCCCAGCCACAACAGTGGCACAAGATACTCTCTCAAACCCCTCTGCTGGCAACCCACTTCAGAGAAGCAGCCTCTGTGTGCAGGTGGCTTGACTCGGCATCCCCAAAGCCCCTAGATGTTACAACAGCTATAGACCTAGCACTACTTTATTCCTTCCCAAGACCAGTGGAGGTAGAAGTAGGGAGTCTGGCCTTGGAGGCACAATCTCCTGCCCAAGCTGCTCTAGGGGTAGTGTAACAATGCTCTTCCTATACGTTGTATAAGGCCATAATGTGATGATTCAGCCCTCTAGTAGCATCTCTTTTTCTGACTGTAAAGATTAGGATGGCAGAAATGAAGAGCATCTTCTTAGCAGGGAATGCAAACATGTCTTATTCATTATTTATAATAAACATGGGATTTAGTTCCAAATTATTCTAAATTTAAAAAAGTCCTCAGTCAATAGTTTATTTGAAAACAATTCAAATATTTGAAAATACTGTTGCACATATACACTGCTGTTTTAGTGAACCCAGAATTTAAAATAAAATAAAATAAATAAATTTTGAAAAAGGTACCAGTTTGCTGTATTTTGTTTTAAATTACAAAACCATACAGAATCCACCAAATAAAGAGTACATTGATATAAATAAATTATCAAAACAAATCACAAAACACAAACTACATACTTTAATAAAAACAATTTGGGGTTTGGGTTTTTGTTTATTTATTTTTACAAAAATGTGTTTTGACTTACAAAAAATATAAATCTCGATATATTGGAAATGATGCTATAACGGTTTAAACATTATTGCACAAAAGGAATTTGTCACAGTAAATAGCATTCACATGTTTTGGCTTATACGTTTTATCACGTACCCTTTTTTCTTTTTTGTTGTTTGTCCTCCGGACATATATTATCTAAACTCAGCATTGGACATTGATTATTTGAAACTAACAAATGAGCCCAATATAAAAGAACCAGGAATGTGGGTTATTCTATTTATTTTTATTGTGCAATAAAAATATGGGGATAAGACAATTCTGTGCAGTACCATCTCAACACAAATCAATAAAAGCAAGGACATTTTACAAGTCTCACATTCCATCTCTAACCTGCTACTGAATCTAAAGTATTCAGGTACATATCATACACACCATACCCCCACAATACTAAGAACAACTATGAGAAGTAAGGAAGACACTGGAATGCCCTAGATGGTTTGATGTCACAATTTTGGAGCTGAATCCTGCATTCTTTGTTCACTCATAATTCTTATTGACTTCAATGGGCATTTTAAGTGAGTAAAGAATGCAGGATTGGGTCTTTAAATGGAGCTGGTGCTAGATGAAATGGTATTGTTTTAGGTTAGTATTAAAAAAGGGAGGTGGGGGAGACGAAAACCTGTGCCAATAACTTTTTTCTAAAAAAGTCTTGTTAGTATGGACTGTTAAATGTTTATGCAGATCTGCATAGTGCTGTAAAATATTCAGAAAACAATGTTACAATCATAAGGGGGTTGCAATCGTACAGCAGCACAAGCTTTCTTGCGAATAAATCAAACCACTTCTAGCTATTGTTCAAAATACCCACTTAATGCTGTGACATGAGGATCACCTCTCTGGATTATTGCATTTAGTCCAAAAACCAGCTAACAAGACTGTGAAGAATGTTAATGCAGTTGTCAGACAAAATAAACAGCATCTTTCTTGTGTGATACTGGAAATACTGAAGGCAAATCAAACAGCATTTGCTTTTTTTGCATCAGCATTTTCAATTTGGGTTTTAAACGCACATGAAATAATAATACTTCGTATTTTCAGCGCACCTTTCAGAGGAACTCAAAGTGCATTCTGAACAATAATTTATTGATTAAGCCCCACAACACTCTGGTGAGGTAAGTAAGGAGCATTACAAAGGAAGAAAGTAAGGCATGGAGTGGTTAAGTGACTTGCCCAAATTATTGAGAGTTCTGGGCTCCATCCCCAGATCCGTTAACTCCCAATGCTTTGCTCGTACCACTAGATCACACAAAAGAGTGAAAAACTAATCACAGATATACAGAAGGATTGATAATGGCTCTGCACACATATGTAAACTTTACTGTTAAATGCTTACTTCTATTATACTTCTATTATAGTCAGCACCTTTATTACACTGAAATCTAAAAAGGTAAGCATCTTTATTAAAATTTTAAAAACCCCAAGATGAATCCCTTCCAAATTTCATCCATACATTGAGCAGATTCTTCCCTGTGCTCAGTAAGAAGAAAGATACTGAAAAAAACCTAAGCACCCAATATGCTTGGTAGGCTGGGATTTGACATTCCATTAGCTGATGGCAAATTTAAAAGTGTTTACTCTGTGGGCTGCAAGAACTCAGAAGTGAATACAGCTTCTGCATAATCCTCACATACATCCTGCAGCTCTGCTGCCACATCACATAAGGCTTCTTCTGTCAGTTCTTCTGCAAGGCTAAAGGAGAGAAAAGGAAGTTTAAAAGCCAAGGATAGAATCCTGGGGTTTGTACAAATGAACCCAAATATGCACCAATCATTTCGTCCATTTATATCAATGCTCTGATCTCAAAAGAGAAATGTATGTATTTCTTTTCACATTATTATATATATTTACTATGGGGAAAACTCTTGTACTATAGAGTCATCTTGTTTACTCTTAAGTTTTGTGGCGCATCTGAAATTTTTGCATCTATCAGCTTTCTGATAAAAGAGAGATGAATACATGGTGTCCATGGAGGATTGGGGAATGTGACCAACATTCCGTTAACTGGTATATTTTTTTCCTTTTTAAAAATGTTAGACGCAAATCTTTCTGTACAAAGCAGAACGTTTAACATCCTTGGGACCTAATGGAAAACCCATTGAAGTCAATGGAAAGACTCCCACTGATTTTAAATGGTCATTGGATCAGCCCCTTCTGAAAGTAAGGATGTTTACAGGAGAGCAGTGGGATCAGAGGTTTTAACCTCAGGAGAACTCAGGCCAACAGAAGACTTCATAGTGTTTCAGCATTTGAGAAACTCAGATCTTTGCTGGCCTGTTTAAAATCTCTCCTTCTCAGAGTCTTATGTTTGCTGCAACGATACTAGGAAAATTAACTTTTCGGTGTCTCTAATACAGAGCAAGGCCGTTTCTTCTAAATGTTTACTGATACATGTAATGGTTGACAAGTTTTATGGGACCCTCTGATGGTAAAACATTCAAACAGTGCTGTGAATTGGATTACATTTTTAGTTTGATTTCAAATCATATGTACAATACATACATAACCAGAGCTGCAATTCAGCTGCAAGAAGGAAGGACTCATTTTCATTTCGCCCTCTTGCCAATCATGAAGAGGGGCCAATGTTTGAGCTACTGAGGTTCACACCAATGCCATTTATGAACACTCTATTGGAGTTGATAAGGATGGTGCTGAAACATGCTCAGCTTTAGCGGTCCATTCTAACCTGCCTCGGGTTATAGTGACCAGTCCAAGGTCATTCAATTCTTGCTCGCATATGCTTCTGTGCTTTGCTGGAGTGAGGCCTATCTGAACTTTAAGCACGTGAGTGGTCCTATTAAAATCAGATACTGGTGTTGAGACTTAATTTTACTTCAGTAAGCCCACTGATTTCAATGGGACTAGTAGAGGTAATATTATGAAGCATTTTCTTAAGTGTCTGTAGGATCAGGGCCATAGAGACTACACACATGCTTAGAAACTTAATCCCATGTTTATGTGCTTTGCTGGAGCGGTGCCTTGATCGCAACACTGACACTTATTGGTAGTTGATTTTTGAATGACGCCATTCACAGACTGAAAATAAATTCTGGGGAGAAATGGCAGAACTTTTTGCTGGACATTCATTGAGGCACACTTGGGAAATGGTAACAGATAACATTGTTTACTTGCTGAACCCGTTACTTAGCAAACCAAAAACGCTTATTCAAACTTCGCTGGTGGGATGGCTATTTTTTATTTATACTGTAGCATTTCAGCCTCCACCTCCCTCCTCGTTTAGCCAATGTGGAGAGAATGAATAAACATTTTTTCTTTGCTAAGGAATGAGCAGCAAATAGTCAGTTATTTATTACTTTACCTCTTGTTTGCATTGCAGAGGACTAAGTGGTGACCCAGCTATGCCATACACTATTTATATTCCTAGCAATGTACTCTACAAAATATTTCCTTTTTCGACTCTCTTCTTCAGTGAAATTTACAATAAGGCCAGCTGCCATTTTAAAGTATTTCACTTGTTATTCCCAAAACAGCACCATCCAGCCCGCTTTGTGAAAATTAAAGGTTGCCAATGTGTTCTCTGCTACGTTTAATACCTTGATTGACTTATTAATAAATGTATAAGAAGCTTGTTCCTTCCTTCAACCCATCATTGGCCTGGCTGTTCTTTTACAGCTAGCAGGGCAATGTTTGCTTTTTAATCAAATGGCAAAAGACAGTCATGTTGTTAAATAGTCTCAGTTGAATGGATCAAGGCTCTCCAGCCTTACCACTGGTACTTGCATAAAGACAGAAGCAGATAAGGAAAGCAGAAGGTGTAAATTTCCACATACAGTTTTCTACAGCAATAAGAGCAGATTTTCACAAAACGATGTCAAGTGGAAACAGAATTACACACCCCTCTGGCTTAGACTCCTTTAGATAGTCTAAACCAATCTATATTTCACACAGATGACAGAGCTGGCTCTGTGGTAACTGCTGTATGCTATAGAAAGAGCAATTATTTTTCATGCCTTCCAAGATATTCTGCTATCACTCTCTTTAGTTTTCTAAAGCATCAAGGATCATTGAGAAACAACGCAGTAGTTACTGTCTTAAGCGTTCTGGCTTTCAATTCGGAATTTAAACCGCCCATTTTTCCCGTGTGTTTCTAAGTAAGAACAGAAAGACAGGTCTGGAACTGACACATTTACTTCACAAAATCAAACACATCAATAGTTCACGTACCTCTCAGCAATGCGCCATGGATTGAAGTGCCCTACTGCCTCGTGAGAAATAAGTTTCAGGTGCTGCTCATATCTACTGTTATAATCAAGGATGTTCTGGAGCATGTGCTTTGGAACAGAGAGAAAAACGCAGCGCTCCTTCTGCTGAGATATATTGCGAGTCAAGGGCTGCCAAATGTCATTTCCAGTCTCCAATTTCTCTTCCACCTCCTCATCTTCTTCAATAGCCCTGGAAGCACAAAACAGTCAATAAACCAGAACTTCTTTGTTTTAATGTCCTTTTCCACATGACCTAAAGGCACAAAGCCTCTTTAAATAACACTCACTGGAGCAGTTACTCTTAATGGAAAACATATATATATCCACAGCAAAAGCACATGAGCATTTTAGTTTATGACCAAATTCTCCACTCACTTTCCATCAATAGGTCTTCCAAATACAATATCCACTTGGGATGCTTTGTGTCCTATCAATTTGGTTATTTGGATTGGATGAGGAGACATAGGTCTTTTCTCTATTGATGCACTCTCTCTTTCTAGAAGGAAGAAAACAACATTAAAATTTTTTTCTTTGGGAAAGAAAATCCAACAATGTAGAGAAGTCCCCACCTTAAGCATAGCTCCCTTCCAAAGTTAAGTCCTTTGGAGAAATGAAGAAAAATGTTACCAGTGATGAGCCTCTAAGCTACAAATTTAAGGGGGTACTTTCAAAAGAACCAAATGTTTCAAATGTGAGCACTTTAGAATATATGTCGCTTTTAGTACAACTCACTGAATATTTGTAAAGCGGTGATAGGAAATATTACATTACTATAGCAACCAACCTATTGAGATTGGCAGTAAATGGAGAGGGGAAATAAAACAATTGGGCCCAGATCCTCACCTGGTGTAAAATGGCACAACTCCTATGAAGTCACTATGGGCCCAAAACCTCCTCCCAGAAAATTCAAGGGCAAATCTCCCATTGTTTTCACTGGTGCAGGATCAACATGTATATGGTCAGGTGCTTAGCTGGTGTAAACTGGTATAGCTCCACAGACTTACAACAGCTGAAGACCTGACCCTGTATTGCAACTAAAGCGGAGAGAGAAATCACGAGCCAAAATCCTCCCTATTGCTACTTGGCTGAGACAAGTGGGGCTACAACCAGGATCAGTATGTGTGGGAAATAGTAGGACTGTTTGTCTGGAAAGCTAACTTTCTTTAGCAAACAGCTTCCTGCTAACATCCCTCAGGGGTTCTCTTCACCCAGTTAAAAATCTCTTCCAATATGAAGAGGTACAGTAGAACCTCAGAGCTACGAACTGAGCAGTCAACTACACACCTCATTTGGAACTGGAAGTATTCAATCAGGCAGCAGACACCAAAGGGGAAAAAAAAAAAAAAAAAAGCAAATACCGCACAGTACTGTGTTAAGCATAAACTACTTAAAAAAATAAAGGGAAAGCAGCATTTTTCTTCTGCATAGTAAAGTTTCAAAGCTGTATTAAGTCAATTCTCATTTGTAAACTTTTGAAGAACAATTATAATGATTTGTTCAGAGTTACAAACAACCTCGATTCCCGAGGTGTTCACAGCTCTGAAGTTCTACTGTACAGTATCAGTGTGCAATTATATTATATTTCTTTACTCTCTATTACTGAGAAGTAAGGAGGAAAATATTTGTAAATTTTCCATTAAAATCTTTGAGGTGATTTTTTTTAAAAGAAAGATTAAGAACTCATGATAGAAGCACATTGGGCAGTATACTCTGATGTAAAGAAAATGTAGCAATTCAGGATTAAACCACAGATCTATGGACAAGAACTGAGAAGTCAGCTTTTTCCTAAACAAATCTAAATCCATCGTTTTTATAAATTTTCCATCATTTGATTTATGTGAAAAAATGAGTGGAGCAAAAAACCTGTATATTTAATGACTAATTTAACAGCGTTCTTCGCATTGACAGAAAACCTACACTGACAGCCAATGCATTGTCTTGTTCACTGCTGCATGGACATGACCTACCTGACAGATCTATGGAATGACAATAATATTCGTTTGTTCTTTGCTAGGGAAGAATCATTAGATAAATCAACTGAGAGTGTTTTGCTGTGTTTTACAGATATAGTCTCAGCCTGTGAACTCTGAACTTTTCTACTACTAGAAATAATCTTTTTATATGCTGGAGTGGAGTGAGAAGGATTATCGCTAGGATATATAGAGGGAACTGGATTCCCTTGCAACAGCATAAATTAATCCATGGTTGAACCCATACGAATCCATACTCTCTCTCTCCAGTTTTGGTTTTGTTCTCTGAAGTGCAGGGGGATTTACAGGCTTTGAAATTGATTTCTCAATCACAGTGGTAACAGATGAGTCTTCAAGAGGTGTCAAAAGAGGTTTAATGAAGTGGTTCTAGTAATTGCTCAGTCTGAGGATGAAGAAATGTTACACATGGATCTAACAACAGAACTGTTATTCTACAAATCACTCTAAACAACTGTAGTTTGTGTGTATCCCTCTCAGATACACAGACTCCTTTCCCTGTGGGAATCCTAATTAACTAATCCAAATTAGAGCCAGGAGCTGTATTTGTTCACAAAGTGGGTGGCTTCAGAGAAGTTCAAGATAAAGTTCACCCACTCAAAGAGTACATTGCATAATATATGGCATGGGTCAGGATCTCACCCAGTGTTTGAAACTACAGAAAGACTAAAATCAAGTGTTGGCGCATTCAGAAGTTAAGCATGCATTGAGAAGGCAAACTAGGAGTATGACTAAGAATGTCTGAGCTAAAATGTGAACTTGAACATTTGACAGGTTGCCTTCTTGCAGGATCACAGAAAACATCACTTGTTAAAAGAATGCTGAGAACTCATTCACTTGAAGTCTTTAAATCAAGACTGGATCCCTTTTGACATGAAGTGCTATAGCTTACAAAGAAGTCATGGGCGTGGCGGAGAAATTATTGGGTGAGGTTCTTTGGCCTGCGTTTGGCATGGGGTGAGATTAGATGATCATAATGGTCCCTTCTGACCTTGAAATGTGTGAATCATTGAGAATTCTGAAACAGATTAGCAAAGAGGAAAGAAGAGAGAAAAAGTGATTTATCCAGGTCTGTGTTTTTTAATTCTTTTAAAAAAACCCTTGTGTTTACACTTGCATCTATATGTTATTTTCATTTTTTCCTTGTCCTTTCTGGCAATCGTGTATGAAAAAGGAGGCTAAAAGAACAAAAGAAAATCCACCAATTAAGCTTCAGAAAAGGGAGGCAGACTCAGTTACAAAAGTGAAAATAATTAGAAATAAACAAGCAGAAGTCAGCAAAGACAAATAGAGAAATGAGGTTGAAGGTGGTCAGTAAATCCACGATATATTTTTGGAGCAATCCAATGGGAACTCTGCAAGATTCACATTTACAAACAAGGGATGAGGTCACAGAAGATACAGAAATGTTGAGAACCAACATTTAAAAACAACATCCTCTCTGGTTTGGAACTACATACAAGACGTTTTAGGCTTACTATATTTCTGGTAAAATAGAAGGGGGTCAAAACCAGGGTTCAGAATGGAAAGAGTACCTCAGTTATGAAGTCATTATCACGACTCCATAGTGGAGCAGTGCTAACCAGACTTACCTTGATCTCCACACTGCCGCCGCCTCCTCCTCCTCCCCGCCCATCCAGCGTAACTGATATGTGCTATAACAGGGTAAATTCCTATCTTCCATGCCATGTTAGCACAACAATACACAGTGTGGGAGGGATTGGGAAAGAGGCCTGGTGTACACTGGGGGGGAGAGGGCATGTCAATGTAAGATACACAACTTTAGCTACAGGAATACTGCAGTTGAAGTCGAAGTATCTTATTCCGACTTACCTCCCATCCTCACAGCGTGGGATCGACATCTGCGGTTCCACCTTCGACTCTGCTACTGCCACTCACTCCGGTGGAGTTCCAGAGTCAACGGGAGCGCGTTTGGGGATCGATATATCACATCTAGATGAGACGCAATATATCGATCCCCAATAAATCGATTGCTACCCGCCGATACGGCAGGTTGTCTGGACATACCCTGCGTGCCTGAAGAAACTGTCATATAATGGGGTTCTCCACACGTTTTACACACTGGAGAGATGGGCTCTGTTCTTGTTCAAAATAGGCTGGAATGGAGAGAGTTTTAGGGCCAAGACCTGAGGCAAAACACATGCTATTGTAGCCATAGGTGGTGGTTGCTATTGCTGAGTTGGGTGAGGACTGGAGGAACCTATTTCCTAAGATTTTGTGCATGGCAGATTGCAAGTTTCACCCACACTGAGAAGAAAAGGAAGGAATATTGGTGCTACTAAGAAAAAAAGATCAATTATATTTTTGTCGAAGAGTAACTGGAAGAAAGAAGAAACCAAACTTCACTTAAATGAACAACAAACATCCCCTCTTAAGACTCAAGCCCTAGTCCTGCAACTGGATCGCACAGGCAGACTCTTGCATCCAAACACTGCTTCAGTGACTTCAATCAGATCCATTCAAATCAAACCAATTGTAAGATTGGTACTTTAGCTTGCAAGCTTCTCAGTTAGCCTCTCCTGCTTTCAGATATGAATTTTTAAAGCAATGGTTTGTAAACATTCCTTTTGATATAGTGTTTGTAACATACTTAAGTCCAAAGGGGTGCTATTTGATTAATATTATCAAATCTAATCTACTAATTTTGGTTAGGAGATATTAACATTTAAGATAGAGACTGCAGGAAAAAAAAAAAAAGCCAACACTTACCCCTTTTCTCTTCCTGTGCCCAGAACTCCGAATCAGCATAGACAATCTGATTAAATCGCCTGCGAACCGCATCTTGGTATCTCTTTTTTTAAAAATGTACAACATTAATCAACCAACAGATATTTAATGAGTTCAACTGTACTAGTGATAACTTAATGGAAAAACAATGATCCATTTTCATCATGTTATAAATCTACCCACCCCCCCGCCATACCCTTCTTAAATATAATAGAGACAGAAAAAATAATCCTCCTGGAAATATCTTGCTTGAAGTACAGCACTGTAAGTCTCAAAAAGCACATTGCCAGTATGGCAGATTGACTGCAGATTGTAGGATTTGAGTCACAGGATGAACAAACATTTAATACTATGAATAGTCCCACTGAAATCAATGGGGCTACTCACAGCAGCAAATTTTACCAAGGGCATAAGTGTTTGCAGGATCAAGGCCTATGGCCAGTCTGTAAGTCTCCTTACCTTTACTTGTAATGTAGCTGTACTTTGAATGTAGCTATTTTTACAGATATTCATCTTCAATTGCTTTGAGTAGCTTCTAGTTCCAGTCTCATTTCTACTTTCTTACTATGTGAAATTGACCATAACTTGGAGATACAGCAGTTTAGCTTACACACTGCGGGACATCTTGTAAACCCCTTACTCTCACTGATGAGCAGTTAGTCAGAAGAGTAGTTCCATTGACTTCAATAAGTCCATCTCGTTCTAAAGGAGACTCCTCAGGGAGCATCACTAGCAGCATTCTTGGACTTTCTCTTGCTTATGCAGTTAGATAGCCCCTATATCTGCAGTATCTGAGACCTCACAATTATTGAAGCATTATTATCCTCATTGTGCAGATGAGGAACTGAGGCACAGAAATACAGGAAGTGTGATGGAGCAGGAAACCCATGTCTTCCAACTCCAAAGTTAGTCCCTTAATCACTGGACTATCCTTACTCTTATTTCTTGATCACTGGTCCAGTACTGACTCCGAGGGAAAGTGTCACATATAGAATCAGTTCTACTTTCTGTTACATGTAGACACTCCTTCAAGACCTTTCGTCCAAGTTCTGGACCACTAAGACCTTGCTCAAAAAAAAAAACGTACCAGCTCAGGTTGTAAGGTATGGACAGATGCACAAGGTGACAGTGTTGCAAACAATTAGCACTTAGACACTTGCTTACTTCGATTTCTTCCATTCTTTGCAGCATTGTTTCCAGACTAGGACTGTCATACATGGCTACAGCCTCAGCTTGCACCTTCTTGTGTTGCTCCATATTCCAGAGTTCCTGAGCTGTATCTTCCAAAAGATCATCCAATAACTTATCACTCAGCATATCTGCATTGGATGCAGCCTACAGATACAAAAACCCCAAAACAAACATATTTTTATATATATGAGGGGAAGGCAACCTATGGCATGTGTGCCAAAGGCAGCATGCAAGCTGATTTTCAGTGGCACTCACACTGCCCGGGTCCTGGCCACCAGTCCAGGGGGCCCTGCATTTTAATTTAATTTTAAATGAAGCTTTTTAGACATTTTGAAACCTTATTTACTTTACATACAACAACAATTTAGTTATATGTTATAGACTTATAGAAAGAGACCTTCTAAAAAGGTTAAAATGTATTACTGGCACGTGAAACCTTAGAGTGACTAAATGAAGATTCAGCACCCCACTTCTGAAAGGTTGCTGACCCCTGATTATATATATATATATATATATATTACACACACACACACACACACACACACACACACACACACACGAAGCCGATTCAAATGTATGTTTATAATTAAAATGTCTAAAAGCAGTTATTAGCTTTGATAAATGGACTGTGATTTCTTTCAATGCAAATCTAATTATATTCTTAATACTTTTCTTTCATACATACCGTAAGCCAAGCTAGTAAAATTAATTCAGCATGCATAGGACGCTATAAAAAGGTATCACTCAAGCCAATGGGAGTTGAGGGAGCTCAGCATGCTGAAAGATCAGGCCCTCAAATTTAGCACAGTTGATTCACTCACTCCCCAAATTCAGGGATCCCATAGGAATCCACAGAACTAGAACTAAAACACAATCATGGAAATACTTACAGACATACTTAACTTTACTTGTGTGTGTTTGTAGGATCAGAGCCAAAGTAAATCTCAATTATGTCTTCTCAGCGTGACCATTTAGTTGGATAACTTTGCTCTAACAGGACTATTTTCCTAGCTATACCTTTCTCTATTTCAATTACTTTTTCTAACATTTCCTTAGAGAGTGTGAAATATTTTGGATCAGATACTATACATAGAAAGGATGTCTATATAATAGCCTTATACTGAAAATGATTTTGCTTTTTTAAAAAAATACTTAATATATATTTTCTCCATGTTTAATTAATTCACACTTTGTATTTTTAAAACATGATAGCTCGTCAATGGATAAAAACTTTTATATCATCAACATCCTAATTACAGAGGTCATTCTATTTAGTTTCCATTGGCATAAGCTACAGTTTAGGAAATCAAATCTAATGTCCTATCCTTTTCATGTCGTCACGTACAAGAAAAAATAACATCATGCATTTTGAACAGCTTTATTCCATTATATCCAAACAGAACATACTTTTTCAGCAGCCTGGGATGACAGTTTGTTTATAAATGAAGAATCCTTCAAATGAGTGTGCGTTTCCAAAGAAAGCTTGACCTTCTAATGAAACAGAAATATGTTAATATTTATAAAATACTTTTGTATTAGCACAAATTAATTATGTTATTAAGGAAAGCTGTAACATTAATTCCTAATATACTCTGATAAACACCAGTAATATTTAACATGGAATGCTTGTAGTTATTCAAAACTATGTTCCAGTTTATCTGCTTGGCCACAAGATAACAGGAAAAACATTAATTTACTGCAGAAATGGCAAATATATCCCAATAGTCAAGGACCACATTGAGAAGAAAAATATTCCGCAAATGAAGGTCTAAAATAGTTTGGATTGGGTGAAAAATTTTGCACGTTTTTCGCTAATCAAATTAAGGCGACCTGCCATTTGCTTTCCCCATAACAAATCTAAGAGACTCTTCAAAATGTCAGCATAAGCTTTGATGCACTACCTGTGCTTTATCCAAGAGAGGTTCCAAACGCTCCCGAACTGCTTTCTCCACCTTGTCTGCCAGCTGTGTAGGAGAAGCACCTTCTGACCTATTTAAACAAAAAACGAAAACAAAAAAAAGTGATGATGCATTTTAATGAAAATCTGATGTGACAAAAGAACATAACCCACTTTAAAAAACAGGGCCACATGAGAGATCTGCTACCAAATTTGCTTCTGTGCATGACGCCTTTAAACTGGATAATTACCTCAATTTTTGTATTTTCTCCATTTCTTCTCTACTAAATTCCGTTAATTCCTTCGTCCTTCTTGAAGTTTCTGCATCAAGCCAAGCTAGTCTTCAGAAATGAAATAGCAAGACAGAGAAGTTAAGACAATAAAACGCATGTTTGCATAGACTAATGAAATGACGTAAATTCAAGCTAAATGAAAACCTCCACAAAGAATCAACAATGAGAAGTTAAATATGATAAATTTAAGGCAAGGAAAATCTTTGTTCTGTCTCCCAAAACATCTTTAAGTGAAACTTTGTTTGAGAGGTAGAGTTGTCTAGTGGACACAGCACAGATGTGGAAGTTGAGAAACCTGGATTCTAAACCCTGCTCGTTGACAGTGTATGACCTCTGTTTTGCTCTGGTTCACCCTAAAAGATGGATAACAACATTTACATATCTCACAGCAGTGTTAAGAGCTTTAATCAATTAATATTCGTGGAACAATAAGTTCCAGAGATGGCATGAAAGTGTTAGGTATCATTATTACTTTCAGATACATAATGACGGCCCTTCTTTTGTCTCTATAATTCCTCAGCTTTCCTAACACACTCTTTTCTTTAAATATTATAGTAGACATGGTACAGATGATTCTGACACACCTTGCACCAACTAGGTATGTTAAGAACAGATTTGAAAATCTTGGCCTAAGGATTAAAAAGTCTAAAGGGACAAGTGATTTCGGGTGCCTCAACTGTTGAGTGTCAAAGTTGAGCCCCCTTAAAAACAGACAATGTCACAAAGTGCTGAATACTTGATCCCTGAAAGTCCTTTAAGGTGTCTCATATTGGGCAACCAAAAAAATCATTACGCATACCTGAAAATCTTGACATTAATTTCCTTATTCTGGTGGGCTAAATTCACTTATTCAAAATTACTTTAACCTAGTTGCTATGTTATTGCAAAACCCAGTCTGGATTTCTTCCATGCTTATTTAAAGTTTAAAGGATGTTTAATTGTGTTTGCGCCAGGGTACATAGCAAGCTGCGGTCCTCTGTATGCCAAACCCCATACCTTGTTTAACTCTGTTTATTGGACTGGTGACTGGGTTTTATTAAAAAAAAAAGACACACACATACTTAATATATATTCCACTTAATACAACATTTTTGGCACTGCAGTGTGGAGCCTAAAGGGTTATACATGCTCTGAAACTGGCATCTTGGCAAACAAACGATTTCAAAGTTAGTTTAAAATAAAGGTTTGTTTTAAAATTCTAAATGTGTTGAGCTTGTTTGAGGTAAGCAAGAAAAGCAAACTATTAATATTTAGCTTTAAAACAATTAACCTCTGTATTTTAAGTTATTAGTTGTTTAAATCATACTTTTTAACAATGCTTTTGGTTTCTTTTTATTATTTTATTTTGAGGTTTGCAGTTTGTGTGATTGGTAATAATTTTGCTGATTTAAAGAAAAGGTATTTTTAAAGAAAAAGCAAAAAAGATAAATTAAGTGTTTAAATTGTTGGAGGTTAAGTTTGCTATAGAAGACATATACTGAAAGTCTTAGATAACCCTCTTGTTCACAAAATGCTAGCTTAATTCAGGGCTGCTACTGCATTGACTATGAATTTAATTTCAAACCAACAGAACCAAGTGCTGCTGCAACACCAAATGTTGTGATTTTTGTTGTTTTATGTTTTTGCAATGTTTTTCCCCCTGTTGTTGTTTTGTCTATGAAGTGTTTTTCCTTTGTTGTTTTTGCAGTTCTCTGGTGGTTTTGTTTTTGATGTCAATGATTTTTGTCATGGTTCTCTGCATGTACGACAGCACTGTGCTAGTGTTGCGGGTTAGACTCCTAGAATGGGTTAAGTTGCCATAATGCCAATGTTGTCCTCACAAATATCAATAATAAAACAGGTGGGCAACTTCTGTCAGACTAAAAATGCCTGTGAATGTAATGCCTTTGCATTCCTGAGATCTTTGCAACAAACAAAAATGGCTCCAAAACAACATAACTTGTTGCTTCTTTTAAAGAAGGCAATGGACTTCTTTAAAGAATGCATCGGGCTAAAGTTCCTCCAGCCCAATAAGCAAGCTTAAAATTTTCATGGTTTGTGTAAATGAACAGCTTTAATTGTATAAGTGGCAAAAAAAAAAAAAAAAACACGGGGGGGGGTTTGCCATGCTTACCCATTCTGGGCTCACAACCAAAGAAGAGATAAGAAACTGTTTGTTTCTAAACACTCTTTTAGCTACAAATGAAGTGAGTTGTAAATTCTTAAGCTATGTAATATCTGAAATGTTTAATTGTAACTTTTGTGATATCTGATCAAGTAAGATTTGTAAATCGCAATTCTGGGATAAGGAATTTGCAAACCTTAAATTATAACCAAGCACCTTTTTTCTTTTTTTTTCTGTATGCTTAAACTTTGTAACTGGTTTTATGAACAAGCATCCAACCTAGATCAAATTGTTTATAGAGAGCATTATGTTCTAATAACTAGGCTACAATTTATCTAATTGTGAGCTCAACTGTAAAAGTATGTGAAAGTTCATAAGATATCACAATAATCTATAACAACAAATGTGATGGGAAAGGTACAAAAGAGGCAGAAAAACTGAATTAGTCCAAACAGAAGGCCTACTGAGGTACTCAAGGACTGTGTTAAGATCATGCTTGCTAAGCAAGGAAATGTGGATCCGGAAATTAATGAATCAATACTAGTGTGTCAAATATTAGGTCTATTGACCAATTAAATAATGAGTGCACAAGCTATTCAACGCATCACTCCCTTTTTGGGGAAAAGACAGAAGAACAGATTGAGGCTAACGGAGCAAGCTTCACCATTATGGCTGCCACCCCACCACCTCCTGGATCACCAGACTTCTTTGTCCTAATCCCAAGTGATGTCCTGATCAGACAGGACCAGAAGAGGGACCAGATGACATCACCACCACTGCTAGCTCCAGCAGAATCCAAAACACCAACTGTGTTTGATCAGGACTTTAACAGCAGCAATGACGACAGCTCCAGCCCATCTCAATTAGTGTCTTCTGTTTTTCCCCAAAAGTATAGTTATTACCATCTTGACATCAAAGATTGTCAAACAAGAGGGCTCTCTTCCTTTTAAAATCTCTCCAGCTAAGGAAAGGGAACAAGAGATATTATTAAAGTGAGAACCTACTTACTATTTTATATTTCAAATGCTTTAACCATTTCTCTCTTTTCTTTTTTTAAATATTAATAAAAGGTTAAAAGGATGATTAACGGTGTTCGTGCCATGACACTAAGCAGGCTGAGGTCTCTGTTCGCCAAACTCTGGACCTTATTTAACACTGTTTAATGTTGAACAATGACTGAGTTATGCTGATATTTTTGGCCCATATATTCCATCTAACACAACATTGCCTATCTCTGTACTCAGGAAGGAGCCTAGTGGCAATTATGGAGCAGTCCTCAGAGTGGGGCAACTACTGGAGGTGCTGTGTAGGATTACCAGTTCCCTCCCGCTGTGGAGAAGAAGAGGGAAAAAATGAAGACTCTCTGACATCCAGGAAGGGCTCAGAGGAGAGTGAATGAGCATGAAGACCCTTTTACCTCCAATCAGGCAGGTAGGGAGTGAGCTGCAAGCCTAACTTGAGTCCTTGCTGGGGTGGCGGGAGAAAGAGTATGGGAGGCTCCTCCCATTCCTCACAAGATAACGACTCCATGGTTCCATAGGACCGGTTTTAAAAAGTGGTGTAGTTTAGCCATTTATATGAAGAGTGGCCTTAATTCAGTTTTGCCTGACTAAAAAGCATTAACTGTTTACCCTCAAAATGTAATTAATTCCACAAAGTGAAAAGTAAGATCGTTTGAAAAATAATATACTCTTGTTTGCAGTCTCTGGATAAAGATATCCAGGCCAACCTAAGAGCTTCTTTTTCAATGGCTCCTAATCTTCCTTCTTCGGTTCCCTCTTTCTGCAAAGCTGACTGTTCTCTGCTGGAAGTTTTGGGACTAGCATTCATGTATCCCCAAGGAGCACTGTGAATGAGGAAAATTTATATATATAAATATGACTTTTTATATATACAAGATTTCTGTTCATAGCAGGCAAAATTATTATATCAAAAACTGACTCAGTTAGGCCTCAGTCCTGCAAGAACTTGTACACGTTTCAGTTTACTCACACCAGTAACCCCGCCTAAACTGAAGGGGGTGGAGGTAAGTGTTTGCAGGACTGGGACCTGAGTTAAAAAAAATGGACATTAACATGAGAAGTCTGGTAACATTAGCCTTGAATTTCCTCCCTTTTGTCAACATAGGGCCTGCAATGAGCTCCATGCAGAAGCAGAGTTACGCCCAGATGGAACCCACTGCAGGATCAGGGTCCTAGTTATGTTAATGTGTTGTAGCTATCACTTGTTCACAGGAGTCTAGCTAACATTTTTTAAATAGTGGAAAAGGGAAATAAATTCAAAGAATCAAATTTAAGTTGTAACAGAACTTGCCCTGCCATCTTAGGATCTACTTTTCAAAAGCTTAACTCATATTCATTCTGTTATCAAATTCTGAATTAAACTTCAAATAATCTATATTAAAAATATGATGACTATTTAAAACATATAATTTAAAAAATGTTTTCTATACCAAATCAATTATTCAAGAATTTATTCCTGGACCCTGTAATAAATCAACACACATTGCTTGTTAATCTGTAATGTGTAAGAACATGAGAACGGCCATATTGAGTCAGACCAATGATCCATCTGGCCCAGTATCCTGTCTTCCAACAGTGGCTGGGGCCAGATACTTCAGAAGAAATGAACAGAACAGGGCTATTTCAAGTGATCCATTCCTTGTTGTCAGTCCCTGCTTCTGGCAGTCACAGGTTGTTTCCTACCTTGTATTCAATTATTGATCCATGAGAGGACCTTCCCTCTTACCCCATGACTGCTTAGTTTGCTTACGACTCTTTGGTGAGAAACCTTGTCAAAAGCTTTATGAAAGTCTAAGAACACTATATCCACTGGATCACCCTTGACTACATGTTTCTTGACCCCCTTCAGAAAATTCTAGTAGATTGGTGAGGCATGATTTTCCTTTACAAAAGCTGTTTTGACTCTCTTCCCCCACCCCCCGCAAACACATTGCGTTCATCTATGTATCTGATAATTCTTTTCTTTACCATACTTTCAATCAATCTGCCTGGTACCGATCTACAATTGCAAGCAGGGCCTTTGGAGCTTTTTTAAAAAAAAATTGTTATTACATTAGCTATCCTCCAGTCCTCTGATAGAAAGGCTGATTTAAGTGATAGGTTATATACCACTGTTAGTAGTTCTACATTTTCATATCTAAGTTCTTTCAGAACTCTTGGGAGAATATCATCTAATCCCGGTGTCTTATTACTGTTTAATTAATCAATTTATTCCCAAACCTTCTCTACTGACATCTCAATCTGGGACTGTTCCTTAGATCTGTCACCTAAATAGAACAGCTCAGGTGCAGAGATCTTCCTCAGATCCTCTGGGTGAAGACTAATACCAAGAATTCATTTAGCTTCTTAGCAACAGTCTTGTCTTGTGTGGTGTTTTTTTTAGCAGCTCAGTCATCCAGTAGCCCCACTGACTGCTTGACAGGCTTCCTGCTTCTGATGTACTTAAATTTTTACTGTTAGTTTTTGTGCCTTTCACTAGTTGCTCTTCAAATTCTTTTTTGGCCTTCCTAATTATATTTTTACACTTGGCTTGGCAGTTTATGCTCCATGCTATTTTCTTCATTAAGATTTAACATCCAAATTGTAAAGGATGTCTTTTTGTTTCTAACTGCCTCTTACTTTATTGTTTAGCCATGGGGGCATGTTTTTGGGCCACTTACTGTTTTTGTTTTATTTGGGATATACAATTAGTTTGAGCCTCTATTATGGTGTTTTTAAATTATTTCCATGAAGCTTGCAAGCATTTCATTCATGACTGTTCTTTTTAAATTTCCATTTAACTAGCTTCCTCATTTTTGTGTAGTTCCCCTTTTTGAAGTTAAATACTACTTTGGTAGGTTTCTTGGATATATCCACCCCACAAGAATGTTATACTTAATTACGTTATGGTCACTACTAATGAGCAGTCCAGTTATATTCACCTCCTGGACCAGATCCTGTGCTCCATTTAGGATTAAATCCAAATTGACTCTCCGCTTGTAGGTTCCAAGACTAGCTGCTTCAAGAAGCAGCCATTAAATGGTGTCTAGAAATTTCCAACTCTGCATCCCAATTCATATAGGGATATCTGAAATAGCTCATTATTACTGGTTTTCTGTTTTTGTAGCCCCTCTCATCTCCCTGAATATTTCACAATCGCCATCCCAGTCAGGTAGTTGACAGCATATTCCCACTGCCATACTCTTATTGTTCAAGCATGGAATTTCTATCCGTAGAGATTCTATGGTACAGTTTGATTCGTTTTAAGATTTTTACTATATTTGACTCTATGCTTTCTTTCACATTTAGTGCCATTTCCCCACCAGCACAACTTAATCTGCCATTCCTATATATATTTAGGACCCTGCTATTTCCATGTCCCATTGATTATCATTGTTTCAGCAAGTTTCTGTGATGCCTTTATATCAATAGCCTCATTTAATACCAGGCACTGAAATTCAGCCATTTTAGTATTTAGACTTCCAGTATCTGTATACAAACACTTATCAAATGTGTCGATATTTAGTTGTACATTACAAATATACAACGCCTGTCTCGCTTGAGTGTTAACGTACCGTTTAGGTGAAGCAGGTGGAGATGTAGGATTTGGAGGTACCCAAGGCATTCTACTCTCCTTAACAAGTGGTTTGGTCTCTTTTAGCCTGAAAGCTACAGTGGTCTCTTGAAATCGGGCATGTTTTGCCTGAGGCTGCACAGGTCTTGATCTTGGAAGCTTACGAATTCCCTTTAAGACATATTAACATTCAAAAGATGTTCAGACGTTTAAAAATACACATTCCGCACTGTGGATCAGAATTTCTGTCTTAGGGTCAGGTCTAAGGGACTAATTCTGCAGAGCTGAAGTCAATGGAGGTTTTAATACTGACTTTAATGAGAATATGAATGCACCCAATTAGAGTGTGGGCCCAACCCTGCATCCCTTACTCATGCAAACAATCCAACTGTTTTCAGTGGCAGTATTCACATGAGTAAGGGCTTTTTACATATGGGATATTTGTAGTACTGGGCCTGCTCAGGAGCAGAGCTATTTATTGACTTCTTAGGACTTCTGCAGAAGGGAGTGGGACAACTGAAACACTGCTAAGTTTATATTTACGAGGCTAAACTAGGAACTAGACAATTGTTCTACAGCGGGTAAATTCTAAAAGCTATTTTTCACTCACAGGCATGAACTATCCTGATGTCTGGTTGAAACACATGGACTGAGTCACCATGTTATGAATTATTAAAATGATTAATCTAGCTGCTCACAGGCCGCATTGATATTAATATAGTAAGAACAAATATATATAACTACACCAAATCTCCTGATTTTTCAGGCTGAGGTGAGTGAGAAAAAAATCCATCCATAAATTCATCCAAAAATATCTATTTACAATTTTTGGACATTTTAGAATGCTTTTAAAGAAGCATTTAAAGAAGGAAATGTCAGTAACATGCAAAAAAAATGAATGTTTTCTTGCACCAAGGAGGCCATCTACTGGTTGCAAATGGCATTTACTAAAACAAACAAGTGGTTATATAATTACAAATAATTATTTTCATAAATAAATCATTAATGTCATGGGGTGAAATATTTCAACTTTAAGTCCACGATGAGAAACAGCAGTATAAATCAAATACCATACAAACACACGCTTGCACGCTAATTTTCTGCATCATTGTTATATGTTATTTCCAGTTATGCAATTTATTTCCAACTGGTGGTAGTGCTGCTTTTGAAATGATTTTTTTTAAGTGATCACAAGAGCAGAAATAACCAAGCAGGAAGGAAATGCAGAACACTCAGACTCAGGAATGGCCATCCAGGTCCAGTGGAATAATCGTCATTTTTTCAGTGTTTGAAGTGAGGGTAGAGCATTTAGGACCTAATCCAATGGACACAGAAATGAACAGAAAGCCTCACAGTGACTCCAGCCGGCTTCCTCCTGAAACATGCCAAGTGTTCTGCATTCCCCCTGAAATGAATTGAACTTTACACTAGTGCAGCTGAAAGCAGTTGGCTTTAATTGAATGTACCTATCTCAAAGGCAATGTTAAAGCCCTTCCCTTCCTTCATCACTCCATATCAACTACGTTTACTAAGGATGCTAAAGGGACACCACTGACTGAAAAAAAGACAACCATACTTCTGTCTGAAAATGTGCTACCTATTACTATTGCCAACATGTTTTTCCCAATGCATTTACTAAAAGCATTTCATAATACTTTGTCAATAGTCAGTTTCACATTTCTGGCAGTCAGTTAGCTTTTTCTACATCCAGGGGTGTTTCACAATGCAACAGAGGACAGAAAAAAAACTATTTTTAAGAACAGGAACACCTGGTTATAAAGAGACAAAATCTGGCAGGGACACTCAGAAGCAGATGTAGAGTCTGAAACTGCTTTTAACTTAGTTTTTGAAAGTTACTTGGTTTCATGTTGATGGTGTCCCTTTAACAGTACCTTATATTAACTTAAAGTTCCCATAAGAGAAGAGGAAAGGGTACATTATTTTAAGTGTCACATTTGTACCTGTTGTTTGGCAGGTAATAATACACTTTTCTTCTTCAAAGGTCCACTTTCAAGCACAGGGGCTTTTTTCACAGCTCCAGCTCTCATCAATGCATCCTGACTTGTTTTTAAAACTGCATCTCTGCCTGAGGTGTGGGGGCCATGTCCTTGCTCGAATTCTTGATCTGATAAATCAGCATGACTGCTTCGTTTCTGTGCCAATGGAATATTTGCAACATGGTGATCTTCATCTACATAAATAATTAAAAATACACCTTAGATTGGAAGCTTTTTGGAGCAGGGACTATCTTTCAGTTCTGTCTTTGTACAGAGACTAGCACAATGGAGTCCAAGTCCATGACTGGGACTCCAATGCCCTACTGCACTACAAACCAACCATCACCACCACTTTGGTAAACTCCAAACGTTTCCTTTGCCAAATAATACATAAACTGGTTCTCTGCTCTGCTTCAGTAAGCAGTTTATATGCTTGAAAGATTCTTGGTATTCAAGGCCACTTGACGACTACAGACAACAAACACTACTAGTAGCAGGAGACATTAAATTCAGTAGATAACTAGGGACATGTGCTCTCTTTAAATTCATGAAAAACAGGATCATCACACAGTTTATACTCTCAGTAAGAAAGGAAAGGAAGTTAAGAAACAACCCTTTGAGGAAGACACTACATATAATTATACTAATGTTACAGTTTGGACTGCTTTCAGGATGTATCAAACTGCTTTAATAAAACCTCACAATAGAGAAGGAAAGTATAAGCCTGTACACAGAGAGGTTAAATGATTAACCTGAGGTCACACAGTCAACCAGTGGCAAAGACATAAACAAAACTCAGAACTCCAGATTGCTAGCTAATGCTAATTCTTCTCTATGCCTTGAAACTAGGAGGAAGGAAATGGATAAAGTTACTGTGTGAGGGGAATAAAGTCTAGAATTGAGAGATAGGTTCTTGGGTTTTTTGTCTCTCTCTCAAGCACAAAAATCTACTCAAAAAAAAGGAAATTCTGAGCTAAAGCTTTGACACCACCTTTCATTCAATCCAACTGCGTACAGACATTGCTGCATCTATGGTGCAGATTCCCCAACAGTGGGTAATCTTATATTCCACTAGAATATATTTCATAAATAGCTGTGTAGATAGATCTATTTTATATACACATCATTAGAATGAACTAGTAGAGAATCACCTCGCATATATACTGCAATATAAACATTTGAGGGTCTCTTTAAAAGGAAATCCAACTGTACTCCAAAGCAAAAATAAAAAAGTTTAAAACAGTGTGGCAAAGATATTTTTAAAAGGAAGTTAAATAATGAGGTTTAAGTTGGTACATGAAGCTGGAGGACCCTCTTACGGCAACGAGTTGTCATTTCAAATGAAGCATTGAAGGAATTGTGTACCAAAGCTGCAGGGTTCTGGCAAGCACACCATGAGCAAGACGACACTCTTGAACCATGAATGGGCCATTCTGCTCCTCAGACAAAAAATTTACTATGACAAGTCATTGCTGATCACTATCTTTTTAATTAAGTATTTAGAACACATACCAGTCAGGAGTTTCCTAGCTACTAAAGGTTTTTTCTGTTCTTGTCCAAGTCGCTCCTTTGAGATGGGTGGTTTCTTCTCTTTCTTTGGAGATGCAACCTGCTCTCTGGCTGGAAACATCTCGCTGCTCACTGGAGATTTACCCTGAGATGCCGAGAGACATTTCTTCACTTTTTTGGGTGATCGTTTCTTCTCCAGCAGAGAATCCAAATCCTGCCACAATTTTTTTCATTTAAGTTAATCTCTCATTAAACTTACTTTGTTAATGTTGGCAGACTGATGAGATGCAAAAGCTCAAGGGTACTGATTTTTTTAAAATCATCACTCAAAAAGCTTTGGACTTATAATTAATGTAATAATCATACGTGAAAATGCCTGTATCATTTACATCATTTTTATTGACTAAACAGAGCATTTAAATGTAATAAACATTTGAAGAATATAAACTAGTTTGCACAACAGATATTAGTGCGCCATTGTGAAAAGAAAAGTATTTTATTGGATTTTAAAAAGCAGACAAGTCCTAAAAACTGCACCCAGACGTATAATCCTAAAACAACTACTCAATGTTTGATGGTCAGTCCACATGGACACCAGTTAATATTACAAAAACACACCACCACAATTGGCATTAACTGACACCTTTGTTGGCAAGTACTGAATGGGGCATGGAGACTGAATTACTCTCGCTACCACAGATAGACTTTCTAGGGCCATTTGGGAAAATAGCACAGGGAAGCTTGTACTGCCATGCTGTACCCATTTTGTTGCTAAAGAAAAGAGAATAAAGTCCCCAGGGAGGTCAAGACAGCACCTTTCACTAACACTGAATTCATTATTTTATTGAAGTCCATTTTCATACTGCCTCAATCACCTTCAGAAGCTAAATTAACCAAGTGGGGTCTTTAAACCTGAGAAGGGCTCTGAGAAGCTTCTGACAGGTCAGGTGATTTTCTTGCTTATCTCCTAACAAGCAGCTCTGACCATTTTAGTGGGCACCATCAGTTCTTATTTTGAGTGTCCAGAAATCATTCCAAAAATGTTCGAACATTATAAAATCCTTATCTGATCAATAAACAAGGTAGCCTCCAACAGGTTAAGTATTTGTGACATTTACAGACACATAGTACTGGTGCTCAGATACTACGGTGATGGAGCCATGCAAATACTCAGAGTATTTGATAAATAGTATATTCCTAGCTCAACATATCCCTTGCTTGCGTAACTCATCTGTAATAAGTACTGAAATGGTAATATCAATGAGACTTCTCTGGCCTCAAATTGAACACAGGCAAAAAACAAACATCCATGACTGAGAGAAAAACCGCAGGATAAAACTTTTGTGCCTTATTCTTGGTTTTCTCAGAACCTGCAACTCATGCTTCAGAAGTCTTCTGTGCTGAAGGCACACAGGGGCATTCCAGAATGAGGCTTGGCATCAGGAGATATGGTTTTAAACAGACATTCCCCATAACCAGGCCACTACACCTCTGGTATAGATTATTCTTGCCAGAACCAGACTTGATATGTATGTCCTTGCTAAAAGCACTTAGGACCTGAAATTGGCCCTTCACATAGACGATTTGATATTCATCTAGAATCTACCTAATAAATAATATTCCTATAGGTTAGTTGATTTAAAAATCACTCTTAGAAAGTAGACCTGTGGGCAACAGATTAAAAGCCATCACTTTTCTTCCAGAGGGAAAGAAGAAAGACTTTTTCTAGCATGATGTCATAAGCAGCCTACCATTTTTTCCCCACCTGAAGCAACAATGATTATCACTGCTTTCTGCAGGCAGTTTATAGGACTTTAAATAAAATTACAGACATTGTAATCATAACAACACTTTAATGTGGTTAAGATATTTTCTAAAAATCTCTCATGGCTGCCGCGTCAGTTCAACACCTAAAATAAGCAACAACAAATAATCCACTTTTTAAATGTGGCCCACAGAATCTTGATCAGTTTAAAAAAAAATCAGTTGGGGTTAAAGGTTACAACAGTAAGGCTGATTCTGAGAGTTTCTGTATTGTATCAACAGGAATAAATAAGTATTTAAAAAATTTAGAGCTGCTCTTTTCCCACCATACACACTCCCAGTGATCTTCTACTTGATAATCATATACATGGCAGAAATATCCCCAACCAAAGTGGTTATGGAACATAATGATTAAGTAAATTTTGCAGCTATATCTTTATCTACTAGCTAGGTTCTTATACTACAACCATTACAGCAGCATCTGAAAGCCATATAGCCACAAACCCTGGCAACTGCAACATGCACTTATTAAACCCTATTTTACTGGTAAAATTTTATCCTCCCGCCCCGTGTGTGATACAGTTTGCACCCAGAACTTAAATATTTCATCCAGTCTCTTCTACATCATCTCTGAAAAAAAATTAAGCACTTTCCACACCTCAATTTGTAGCAGAATGTCTATGATGATGTCAGGAACGGAAGAATCCATTTCTAATTTGGCAGAACAGAGAGAGAGTTGTCGAATGAGATTGCCCAACTCCTTGTAATGGGCAGGAACCAGCTGCTCTGATTGATCGGTAAATTGAGAGGCAAACACCTGCAAGGCACGAATGGCTCCTCTGTGGGCAGCTGCCACTCTGGACATGGCTCGGGACTGTGGCACAAAGGAAAGACATGGGTGATTAAATATGCAGCACTTTTCAAGTGACGTTATTCAGAGAATCCATTAGAAGAATTTCACCGATCATTTAACTAACTATATTTTGCTCTCAGTTAATTGTGATGGAGATGTATCCACCCTTGTGATTAAATCTGGCAGCTGCTTAGGCAGTGCAGAAAAGGTTAATAGATTCTAAGGCCAGAAGGGACCATGTGATCATCTAGTCTGACCTCCTGTATAACACACGCCATAGAACTTCCCCAAAGTAATTCCTAGAGCAGATATTTTAGAAAAACAATCAATTTTGATTTAAAAATGGTCAGTGACAGAGACTCCACCATTATCCTTGGTAAACTGTCCCAAAGATTAATAACTCCCACCATTAAAAATTTATATCTTATTTCCAGTCTGAATTTTCAACTTTCAGTTGTTGAATTTCTCTGCTAGATTGAAGAGCCCATCATTAAATATTTGTTCCCCATGCATATGCTGATACATTGTAATCAAGTCAGCCCTGAACCTTCTCTTTGTTAAACTAAATAGATTGTGCTCCTTGAGTCTATCACTGTAAAGCAGGGGTAGGCAACCTATGGCACAGGTGCCAAAGGCGGCACGCGAGCTGACTTTCAGTGGCACTCACACTGCCTAGGTCCTGGCCACCGCTCAGGGGGCTCTGCATTTTAATTTAATTTTAAATGAAGTTTCTTAAACACTTTAAAAACCTTACTTACTTTACATACAATAGTTTAGTTATATATTACAGACTTACAGAAAGAGATCTTCTAAAAACGTTAAAATGTATTACTGGCACACAAAACCTTAAATTAAGAGTGAATAAATGAAGACTCGGCACACCACGTGTGAAAGGTTGCCGACCCTTGCAGTAGAGGCATGTTTTCTAATCCCTGAATCATTCTTATGGCTCTTTGAACTCTCTTGAATTGTGGGCACCAAAACTGGACACAGTATTCCAAGCAGCAGTCCCAAATGTAAAGTAAAATAACCTCTCTACTCCAACTCCAGGTTCCTCTGGTTATGCATCCTAGGATCACATTAGCTCTTTTGGCCACAATATCACACTGGGAGTTGATTATACACTGAAACACCCAAATCTTTTCCGGAATCACTGCTTCCCAGGATAAAGTCCCCCATCCTGTAAGTTTGGCCTACATTCTTTGTTAATAGATATGCATTTTAATACAGCTAAACGTAAAAGCGTACATCATTTGTTTGCTGCCCGTTTACCAAGCAATCCAGATTACTGTGAATCAGTGACTTGTCCTCATTGTTATTAACCAGCCCCTAATATTTTGTAACATCTGTAAACTTTATCAGTGATCACTTTACATTTTCTTCTAGGTCATTGATAAGGATATTAATAGCATAGGGCCAAGAACCGATCCCTGTAGGACCTTACTGGAAACATCCACTCAAGAATGATTCCTGGTTTACAGTTACATTTTTAGACCCGTCAGCCAGTCTTTAATTCATTTAATGTCTGCCATGTTAATTTTATTAGACAGACAAGATGAGCGAGGTAATATCTTTTATTGGACGAGTTTCTGTTGGTGAAAGAGACAAGCTTTCAAGCTTACACAGAGTTCCAATAAAATATATTACCTCACCCACCTTGTCTCACTAATATCCTGGAATCAACATGGCTAAAACTACTCTGCATACCACGGTGTTAATTTTATATCATTCTAGTTTTTTAAATTAAAATGTCCTATGGCAACAAGTCAAACACTTTACAGAAGTCTAAGTATATTATGTCAACACTATTATCTTTATCAACCAAGCTTGTAAACTGATTAAAATCTATAGCTATAGATAGGATAATCAAGTTAGTTTGACAGGACCTATTTTCCAAAAACCCATGTTGACTTGCATCAATTACATCATCCGCCTTCAGTTTTTTATTACTCAAAGTTATACAGTCAATATACCAAATATTATGCTAGCCTGAACTAAAGCAGCTAAGTTATAGATATAAATCCAAGATGGAAGGTTGATGGGAACATTTAAAGTCTCAGAACACTTATCCAATAATGTTGAACTTAAAGAGCCTTTGTAACTGATACCTAGAAACTGAACTAACCAAAAGATCATTCAAGATCCAAAACACTTGTTTTCAGAAAGATTCAATCCAAGTTCAATACATCTTACCTTCTTCGTGTGTTTGATTTTATGAGGACTCAGCTTCTCCAAGTCTTCCTGAATTTCTTTTACCTGTTTATTCAGAAAACAAAAATCACAGTCAAAACCAGCTGTGTGTGTGTATAGATTAAAGACAGGCCTGTGTTGTAAAGTTTAGGTCCGGATCCCAACTTTCCGATTCAGAGGTGTTTCGATGGCATTTTAGTTCATCCCATTATAATGGTAGGGCCCAGCCAGGAAATGCAGATCCAAATTAGAACTTCCCTAACGTTCAAAGGCTTTTGTTTCAGGCCAGTTCTATTGCATACAGAATACACCATATTTTATATACATCCTTTTAAAAAATGATCTCTTCCTACCTGTTGCTGGAGGACATACAGCATCCGAGCAGACCGCGCAGCTTGCTCCTGCCTCCTAATACGAACTCGTCGCTCTTCATCAGGATCCAAGATTTCTTCACGTCTCTCTGAAAAGTGTTATGTTTGCAAAAAATGGAGAGTTATAGGTCTTGACAACCACTTGTTAAAGATTACAAATGACTCAATATAGTGTTAAAACTAAAAAAAATTTAATACTCCACCTCCCATGTGTCTCAACCCTGCTGTACGTGAGTCACTTCTAACAAGCAACAGTTCTGACAACCATTGGTCTCTTTCCTGTAACTGCTAACAATGATTCTAGCTGTGATGTGGTTTTTGTAATCTGAAGATCTATCCAATAGGAACAGGACTAAGAGCATCACAAATGCATTTCACAGAAGCCATTAAATGGCAACAGTGTTTTATTTATTATCAACTTGGCTTGGATTTGAAGCCATGTTATAAAGGTGAAAGTATCCATACCACCTTACTAATACCCTGAATGGATCATCCATTTAATTTTGTCTTAAAAAAATATTTAAAAATACACGCATGAACACACACACGCACAGAAATAAACACAAATTCAAGTCAAAGCATAAAAATGAGAGAAGAACAGAGAAACAAGCTATAGTAACTCTACATAAAAAATAATTGTTGTGTCTTTCACCTTTTTTAGCCAGTTCTTCAATTTTCTGGATGCAACATCTCAGTTCTTTTTGCAGACGTCTGACTTCCTGTGTACTTTTATCTTCAATTTTTTTCAGGCTTGGCTTGGGCCCTGGTCCTGGATCATGAGTGGGTGGAGAATCTGAAACAGGTGGCTTTAACTTGCCCCGATTTGGAGTATACAGATACACTCTTGCACCAGAGTTGGTAATCCCCATTTTGGAGGGTTGACCAAGTTGCTGATGATATTTCAAGCATGTCCGAGACTTTGATGCAGTCCTCTCTGCAGGATTTTCAGATACTTCACTTTTACACTGCTCAGATGTCTGGGGGAACATGGATTTATTTTCAGCTTCTTTCACTTGTTCTTCCAGGTGTCTTCGTTTTACATCCCTTTTGGCTAACTGGATGGCCAATTTTAGCTTCTCTTCAGATATGACTGAAAATGTGACAGAACTTCTTAAATTGGTGTCATCACCACCACCTAGATCTCGCTGACCATCAGGGGGCTTCAGCTTTTCTATTATAATTGGACGAGGGCTGGAGAATCTGACAGCCAAGTTCTCTGGAGCTGCAGGAACGTTCCTATTAAACTGGAGCTGTTCCACAGATTAAACAAAAAGTCCACATTATGTAGAATATTTCACAGATGCACCTCGAACATAAAATAATAAGGACAAATGTAACTCCCTTCACATTACAATTTATCATATCACCATGCAGATAATAGCTACTTCAGTCCTAAAGCATCCTTCCCACTCAAATAAAGGGCCAAATAGATAAAGATTGTTAGGCATCTAGCTGCATCTTTAGGTGTCTAGTGAGGTATTCAAAAGCATTTAGGTGCCTAGTTTCAACTGAAATCAAAAGAAACCTTTAAAAATCTAGCCCAAAGAGCTTTGGCACAGGACACTGTCATAATAAATATTTAAAACATTATAAAAGCAAAATCATCACAGGCAGTACTTACAAGTGAGAAGGAAGGGGTGAAGACAGATATTTACAGTTATTCATTTTCATCTGTAGATTTCAAAGCACTTTACAAAAGAAGGGTTAATATCATGCCAATGGATGCTGGTGACACATAAAAGTAATTAGGCAAACCTGACACTACAGCAGTGCAAAGAACCAGTGTTAGGAAATAGGGTTAAGCTTATCATATTATGCAACAGGATGACAAACCCAACCCAGAGAAGTCATCACTGCAGAAGTCAAATAATACCTGTGTCTGGAGGGTCCTCGCTTCATTCTTTTCTGCTTGGATACTGGATGCAAATGGATCATAGGACGTGGCTGGTTTGCTTGGTCCCATCACAATGAATAGAGTATAAGGATACCAAAAATCCACAGTCACCTGTAAACTGGCCTCTGCTAAAATTATACAAGTAGACAAGATGTTTGGGTGTGGGGTTTTGTGTTTAAAAATAAGACAAGCTATTACATCGTCAGGCCTTAACAGGCAAAACACTCACCTGTGTAAGTAACTTTGAGAACATGCTCTTTGTAGTGGTACAGACTGGAAGCAAAGTGGGGGATATATTCACATTTTCTGACGTACTAGGTACAGCTTACATTCTTCTTTCACACTCCCAAGCAACTGCTGTAAAGCAACATTACAGACTGTGAAGGGAATGCTCACATTAGCAGCCATAAGGAGAATACAGGGTTAAGGAAGAACTTTTGCAGCTGTTATTACTAGAACAAGGAAACTGTGGTCTACGGAAAAGAGGTGGGTGGGAAAAAAACAGTTCGTTTTCCCAAACTTGCCCCAAATTTTTAACCATAAGAGAGAGGTGGCATAAAGTACAGAATATACTGTTGTCAGGAGCAGGTAGGCCAATGGATAGCACACATCTGGATATCTTACATTTCCTTCAGTGAAAATGGAAATAAAATAAAAATAATGGATCATGACGCCCTGATGTATAAACTCACCTGCAATTACTTCCAGCTGGAGCTGAGATCTCCTGAGGGTCCCCTAAATTCAAACAATTTCAAGATCAGGTATAATGACTTTGTCTCTTTCCCTCCAGCCAAAATCACAGACTCCCTTACTCTGCTCCCCAGCTCCTCTGGACATTACTTCTCTATTTCTTCCAACCATGCTGCCCACTGTTGGAGCAAGTGCCAGTTCCTCTGCAGCTCCTGCCAGGGTTACTCTGCTCACCTGAGTGTTTATATTCCTCCACATATCATGTGAAAACAAATATTTCTTCCTTGCCCGTAACAGTTAATTCCTCTACCTTTACAACCATTTATAACCAAACTACTGTAAAAATAAAGACTCCACTTCTGAATCAATTTGAGTTTCCCTCCTTCTCTATTTCAAAGCCCTGTACAATTCCACCCTGCTCCATTTCACAGCAATCCTGGGCTGGAAGGGACCTGGAGAGGTCATCTAGTCCAGCCCCTCAGCTCCTACACGCCAACCCCTCCTAGTCCCTATTTTCTCCTGATTGTTCTCTGCCTCCTTCCCCCCACTCCCAACGCTCCGTCCTTTCGCACCACCCATTACCCTTGGAGAGCCCCCTCACACTAACAACTCCGGAAGACCCATAGGTGCTAGGAAGCGTCCCGGCTATAGGGGCCGCACCTCAGCTATGGAAGGCGCGGGACCCACTGGGGCCTGCAGGCCGCAGTCTCGGGGCGGCCAGGCGGCTGTCCCTGTAGTGGGGGAGCAGCCGTGCGAAGAGGGTGAGAGCGCACGGCGCGTGGGGGGCTGAGCGGCAGGAGCCCTGGCCCAGAGCAAAGGCGAGGACAGGGGGCCCGGGTGCTGAGGGAAGCAGGGGGGAGACAGGGCACAGGGACCCGCCGCTCTGAAAGGAAAGGGGGGAGCGGAGGTCCCGGCGCGTTAGCCAAGGAGGCGACCCAGCAGCTCCCTGCCGCCCCGCTCCGAGCCCAGGCGCGGGATGGCCCAGGGCACCGCGGACCCCGGCTTCCCACAATGAGGGGTGGGGCACCCACCGCAGCGGGGTACTTGGTGAAGCGCTGCGGTTCAAACTCGCCCCATGACAACCGCTGCCACTACCGCGGGGGCTGCCGGGAAAGGTAAGGGTGCCCGGGGGGACCAAACCTAACCGCACGTGTCCTTTCACGGCCGCCGTAGGCGGGTCTGTCCCCTTCAAGCCCCGCCCCGGGAGGTGGTACTTAGTGCGCAGGTGCGCTGCTGACCCGGAAGTGAGTAGTATCAGCACGTTGGAGCTGCAGCGGAGTCATGGGCTGGGAGGAGAAGGCGGTGCGCGGCTATAGCGAGTTCGTGCAGGCGGCCCAGCAGAGCCGCGGCCGGCCCGTCTTCGCCTTGTTCTGCGGGGACAAGGATGCCAGGCGGGGGCTGTGCCCGGATTGCGTCACTGGTGAGTCCGGAGGGGGAGCCCCCCCTTCGTAGGGCCTGGGCTGGGCCCCTGCTGCCTTTTCTATACCGAGCCGTGTCCTCCAGCCTCTCCCTCTCTCCTCCCGCATCCCTGAGGCGCCCTTCTCTTCTGCCCCAGCCCCGCTAGCTCTTTCCCATCTCTCCCCATGCGTATCTGGTAGCTGTATAGTACACCTGTGTGCCTCGGAGTGCCTGACCCCCTTTTTCTGTTTCTCACTCGATGTGATCTCTGAAGTCGATCTGTGGTTGTTGCCCATAACTTTGGTATGAGGGGGAGAGAGAGTCTCGGGCAAAGCTCATTCATTCGACACAGAAAGGGTCCTTGCCCACTTGTTTATGTAGTCTATACAAGACACTGCCGCTCTCTCTCCGGTGCCTGCTTCCGGTCAGTGCTCCAACTGTAGTCCTCAACCACAAGTTATTACTGCTAGCAGTATTACACATCCCCATATCAAATCATCTACTTCAATGATGAAACTCTGCTCCTTAGATTACATACCCGTGAATGGAATTTAGTTAGCAAACTTGCCCTGTAGTGTGGGCTACTTAAGCTGCCTACCCTGGCACTTGAACTTGGCCAGATGTCGGTTTATGAGCAGTTAACTTATCCCTAATATACGAAGGCATTGCAAAATAGTGACTTCACATAGGATTCCTTAGCAGTAGAAAACCAACCTGGCTTGATGGGAGTTATGGACTCATACTTCCCTATGAATTCTTCACCATCATGTACACTTGATGTATGTATGGTAGCACTTACTGATTTTAGTTTGCTGCTGCTTGGAGAAGTTTATAATCCCAGGACATACAGACAAGGAGACAAAGGCTTGGGAAAAACAAGCAGGACTTCAGAAGCAACTTAAATAGGTGCTGAGTGAGTTCAAGTAAGTTGTACCATACACAGGAGGCTGAGTAGAGGAAAGCATGGTGACTAGTGCATGAAGCAGACAAATGAGCAGCAGAAGTGACAGCATAAGATGCCACAACTGTAAAATATTAATACTGTTATGTAAACTTAATTAGAAAATTCTGTACTCTTCAGCTGAACCAGTCGTGCGGAGTGAATTAAATAGCCTGCCTGATGAAGCTGTATTCATATACTGCCAAGTCGGAGACCGAGCCTAGTAAGTGCTAAAAAAGTTACATGTTTTAAGGGCTTCTTGTGCTTGTTTTGTTTAAATGATTCTTTAGTTCTAATATACATAAATACTGTCCCATAAAACAATCTTAAGTCATGTTCAAACTATTCTGTGAGCTGGTCCAGACAGTGGGAAACGATATCCATCTCAAATGTCTAAACTAGTCTGTAAGTCTAATTACCCTTATCCTCATTCAGAGGACTTGTAAAAACTTGTTACCTTTATGTGTAGGATCATCCCTCATCACAGTAGTATAACAGTTGAACTGAACATTTAAGCCTCCTAAGTGCAGCCATTTTGTGCTTGTTAAACAAAATACTTTAAATTCAAAGTTTGGACTTCAAGTGGTATTTAGAATGCAGAGAATTAGCCATCTGAAAGTTGCAGAACACCTCATGTCTAATGTTGCAGCAGTTAATACTGATTTGATCCAGAATTCTTTGCAATTTATATTTCTACTTATTTTGGTGGTAGCTGTATGCATTAAGAATACAGAATCCAATTTCCCATGGGCTTTCAATCGTACTGATTATGCAAGAAATAGTAAAAGTTATCTTACCCTCCAAACAGAATGTGGAACTTTTGCATAAATTTAACTAATCCACTCTTTCAAAACAGCTGGAAAGACCCCAACAATGAGTTCAGAAAGAATCTGAAACTAACTGCAGTGCCAACACTACTTAAATATGGGACAGTGAGTATTTTATTATTTGAATTTGTATACACTAAAGTGAGATGAAGAACAAGCTTGAGCATGGCAGAATGAACCAGGTGCCCTGCACCCTACTGCTCTGCTGAAGGATTCAGGAAAATTTATTCCTGACCTACGGTAGCCAGGCAGTTCCATTCTGGAAACTCTAAAGACACAAACCATTGGAGGCTGTGTGTTGAAAATGGAACAAGGGCACAAAAGCATAATTGGTGTTCTTAACCTTTGTACTTTATGCTGCTTTACTACTATTTGGGAAAAGGTGAGCAAGAAAACTGGGGGATGTGGAGGAGGGTAGAATAAACTAATCTTCTGAACTGGACATCATACATTTCTGCAGTAGTTTCAAACTCCTATTTCACTTGTATAGGACATCTAGAAAAACCTACAAAGGGGAGACATAAGTTGGTGCTCTCTCTAGTTAAGAATTCAATACCATTATGCTGAGCAAGGAACTCTGTAAAAAGACTTGACACTTTGAACTCTTTTCTTGAAACCACTTTTTTTTTCTTTCAGCCTCAGAAGTTGGTAGAAGAAGAATGTCTTAACAGAGAGCTTGTGCACATGTTGTTTACTGAAGATTAAGTTCTCTCTTTAGTCAATGGGTATCTACTTTCTAGATAATCATTTATCTTCAAGCTGCTGGCCATTTTCATTTAAAGGAGTGATCATGTATTGCCTTATTTCCATTCAGACTTTAAACTGTCGAGCATTGGCTGAGTGACCAAATAAATGCCATGAAACTGCTGGTACAGAGCATGGGAAGTGATCTTGCAACATTAGAAAACTGTAACTGACCCTTGTGCTGAATTAAACTCCTACTTCCAACAAATTGTGTTGAGCAATCTTTTCAACAGGCTGAACATCCTCTATTCTTCAATAGAGGAAGTGAAGTGTTTAAGAAACAGGCAGACTCAATCATTGGATGAGTAAGGCTACTTAACTTATTGAAGGCTAATAGCAAGAAAATGCTTGTTTAACTTAAATATTTAACTATCCTGTAGAAATAAAGGTTCATAGCTGTAGCTCAACACTACCTATTACTGTGAAGTAAAAATGCCTCTTTCCTTAAAATAGGAATAAGGGCAGACTGTGGGTTTTTAACCTCAGTAGGTGATAGAGTAATGTAGAATAATAAACAATGTACCACATTACAAAGTCCTCTTTTGATTCTCTACTTATAGGAATGATTTAGTCTCTCTATAAAGGAATGTAGTCAGAATGTCCAGTGGGCTACTCATGGGGAAATAGTGCAAACCCAACCTTTGCAAAGTCTTTTTACTCTAGCTAGAATGACCCCTTTACCAGCCTCCCTCAACTGTCCTGCTTCTTAGAACACCTACCCCACCTGGAGCTTTTAATTAAAAGTGGAAGAACCACCAGAGACTCAGTCCATTTATGACTTAGGTGCAAGGGGTACAATATAAATCCCTTCTAGTCTTTCTAATTTCATTCTTTAGTAGATTTTACTTAGTTTAATGATAGCTGTTTCATTTAGGTACAGATTCAATATTAAAAAGTAAATTTTGACTGTAACCTTCTGCTCTAAACATTACATGTGGGGAAATTCTGTGCCAAAACTGTACACAATATTTTAAAACTCCTCAAATTTTATGTAAAAATACTACATAATTATGCCAGTTTCAATTGTTTTGGTAATTTATTTCAAAATACCTGTCAGCAAGTATGTCTGTAAAAACAGATACACAAAAATCCCCCCAATAATAGGGAGTTAAACTCCTATGATAGCTCAGTTCCTGTTTCTCTTCCCCTGCGCAGCTTGGGGTGGACAACATCCATACCTCCTCCCCAGCCAATACACCTGAATCCCCTATCCCAAAGAGCCTAGCCATACCTGCCTGCCCCCCCCCCCAACTGAGATGCTTGCACCCCTTCTCCTCCAGAGCCTGGCTGCTGAGCCCAGATACCTACACCCCTTCCCTACAAGCTCAGCCATATCTTTCCCCTGCCCAGATGCCTACCCCTCAGAGTCCAGGGATCCACACAAATAAATAGCCAGATGCTTAGGCCAGGCTTGGGTGGATTTTCCTCTGTGCCACTGCCTCCTTCCCTCTGGGGAACTGCAGCTGCTGGGAACTCTTCCCCCAGTAGTGTTTTCAGTAGGTGTGAGCTCCACTCTGCCTGGTTCAGTGACTGCTAGTGGCAGCCAGCAGCATTGCACCATAGTTCTGCTGGGGAAAAGCAAAGTCTTGCAGAAATGTTTTTTGTGCAAACTGTGCACTGGTGTAGAATTCCCCCAGAAATAAAATGTGGTAGAGAATTAAAGGAGATATGCTTAACTCAGAGTACCATCTACTATGATAATCTCTCTCATCTTCCTGTCTCACAGTTCACTGCTGTAATGCAGTCACCTCTCTGTATTGTGCTTTGCAGATGGGTGGCCTGCTAACTGTTGACTCATCTTTTAGAAAACTTGTCTTGCTCATTCACTCCTCATAAGCATGTGTACAGAGACATCATAAATTGATACACAGACTGTTTGTAGATTTTAAGCATTAACTTAAAAGCCAGCAGGTTTTTAGAGGGTAGGGTCACTCCCAGCAGCAGTCTCAAACCCTTACTAATCTTTTGAAAGATTAGATATAGCCCTTGGTGTGAAATAAAGGGAGCACTATATAAAGTAGAGTTAAGCACTTGTGGATGTGAGGATGAATTCAGATGTATCAGTTTTGATTTTCATAAGTCAACCTACCAGAGTTATCCTAGAAATCCTTAGAAGAAGGAACATGCACTATTGCACACATCCATAGAAACAATTCTGTCTTTCAGCCTACATACCTAATTCAAAAGCTGGTTGGCAATATTTGCTGTGCTCTTATAGGCGCTTGTTACATTCAAGGTATTTTTCTAAAACCATAAGGTTAGTCTGGCCAAGTGCTTACAAATTGGCTATTTTCCACTGTAGAAGGTAGTCTTTAAGTTTAACCCTTTTAGAAGACGGCTCAACATTAGTCTACAGGGCCTGAGCCCATTAAAACTTCATGCGGGACAAAGCTTTGTATTTTTTTTATTAAATATAGTTTCAACAACAGCCACAGTCATCGCTGAAAGTCCACATCAGAGTCCATGAAAAAATAAAAGCCACTTCATTTCTATTTCTAGAGTCAGAACTTGACTCTTATAACTGACATTCCCTCAATTAATGGCCAGGAGAAAAACGTCTAATCCCTGCCTTTCTTCTACAGTTATACCACACTTTGTTAGGGGTATCCATATTTTCTTTTTAATTAAGGCTTTAATTGTTGGCTTGTAGGGAGTTGTCACCTTCTTGTTAAGAAAACAGTTTAAGATAAATACTTCTCTTCCTATGACCTTCAACATACAAGCCTTAATAACATTTATGACTACCGAAATATACCTACTCCCTTTAACTTTCCTAGCAGCACTATTTTGCAAGAGCCTTACACAGCTGCAAGCTTGGCTGACACTAAAGAGGCAAGACAACTGAATGGGTACAACTGTCACAAGTCCTGTTTTGGTCTGCACTGGTTATTTCCCCCTGAAAGTCTGTTCAGTTAGTACTAATCTCCCCTCATCCTGCAACCTTATTACTTCTCATCACTGGGTTTATGCCTCAAATTTTGGTAACCCGCAAACATGCATTAGGTTACAGCAAGGCAATAAACAATGAATCATTAACAGACTTAAACAAAGAAGTGCAGCATCAGCCCTAGGACAGCTCTGCTTCAATATGGACATGTGCCCAATTAAGATTTTCTGTAACAGATCTCATTTCAATTGTGCATACCTTGCCCTTCTGACAGAAATAGCTCTCTGCATCACATGGGGGCTCCCAGCCCTGCTTTTAGAGTCCCCTTATACCATGCCACTGTCCTCCAAACATTGCAGTTCAGAGAATATACCTTCAAAACACAGACTTTTCAACTACAAATTCTTTCAGTAAGCTAACTCCATAGTCAGATACCAAGGTAATAGGGACCTTAGATAACCATATTTAGTTTTCAAAATAGATACAACATGGATGAAGATCTATAGTGATCTTAAGACTGTACTCTTTCTTTGGAAAAAGACAAAACCATCACTGAAGGTTCAACAAAGTATACATCAGCTACATCCCATTAACATGGATACTACTTGCTGATAGGAAAACAGTCACTTGATAAACCAAAAATGTTCTCTGTCTACATTAGCATATGAAGTTATGTATATCACTAATGCCAAAGCTACAAAAGCAAGTCAAATTTTCCCTTGCAAATACATGTATTGACATGAAGTAAGTGTTGCTACTGTGTCAAACATTCTCATTTTACAGAAGTATTGTTCTGTTGCTGCTGCTCTGCCAGTGCTTGCTGGAGACGCATTCTTTTCCGTGAATAATGCTGCCAGTGAAGGATCTGTTGCTCATCAATAAATTTAGCACACTGAGCATTTACCAGTTCTTTACGGAAGTGTTCATATTGGAGCAGCTCTAACATGTGCAAACACTGAGGATACCTAGATTAAAAACAAAGAGAATATATTTTAATACAAACTTTTATAGATTTACCCAGATTAGATTTAATATACTGCCACTTTCTGTACTAAAAATCCCATATTCTTAGTTTATTATTTTAAATATTTATATGCAAGATATTCATGTTTAGAGAAGCTCTGCTAATTATAATTCAAATAATTAATTATGGTAATGCATTCTTTAAAATAGCTCGGACAACATTACAGAAGGAAAACAGCCCCAAAATCTAACAGGCTCTCTAGATTATCCACTTATTTAAACATTCTTATATACAGTAATGTACTCAGATGATCTCAATCAAGTTGCTGATAATTTGAGTCTGAGAAACATACACTCATACCTCCCTCAGCCTTCTTTTGGAGTGACTTTTCTAAAGTTAGTCACAGATTTCCATTAAAGCTTCTGTGTATCAGCTGTAATAGTTAACAGTTTCAGAACCTCATGAGGAAAAAACAGAAGAAACTCCTTACACAAAATTTGAAATAGGTCTGCAAAATTAAGAAGTGTGCACAACCATGCTGTACTTCATATCATTTCTTTTCTGTGCTGCAAAATAACTGCAAGTGTTCTTTCTGTGCCTGACTCAGGCTTTGTACTACCAGAGTGTTCAAGAATATTTACTGTCAGCAAACACTAAAGCTTCTGTGCAGGCTACCAAATCATGATTTGCTTGAATAATTGAGGGAAGGTAAGTGCCACCCTCTTATCTAGGTCATTAAATACAATGTCTTCTCATGAAGTTTTGACTGTGTATGTATCAAAACTTTGTAATACAAAATCAGCAGACTGGAAACAAATACTGGTATACAGTTATAGAACACACAGTATAAGGTACCTATTATATTACAGTAACTCCTCACTTAAGTCATCTCAGTTAACCCTTGTTTTGTTGTTACGTTGCTGATACAATTAGGGAACATGCTCGTTAAAGTTGTGTAATGCTCCCTTCTAAAGTCCTTTGGCAGCCACCTGCTTTGCCTACTGCTTGCAGGAAGAGCAGGCCGTAGCAGCTAGTTGGTGGGGGCTTGGAACCAGGGTGAACCAGCAGCCCCCACTCCCCTAAGTTCCCTGTGCAGCAGCTGTGACCTTCCCTCCACGGCCATGTGCTGCTCCTGTCCTCTGCCCTGGAGCTGCTCCCGAAGACTCCTGCTTTCTGTGCGGGGGGGGGGGGAGGGGGAAGGAAGAAGGGGGCTAATGTCAGGGTGTCCCCCTCCCCTTTGTTCCTGCACCCCGCTTACCCCATCTTCCATAAAGCAGGGGGGACAGACCAGGACTCAGGGAGCTTGCAGCAGCTGCCTATCAGCAGGCTGATCTAATTAACAAGGCAGTGTAGTTAAGGGAAATGTGCATATCTCCCTCCATTCCTGCTGCCTTGTGTAGAGAGTGAGTTAACTAGTTCATCATTTAGCAGTAAGGGAAACATCCCACCCTTTGACTCCTCCACCTCAACCAAGCTTCACAATCATCATCACTGTGTACCAGTATTAAATTGTTTAAAACTGAGGGTATGTCTACACTACAGGATTATTCCGATTTTATAAAGTCGAGTGCACGTGGGCACACAAAGCACAATAATTCAGCGGTGTGCGCCCATGCACCGAGGCTAGCGTCGATTTCTGGAGCGTTGCACTCTGGGTAGCTATCCCGTAGCTATCCCATAGTTCCTGCAGTTTCCCCCACCCACTGGAATTCTGGGTTGAGATCCCAATGCATGCTGGTGCAAAAACAGTGTCGCGGATGATTCTGGGTAAATGTCGTCACTCATTCCTTCCTCCGTGAAAGCAACAGCAAACAATCATTTCGCGCCCTTTCTCTCTGGATTGCCCTGGCAGACGCCATAACATGGCAACCATGGAGCCCATTTTGCCTTTTGTCACTGTATGTGTACTGGATGCCGCTGACAGAGGCAGTACTGCAGTGCTACACAGCAGTATTCATTTGCCTTTGCAAGACAGCAGACGGTTACCAGTCGTTCTGTACCGTCTGTCGTGCCATTGTAAATTGGCAATGAGATGACGGTTATCAGTCATTCTGTACCGTCTGCTGCTGTCATGGGTGCTCCTGGCTGGCCTTCACTGAGGTCGGCTGGGGGCGCAAAGACAAAAATGGGAATGACTCCCCGGGTCATTCCCTCCTTTATGGTTTATCTAAAAATAGAGTCAGTCCTGCCTAGAATATGGGGCAAGTGTACTAGAGAATCAGTGTATCAGAGAACCAGAGAGCACAGCTGCTCCGTGTCAGATCCTGCAGAAATGATGAGCTGCATGCCATTCATGGGGGGTGCCCCTGCAACAACCCCACCCGTTGCTTCCCTCCTCCCCCAACTTTCCTGGGCTACCGTGGCAGTGTCCCCCCATTTGTGTGATGAAGTAATAAAGAATGCAGGAATAAGAAACGCTGAGTTTTTAGTGAGATAAAATGAGGGGTAGGCAGCCTCCAGCTGCTATGATAGTCCAGGCAGGACATTAAACGGTGGGGGGGGAGAGGAGCCCAGCATCCCGCTGCTATGATAGTCCAGGCACTACAGAATCTTTTCTTTAGACATGAAAGGCGCGGGGGGGGGTGCGGGCTGATGGAACTCAGCCCCCAGTTGCTATGATGAAGGCGGTTACCAGCCCTTCTGTACCATCTACAGGGAATGACTGGGAGTCATTCCTATTTTTACCCAGGCGCCCCCGGCTGACCTCACCTGAGGACAGCCAGGAGCACTCACAGGTTGATGACGAGGACCGCTATCAGTCCTTTTGTACAGTACCGTCTGCCACCAGGGAGGGGAGAGGATGCTGCTGTTCAGTGCCGCGGCACTGCGTCTACCAGCAGCATGCAGTAGACATAGGGTGACACTGAAAAAAGTCAAGAAACGATTTTTTTCCCTTTTTTTCGGGGGGGGGGGGGAGGGGGAGTAAACTGACAACATATACCCTGAAACACCCCGGACAATGTGTTTGACCCTACAGGCATTGGGAGCTCAGCCAAGAATGCAAATGCTTTTCAGAGACTGCTGGGACTGTGGGATAGCTGGAGTCCTCAGTACCCCCTCCCTCCCTTCCTCCAAGAGCGTCCATTTGATTCTTTGGCTTTCCGTTACGCTTGTCACACAGCACTGTGCTGTGGCCTCTGTCTATCACAGCCTGGAGATGTTTTCAAATGCTTTGTCATTTCGTCTTCTGTAACGGAACTGTGATAGAACAGATGTGTCTCCCCATACAGCGATCAGATCAGATATCCGTATGGTCCATGCGGAGCTCTTTTTGGATTTGGGACTGCATCGCCACCCATGCTGATCAGAGCTCCACGCTGAGCAAACAGGAAATGAAATTCAAAATTGCGTAGGTCTTTTCCTGTCTACCTGGTCAGTGCATCTGAGTTCAGATTGCTGTCCAGAGCAGTCACAATGGTGCACTGTGGGATACCGCCCAGAGGCCATACCGTCGATTTGCGGTCACACTAACCCTAATCGATATGGTAATACCAATTTCAGCACGACTCCTCTCATTGGGGAGGAGTATAAGAACCAGTTTAAAGAGCCCTTTATAAAGGGCCTCACTGTTGGACGGGGGCAGCGTTAAATCAGTAACACTGATAAAATCGGTTTAAACGCGTAGTGTAGACCAGGCCTTACACAGTGTATACGTGTGTGTATATATAATCTAGTCTTTTGTCTGGTGAAAAAAATTCCCTGGAACCTAACCGCCTCATTTACATTAATTCTTATATGGGGAAACTGGGTTCACTTAACATCGTTCGCTTAAAGTCGCATTTTTCAGGAACATAATTAAAACGTTAAGTGAGGAGTTTACTGTATTACAATGCAGAACACAAAATAATTTAATACTTACTTTAGGTATTTGGCATATTCAGGTTCTTTCCCAGTAAAGTAAATATTTAAGATAATTTACAAAAGATTTGTCTTTGAAGTACCCTCTCTGTGCAAGAACTGAAACAAACAAAACAAGAGTATCAACTTGCACATAAAGGAAATCAAATGATATTTAAAACTTTAAAATGCACATATAAAGCTTCTGTCTTTGTGGCTTAGTATACATTATTAAAGAGCACTTCTGTTTTTAAAATGTTTTAAACCAACTACAGTTACAAATCACTCTCAGATTCCGATAACTGAGAGACCAAAAATATACTTTTTTTTTGGTATGTTTATTTTTGCATATGATAGCACTCTGTTTATAGCAACTTAGTCGTCTTTCCCCTTTTGTATAGGTCTGTCACACAGCAACAGGCAGAGAACAGACTTTTAAAAATAGGACAATGTGTTAGTACATCATAAAAATTAGCAAGAAGGTTGAGGGGCAAGATGGGGTAGCACCTTAAAATTACTTGAATTCTCTTTTGTTTTTAATTGCCTAATCTTCAAATTGATGGTGTCCCTTTAAATAACTTTAAAATATTTTAATACGTCCTTCAGCTGCTTCTGCTATTTATTTAGGAATTTATATTGGCACCCAAGGAGTTCATCAATAAAAACAATTACACAAAATAGAACACTTATTAAAAACAAACCAAAAAAAAAACTATTCCTGCTATACAGCTTGTCCAAACAAGCAGTGTTAAGACTGAGCAATTTTTTTTATATATCAATAACTTAAATGATCAAACCCCCTTATTGTATTAGACTCTCTCTCAATATTAAGTAATCCAGAAACAAACATTGTAACTAATATTCATTACTCAGGTCCCTGATGTTTCACTTCAAGTACTTACAGTTGAGGTAATTGGGGTTTGCCAGACACTGAACAAATTCCAACTCCAGTTGGAACCGAAGTCGATTTCCAGTATCATCTGATGTTGGGGGGAAAAGTAGGTCAATACCAAAAAAAAACCCCATTCATTCTACGCAAATGAAAACTATGAAAACATTAATAAGGGTCTGAGCTATACACAGAATACAAAAGATTTGCTTCTCAATACGAGCCACATAGACAGAAGCACTCCATCTGGAGTTGGTGGGAGATAAAGCAATATATCCCCCCCCACCAAATCACAGAAATATAGAAACATAGAATATCAGGGTTGGAAGGGACCTCAGGAGGTCTAGTCCAACTCCCTGCTCAAAACAGGACCAATCCCATAATATTGATTCATTTTGCAAGATAGTTCTTACCGAACCTGAGATACTTTGTCAAATGAATCAACGTTTGGCACACCAGTAAATATTATAGCACCAAACCCGTGCTACCTTTTAGAAAGATATCCAGTCTTGATTTGAAGGCTTTAATTGATGGGAAATCTACCACATGCCTATGTCAGTTCTATCAACAATCAATTACCTTCACTGTTAAAAATGTGTACCTTATTTCTAGTCTGGATTTGCCTACCTTCAATCACTGGATCTCATCCCTTTTCCTGTTCCATCAAAATGCCAATTACTATCAGAAATTTCTTTCTGGTGTAGATACTGCAATCAAGTAACCTCTTAATCTTCTCTTGCATAAATTAAATAGATTGAGTTTCCCTAGTCTCTCACTATAAAGTGTGTCTTTCAGGTCTTGAATCATTCTTATTGCCCTTTTCTCAATCCTTCCAATTTTTAACATCCTTTTTGAGGCATCAACACCAAATTGAACACAATAGACTGAACACAAATAATAAACTCTAAGAATATGGGATTTTAGCAATGGCATCACTAATACTGAATACAGAAGTAATATGACCTTCCTACTCTATATTGCTCTACTTATACATCCAAAGATAATACTGCTCTCTTAGCTACACTTTGTTATCTACCCTGACCCCAGTCTTTCAATATCACTGGATTCCAGGTTACAGTTCCGTGCATCTTAAGAGTGTGACCTACATTCTTTGTTCTTAGATGTTGTTCAAATGAGTGCACCTAACCATGCTAGATAAGTCAGTCTTTATTTACCACTCCACCAGTCTGTCATCTGCAAATTTGATCTGCAATGATTTTACATTTTCTTTCAGATCACAAAGAAATTAAATAGTATTTGCAAGGAACAGATCCCAACAGGACCCCACTAACAACTCACCCACCCCACCCCCTATGACAATTCCCCATTTACACATATTTTTTATGATTTATCAGTTAACAAGCTTTTAATCCATTTAATACGGATGCATGCACTTGTATATTTGGGGGCATGGGGTGTTAAATGTCAGATGGGATTAAATCAAATGCCTATAGAAGTCTACATATATTAGTTCTCTCAACCAAATTTATGATCACATCAAAAAATGATATAAAGTTTGTCTGACAAGATCTATTTTCCATTAAGCCATGTTGACTGTCATTAGTTATGTGACTATCCTTTTTTACTGACTATATCCCATATCAGCCTTTTCCTGATTTTGGGTGATGGGTATCCCATAAAATGGGGAACCAGGGTAAAGAAGTGTTAAAGCTTTCCTGAGCCAATGACTCATGGGGCTGACACTGTTAAGGAACATCAATCAGTTTCACAGCCAATGGTATGCAAGCGAGTTCTGTGGTCCGCATCAGGTCTGACCACCTCTAAGTGCCCCAAGGTAATGGATCAGACACCCTGTTTGCAGCTTGGTGAACTGGAGGTGGCCTTTCAGCATGAAAGACAGCACAGCTCAGACCTCCCTCTCAGGACTGTAGTCAAGTGCCTTAACCACTCAGCCACACTAATCCAGTATCAGATAAGTAATAGCGGAAAACCCAGGTGAACAGAACCCCAGACTTGAATAAGAGATGGGAACAGATGCCAACTCTAATCCCCAAATACCCACCCTCCCCCCCCAGCATCTGGACTCTGCTTCCTGCTCCCCTCGCTAGAGAGCTCTCCTTCCTAAAGCCAGGCCCAGGAATCCCTCCCTAGCAGCCCTGAGGGGCCGAGTGCAGCAAGCAACCCACTCCCTTCTCTCCATGGCCAGGTCCACACTACAGCGTTAAATCGATTTAAACAGCATTAAATCGATTTAACGCTGTATCCGTCCACACTACAAGGCACTTAAAATCGATTTTAAGGGGTCTTAAAATCGATTTCTGTACTCCACCTAAACGAAAGGAGTAACCCTAAAATCGATATTACTAAATCGATTTAGGGTTAGTGTGGATGGATATCGAAGTTATTGGTCCTATTCTTTTACTGAGCTACCCAGAGTGCACCGCTCCGGAAAACGACGGTACCCTGGGAGCATGGACGCACACCACTGAAGTAATGTGCCATAGTGTGGACGCGTAAAATCGATTTTATAAAACCTGTTTTATAAAATCGATTTTACTAATATCGATTTAAAGCTGTAGTGTGGACGTAGGCTAAGTGTCTCTTCATAACGCCGGCATCTGGCATTTCCACTCCACGCACCTGAAGAAAAGGGGTTTCCACCCAGGAAAGCTTCCGCCCAAATAAATCTGTTAGGCTTCAGGTGCCCCCGGACTCGTTGTTTTTGTGAATACAGCCTAACACGGCTACCCCTGACCCCCAAGCTTAGCGTGTCATCTTGGTGGGCAACACTGCCGTGCAGCGGAGCGGGCCCAGAGGGGGCCTTGTAACACCGCGGCCCCGCTTCTTATAACGAGCCCCCCCGGGGGGGCGAGGCGCGCTCCCCTCAGGGGAAAGAGCGGGGGGGGCAGGGTTGAGACGCGGATGCGCCGGGGCAGGAGCTGGTGAGAAGGGGGCGTTCACTCCCCACCCCCAGGCCACAGCAGGGCCGCACGGTCTCCGAGCCCTTCCCAGTGAAGCGGGAGACTAGCGGGATCACCAGGCGGAGGTCGGCGGCTGGAAGCCGGGGACTCTGGAGCCAGGAGCCGAGGGGAGCTCCGCAGAGCGGAGGCCGGCGGGGGAGGCCGCCCCCGGCTCTCACCTGTCTCCATGGCTGACGGCCCCGCTCGCGCGCCAAGACACCCAGAACACAAGATGGCGGCGGACCCCGCCGGCCGGAAGCCTCCCGGAAGGCAGCACTGGTGCATTCTGGGAAGCCAAGCGCAGCGTGCGGGCGTTGCTAGGGTAACGAATACGCTGCGGAGAGTGGGGGGCAGTGATTTGCTCCTCCGCCATTTGTGTCCTGAGTGCGGGAGAACTCAGCTCCCGAGCGAGGCTGCGGTGTCACGACATCACAGTGCGCCAAGCGGATGACGTCACAACCCGGGGTGCGGCGCTGCTCATGACATAAAAGCAGAGGAATGCTGCGTCGAGTATGACATCACAGTGCACTGAGTGAATGACGTCACAACAGAATCGGTTATTGCGCTCGCTGTTCATTGACCTCGCACTGGGGACATGCTGCATTGATCATGCCACTGCACTATGGCAGTGGTGTATTGTTCATGACACCACAGTGCCTGGGTGCCATGCTGTGCAGAATACCCCATTGTGTGTGATATCACAATCAAGGGCACTGCAGTGTGACAGCAGAATGTAGGATGTGTTAGGAATAGCCTGGATGGAACTCATTGCAGAATCCGACACTAAGATGGGACATGATAACTGTGTACAACTTGCAAACAACAAGCAAGTGGAGGAATTTTCAGTGTGGTACAAAGGGAAATAACTGAAAGTGATTAGGTGAAATTAAGAGGGATAACTTAGGCTGAATATCAGGGAACACTTCCTGACAGTGAGATATATTGGGTTGTGGAATAGTCTCCCAAAGGAAGTGGTGAAACCTCATTGCTCTGGACTTTTAAAATTGGATCATAAAAACGTGTGCTACAGTATGAGAGAAAGCGAAATCAGGTGCTCTAACAATTCTTTCTCTTCTCTAATATAATACTTGGTGGTGATGATCATAACAATCAATCTTGTATGCAGTGGTTTTCATCCATAGATCTCAAAGCAAATTGTGTACATGATTAACAAAACAACATTATTTTTAAAACCTCAAATTACAAACCCTTTGTAAAAAATGTTGATACTTTTTATTCACGAGTTTCCAAAAAGTAGGCAAAACTACAGCACACAGAAGGGAAAATGGTCTCTCTTCAGAAACAACACAGAAAATAAAGGTAGAACATGATACAGAAAAAATAACACAGGTGAGAACCCACATTTTGGAGATCAAAAGCTTCATACTGCTCCCAATAAAATCAACAGCAGGGAGCAGGATTGGGTCCATAGTCCATCATGTCGGTTAAGGGGAAGAAGTAATATATTCATGTATTTTAATACCAAATGCAGCTATATACATAAAAATAAATCCAAATTAAAAACAGCAGGGAAATGTCTCCTACCTTTTGTACCTACTCTCATATCCCTTGCTCACTCATACTTGCCTGTAATTTTAAAGTTTGCATTGGGCTGCTAAAACTAAAGCACAAACTCTAGAATCAAAGGACTCAAAAGTTCAGTTTTGTATCAGTAACCTCCCTTTGCAATCAATGGCCTTGATTTGCACTCTTTTTCAGATGGTGCTTGCCAAAAAATTGTGAGCTTTTGCTTTTTGAAAAACAGTGCTATATATAACATTTGTTTTGTAGCGATTATAAGGACAAATAAGATTTTTTTATATCTACATTTTTGAAGTTTTTTCCCTAAGAAATTATAAGTTTTTCCTTTTTTGCCACTAATGTAATTGACTATAAGGGTTAAAATTCTGTTAATATTATCCAAATGAATACTAGCCATGTAACCTATTACCTGGATAAGAAAGTAGGAAATCTTTAGAGACCATATTCTTCACAGTTCTTTGCAACCTCAAAGATAATGGCAACAGAATTTCTGCAGGAGATGGACAATTTAAATATAAGTGACCCCAAAGAAACGATGAGTTTAGCTATAAAGTGGGTACAGAAGACATTTCCAAATGTGGAATCAGTTACCACAGGGACATTGCAATGCTGGATGGAAGAGAAGCCAGAGGAATTAATCATTCTTGTAAGTGATTTATTACCTATGAATTAAAGCAAGTACTCTGTAATTAAAATCAGTCTTGGTGTCCTGAAAACCCAATTTAAGAGGGTAACACTTTGCAACAAGTATTTAGTGTAACATGGCTGTTCAGGTATAATTTTTTTTAAAACTTATGATCTTATGTCAGACTTGTCTTTTTTCTCTTTTCCCTTCATGTCTTATCCTTTCCACATTTCAAAAGTAGAGCCTCATAAAGCAGGGTGCACTAGAGGACACTAATAACACTTTGCCCCTTTATAGCCTGGTGTACCCAAGGATTTCAAAGCATGCTGGGCTCAGTCCTCTATGTAGTTGTTTTTTATCATTCTTTCTTGACCTGATTGTGATGCATGCATGACTGTGACAAATTAAATAAAAATAAAGTTATAATCAAGCTCACTCATAGAGTTAGCTCTTCAGCTGCAGTAAAGTAAGGTAGCACTGTTGAAGTAAGTGGTACTAAGCCGATGTGCACCAACTTAAGATCTAGAGGAAAGTTGAAAACCACAGGATCTCACAGGGGATTCTTCAAGAAAACAAATAAAATCTCCCATCCCATTATTCATTTACAGGCATTGTTATAGCGCTTCTGGTAGGATCTGAGAGCCATTTACTTATGTTAGGTTCAATTTATTCATTTAAACCCACTGTATGGGCATCTACACTAGGACTTTTCATGTTGCCTATCTAGCACTGGTGCTGGTCCTAGAGTAAGGGCCGCTGTACTTGGGGTTAGGTTGTTTGTGCAACTGTGCTATCTAACCCTACATTAGTGCTTCTACCCTTGCTAGCATTGGGGAATCATTAACACTGCTTTTTTGCAACACCTGAATTTTCCACTGAAGTCTCCCAACCCAGAACCTAACCATCCCAGCTTTAGTGTTTGAGATTTACTGATGCCCAGCATAAGCACATGATGGTGCCGGAAAAAGGAATGTTTTAGTGGCAGCATGCTCTGCCCCTGGAAAGGAACTGCTGCCAGGTAAGAGAGCTCTGTTTGACGAGGCCTGTATTTTGTGGAGTTTTTGGACTGGGATTTTAGTCCTGGTTCCCCAGTTGTGTAGGTCAGTTGGTGGGGTGAGATGTGTGTGTGTGTGTGTGTGTGTGTGTGTGTGTGTGTGTGTGTGTGTGTGTGTGTGTGTGTGTATAGTAATTGTATTTGCAATCCATTAATCATTACAACTCCATATTGCACTAGATGTTGCCAAGTTCTAGATTCCAACTGTGGGAACTGAGTGGAGAGAAAAGGTGGGGTGCCAACAAGCTTCTCAAGAAAGGAAACTATAGTTGTGGCAGGTTATGCTGTTAACCCCTTGGACAGGCAGTTTTAATTTTAATTTTAAATCAGTTGCAAACCCCACTTCAAAAACAGCCAAGTTCTTCAGCCTTTTCCTAAGGGAACGCGAACTGTAAAGGTCAATCAGGCTCTACTGTGAAAGTTTCATTCATCCAAGTTATGTGACAGTGAGAGCCAGGGCTGGATTTAGGCACAGGCGACCAAGGTGATGGCCTGGCTCGGGGTGCTGTACGGTATTCAACAGTTTAACAAATGGAGGGCAGGCACTGAAAATGCCCCTTGCCTGGGGCACCGTTTGGTCTATGGTCAGTCCCGGCTAAAGCACTTAATAAATGGAACTCTCTGAAAGAGCAGAGCAGAGCTGCATTGTTGCATCAGCACCCTGGGCAGAAACTCCACTTCTGAGGGCTGGTCTACACTACGGGGGAAAATCGATCTTAGATACGCAACTTCAGCTACGTGAATAACGTAGCTGAAGTCGAAGTATCTGAGATCAAATTACTCACCGTCCTCACGGCTCGGGATCGATGTCCGCGGCTCCCCCTGTCGATTCCGCAACTCTGTTCGGATTGATGGAGTTCCGGAATCGATATAAGCGGGTTCGGGGATCAATATATCAGGTCTAGATGAGACGCGATATATCGATCCCCAAGCAATCGATTGCTACCCGCCGATACGGCGGGTAGTGAAGACGTACCCTCAGATCTAGACTAAAACAAATGTCTGTGGTCTAATGCTGCCAAGCTAGCTAGGTTTTACTGCTCCTACTGTTGTTACATTGCAGTAACAATGGTATTTACAGATTTACCTAAAACCTGGAATCTGAGTTTTTTTGTAAGCACTTTCCTATTTTTATAGGTTAAAATATTTTAAAATGTCTCAGTTAGGAATTGCCTATAAAAGTATCTGTTGCAAACTAACATGCAGCATAGATTTTTTTTTTCTGTGAATTGGGTTATAAAAACATCTAAGGACCACTTGTTCTTAGCTTTTGTTAATATAGTAGGGTTGCTTTTTTCAGACAGGATCTTAGTGGTTGTGGAATACTACCATTATCATGTTGAAAAGTACAAAGTCACTCCCCAGTAAACACAGACTTGAGGCTAAAAGGAGAGATCAGGCAGATCCCACGTGTCTGCTTTTCTATTCTGGAATGCGATTTTGCTCCCAATAGTGACTTCAGAGGAGAGGATCCTATGGAAAGGTTGACTCACAGGAATCAAATTAGCATGTAGGTTTGCCAAAATCAAGTCAAGAATCTCAATTCTTGGCCATCAATATCAGGAACAAATTGAAAATTGAGGATAAGAAATAAAGGCCAGGAATATTCTCTAGGGAAATATTTTTAAAAAAAAAACTAGTTAGTTTGTATGCGAGTCACCTGAACATGTGCCCAGAATGCTCAGCTTTGACACTGGCCTTGAGCAGATGACAACCAACCAGTTTCACTGTCTTCATCTATAGAACAGGAGTGATAGTACAGACTTACCTACTCTATCCCAGCGCTAGGGCTGTCTATTAGTTGAGATCCAGTGATGCAGTATTTACGTCTGTGAGTTCAATGGCACGGCTTATGTAAGCAAAGATTGCGAATTTAGATCCTGATTGTTTCTAAAGCACGTTTAAGGGATGTGCTAAATACTATTTGCTTTAAATTATTATTTATTTTTATAAAATTGCATTCCTGTAGATTGTACTTTAACAAATGTAGGAAGATGAGTTCCCTGCCATAAAGAAATTAAAACCTGTGTAAGTGAAAGCTGTGTTGTAAAAATGACACGGTGTACTTTGTGTACTTTGTGTACTTACCAGCTCACCAAAGTGGCAATAAAGTTAAGCTCTTCCAATGTTGTTATAGCTATTCTGTTTAGTGACACATAAAGACAGCAGGTACTAAGAGATCTTGCCAGATCCTGGGTAAAAACCTAGCCCCCGTAAAGCCAAGCAATGGGTGTTTTGTGATTGACTTCAACAGGGCCAGAATTTCACCGCCTAATTTCATCCATCACAAATGGATTCAGACTCAGTTGATACTGTCTATTTATGTAGCCTCTCTGTTGATTGGAAAAGGCTTCCCTTTAAAACCTGAGATATTACCTAAGGTACTTGTTCCTCTGCGGGACTCAATAGGTAAGTTTCATGTTAAAAACAAGGTGTTTTCTGTGTGAACAGTGGAATATCACACTAAGAACTTTACACAGTGCTTGTGCTTTTCAAAGTCATTTCCGCAGGATTTATAACAGCCTTACAGCTTTATGAAAGCAGACTGTGTGAGACAATTGTACCATTTTTCACACTGAAGAGTAGTTGTGACTAACAAAACAAGGATAATTTTGTAATAAGGATTCTCTACAGCCCGTTCTGGGGTGTGAAGCCAGCACCCCATCATCCAGCATACACTGGCAAAAAGGGATACATTGGGCAAGGATAAAACCTTATTCTTATACAAAGTGCCATTAGATAGTCAAATTCTACCTAGAGGAAACAGTATATTGATTAAGATCTCATCTACAAGTTATTAGCACATTTAAATCTGTTTATTTACCTCAGAATGATAATGGGCTGGAGCAACACTGCCATGATTCAAACCAGAGGTCCCAAGTCCAGCCTATGCATCTTCAACATCTCTCCCCACCTACAAGGCAGTCCTGTCACTATCTCTGTCAGTAGGTCTTGAAAAATTGTATCCAGAGTAGGTCAGAAAGAACTTGTGCAGACTCGAGAAGATCCTGTTTCAAATATGGTTAAATAATAGAGAACAGGGTGCACATTATGTTATATTTATAACAAGCCTCTACAAAGTCTGCAATTTTTTACTCCAACACTATAATTGTAGCTCAATAGCAGCGAGATCATAGTTATCACTGACTGAAACGATTGTTAGAACATATTTAATTAAAGGCTTAACTGTTCCCTTGAGTTTTACTTTTGAGGTCAAGGGACTGGCAGGTAATGTGCATTTCCCAAAGCCCATCCTGTGATTGTCTTTGCAGAAACAATCTTCATCTGGAGTTTATTAGACAAAGATGAAATTTTAATGAAGCTGTAAGTTTGGCTGCCCCAAGACTCAAGTTTTTGTGGTTTTTTGTGAACATAGTCACATGAGCACGTCCCCATGGTTCATTCCGGGTTCATACAACTAAGAGGTAGCATAAATAGATCTGACATTAAACATCATGCTGCATATTTTAAACAGTCCTAAGATATTGTAGGTTTTATTTTAATGAGTTAAAATTCGTCAATATTCTGTTCTTAGGATACCCGGAGTACAGCTGAATTTGAAGTCAGCCATCTGCCAGGAGCAATACTCATTGACCCTCAGAGTGATACACTGCAAGAATTTCTGCAGAAACAGCTCCTTCCAGGTATAGAAAAGATCTCCGTAGGACTCGTTCTTTGTTGTTGCAAATTGCTTTCAAGCTGCTTTAAGGTGAGAATTTTCAAAAGCGCGCAGTGAGCACACTTGGGGCCAGAGTTTCAGAAGTGCTCAGTCCATGGCGTGCTGGAGACAACTAGAGAATGGCTTGGCGCATAGCCAGCTGAGAATTGGAGAAGTGCAAAGACCACCTTTTCACCACCCTCCTGAGCTATTTCTCAACCATAGCCAAGAATCTGGGCCTTAATATTAAAAAAAAAAATAAAGCCTTACTTGGGTTATTAACAACACTCAGGATTATGAGAAACCTAATTTACTTTTCACACATATTCTGGATTATTATTACTATTTTACTCTCTGTATGGCACTCAGCCTAGATGGTATAACCGGACTGGGCAATTTCTACTCAGTTTTGTATTCAGGTTCTCATACACTGGCGCAGTGCTGAAGAGCCTAGGTAAAGAAGTTCTAAAGGGCATTTCAATCTGAAACAACCATTTTCAATGATATTAAAAAACACAAACATGTATAATCGTCATTAATGTTAGATTTTGTTATATAAAAAGAGAAACTAAATTTTGTGTCTAAACGGCTTGAACAAGGTGCTGGGTTATGCCCGGTGCTGAGGTCATTATTGCTGAAATAATCATCATTATAACCGACTAGAAGTATTGCCAACTCTCATAAAAATGTAAAGTTTTTTTAAAGCCCCAGCTTCTGGAGTCAAGTGAATATGTGAGAATCTCAGCTTTAAAAAAAGTTCTCAGCACTTATGGATGCAAAACTTGAAACTGTGACACCATCCACTGTATATCCTAAAGGCTCAGAAACTAAACATTGAATGAAAAGGACCTAAATTCATTATTTTTTTTTAAAACACATTGTTTTTGAGCCAATCTCATGATTTATGAGGGCCTGAGTTACCACTGGAGTTGGCAATACTGGATTAGTGAGATAAAACCTTGTAGCTGTACATGCCTTTTAATTCCATCCTTGTTTTTTCTGTTCTATTTCAGAGAGTAAAAATAAAAACATCATTTGCTATTGCACTGTGGGATACAGGTCTTCCATGATTGCCCAGAGCATAAATGAGTTCTTGTCAAGTGAAGTCGTCCAAACCCCCAAAACTTCCCTGAAGGTTTATAATGCAGAAGGAGGACTGATGAAATGGGCCAGTGAAAGAAGGCTGATGGTGGACAAGCAGGAGCAGCCCATTCACCTTGTCCACCCCTGCAGTGAAGCATGGGCAAAACTACTGGAACCAGAGCTGCAAGCACAAATCTAAAGCATTTCTGCAAGTCTGATCTTAACTGGGGCCTCTAGGTGAAATACAAATTAATAATAAGAATAAGAATTAATGGGGGCCTCAGCCTCAACTGTGTCTTGTAGGAATAACCATAATGCTACTAATAATAGAGGATTACAATATGTATTGTAAAAGCAGCAAAGAGTCCTGTGACACCTTATAGACGAACAGATGTATTGGAGCATGAGTTTTTGTGGGTGAATACCCACTTCATCAGATGCATGCATTTCTCCCAGGAAAGCTCATGCTCCAATACGTCTGTTCGTCTATAAGGTGCCACAGGACTCTTTGCTGCTTTTACAGATCCAGACTAACACGGCTACCCCTCTGAATATGTATTGTAGTTGTTTTAATTGTGGGCAGAACTGGCTAAAGCTACTAAGCCAGCTTTTCAGCTGGTCTAAAGTGGAGTAGGAACTGAAGTCAGTTCAGATATGACAATTTACACCAGTTAGACTGAAATCTAGATTAACAAAGGGCACAGGACAATACAGAATCCCTCTACAGTCTGGTGAAAAAGGAGACGTCCTGGCAAATGCTGGAAACAAGTCTGAAAGAGGTTATTGTGTCCTAGCATAAGAAATGTGATAAAGGCACATCAGTCCTCCTCTTACGCCAAGATGGAACAGAACACTTTAGCTTTATGAACCTTTTCCTTCAGTCTCCAGGTCTGTCACTCTGGCACCTATCATAAGCATCTTTTAAAAATTATATCTAATAAAAAATACAGATAGAATCCCATAGTCCAAATCATGACGAATGGAAAAGCAAAGCACTGCATTTCTAGCATCTCTGTTACTGTTTAAATTTGTTGGTGCAGTCCTGTGTTCACCAGATAGCTTGTCTAGATGCATCTAATCTTTCTGGGAATAACAGTTGGGCCAGTCACAGGTAAAGAGAAAGAGAGCGCCAGCTGGAAATGCATAGTAACCAGTAAATAAAATGCTATGATTAAGTGAGATTATTTCCTGCTAGTGAGTTGGGTTCTAAACATATATAAGCTCACCCACATACGATGAAAATAACTTTAATTCTTGGTCCTTACAAAGGTGATGCACAAATAGTTACTGTTTCATGGAGGGCTAAATAAATATTTGGGAAGACGCATAAACCTGCTCGTTAACTGCATTCTAACCAACCTCTCGGTGCTTATTATTTGCTCAATTGCTGTATAATCTTGACTGCAGCTCTGAAATCCGTAGGAAGCATTTCTAAATATACACACCTCTCAACTTGGTTACTGGACTTTTTAGGTGAGTGAAAATAGCACATCACTGTTTGAACCTCTGTCTTTTCCTAGACCACTTTATTTTAAAAATAGCTGTTGACTTATTTTAAATAGTTGTATATGGAGTACTACAGCTAAGAGAAATTTGAAACTGTTATTATAATTTTTGAGGTGCCTGATCTTGCAGTTTTACCCAGCAAAAAAAAATCGTCCCAATCTCAAGAGTGGTTTGGTGGGTTGTTTTTTGTTCGTTGAGGGGGTTTTTTTTGGTCTCAACATTCAAACCTGACAGCTCTAAGAGCCTAATCCAAAGCCCATTAATGTCAATATGAGCCTTTCCATTTACTTCGGTGGGCTTTGGATCAGACTCAGGGTCACCAACCCCAGCTACAGGATTCACGATGAGCGCTAGGGCAACGGAACCGAAAAGAGCTGGAGAAGGAACCTGGGGATTCTAGAGAGTAAGTCAGTCAATAACTAGATTGCATGATGCTTGTCTGACTGACTGCAACGCAAGATGGAGCAGTCAGCGTTTGGAATGATCAGATTTATGAACAAAAAAATACAATGAAATATCAAAAGCCACACAGCCTGAGCAGCCGAGACAAGGTTTGGTATTTGGTGAATGAGGTATAGAAGAAACACAGCTAGAGCTGTTACGAAAGGGAGGCCTAGTGAGAAGTGCCAGTAAGTAGAGGGGTTTGGTTGAGGGTCGCCCCTCTCCAGGGCGGCTGAGAGCCAGGCCTCCTCGCTACACAGTACTTCCTGCACAGAGAGAAAAAGTTCAGAGCATGCTGCTGTTTGAGTGGCAGAGACCTCCTCATGACTATAGAATGCAGGGGACAGGGTCGTCTTAAGTGTGCACGTGTCAGTCTCCTTCTGGAACTTATAGGCAGCGTGACTTGCAAGCTTCTTGTATCTTATGGCTTCAGGCTGCCCCTGCAAGCAGCTGAGCACAGCAAGGAACCAGAGGAACTCCAGAGCCGTCCTGAAGCACAAGCAAGGAACTGAGGCCCAATCAAGCCCCTGTTCTCAAGTCACTCACGGGGTGGTGGAGGTCTCATTGACAGGGCTGGTGATGATGCCGTTCCTGTCTGTGAAAGCCATAAGAACTGTGAGCCGGGAAAGGGAAAAGGCTGATGTTGCCCTTTAAGGAATGGGCCATGGGAGCACCCTGAGCACTTTCTCCCCTCTTGTGTTCCCACTGTCTTGTGGGGCTCTCCCATCCCCTTTGTGGAGCACCCCCCGACCCTCCCTCAGCCTTTGCCTCGTGACCTTTGGAGTGGGACTAAGGGAATACTTCCACCCCTCTCACCAGCCCTCTGTCTCAGGAAGCGGAGCAGCTCTTCCTTTCCAGCTGGAGCGCTCGGGGGTGAGCTGCCCTTTTAAGTCACAGAATCCCTCTCACTTGGCTGCCTCACAGTGACCTCACAGCAACTCAACGAGCAGCTGGGAAAACAAAAGGAAAAGTTGGAACTGGCTCCCCTAAGCCTAGTTTCTATTGAAATTCAGCTCTGAGGTCTCTGACCTGCCTTCCTCCCCCATCTTTGATCTTTGTCTCTGGGGCCTGGTCCACACTACGCAGTTAAATCGATTTAAACAGCGTTAAATTGATTTAACGCTGTACCCGTCCACACTACAACGCACTTTAAATCGATTTTAAGGGCTCTTAAAATCGATTTCTGTACTCCTCCCCAATGAGAGGAGTAATACTAAAATCGATATTACTATATCAATTTAGGATTAGTGTGGACGGAAATCGAAGTTATTGGCCTCCTCATTTTACAGTAGCTACCCACAGTGCACCGCTCCAGAAATCGACGCTAGCCTCCGACCATGGACGCACACCACCGAATTAATGTGCCCTAGTGTGGACGCATAAAATCGATTTTATAATATCGGTTTTATAAAACCGGTTTTAGTTATTTCGATTTTATGCTGTAGTGTAGACGTAGCCTCGGAAGCATCCACTTTAGTCAGCGCTTAGTGAAGGGAATACTTCAGTTACTATATTTAAGCTTAATAGCAATGTTCACTACACAATCTGTTCATTACTTGCTCGCATGATGTAGAGGTTGCTGTTGGAGTTGGTGACACTGACCCGCCCCCACCCCAGGTTACTGGGACCAGCACATAAAGTCCAGTTTCTTCCCAGCACTCCAGCATGTCAGAGAGGGCAGGGCCCAATTGCTTCCTTGGGATTAATCAGAGATCAAGGCCTATTCCAGGGTTAAAATCATCAACAACAACTGAAAACGCCCCAAACCTGATTCTTCCTAAAGTAATGAGCTGCTGGCAGTTCTCCTAAGGAAATGACAAACCATATCATTTACCCACACTGACTAAGGGGGAGACAATCGAGGGATTTTAACTTCACAGCCTCAAAGTTCCATGTTCCGCTAATTATTTCCAAAATTTCAACATAAAAATACAGTCAGCAGAAATAAAATATGCAGAGAAAAGCCCGTCCTTTTGACAGGTGGAGAGAATCTGTTCTTGGAAATTTGGATCCATATTCAATATCTACAAAGTTCAGGATATTTGGATCTGGGCTTTTGGTTTGGGCCCATCCCTCCTAACAACAAAGATAACGGTGGAAATTAGCAAAGGATGCTGTATGCACCCCTTCACATGGGGGAAGGGTTTAACTCCTGGGGGGTAGGTTATTATAAGGGGAAAAACAAGAACCAGAAAAAGACTTATCCAGAGAATTAAAATAAGCAAGAAGGAGCAGATTCCTTCTCTCTCCCAGGCCCCTGAGAGGGCAAACTCAGTTCTCCCCATTTCTCCCCTAGGTCAGCACTTGTCTGAATTTCTTCAGAGTGCAGAGAGGTAGGTATGAAGTTCACTCACTCCTCTCCTAGACCACCAGGGGGCATCCAGCTCTGTGGCACAGTTCCCATCTCTAATTCCTAGATAGTGGCATCAAGTGATTTGAATTAGGGACTGTTCTCAAACCAGTATTCATGTCAAACTGATCCTTTTGTTTCAGCTAAATGTAATCTTTAATGGGTCTATTCTAGGAATGGTAGAGTAGAGAGAATAGGTCCATATACAGAATGAGATCAGTTTTCATTTTGGGAGCATGCATTTTTTTTGGCAGATATCTGCACTGGGAAATGGTAAGAAAAGAGAAGACCACAAGTTGTGGTGCTTCAAGCAGCAGGACTGGGCATCAGGGTTCTAGTCCCAACTCTGGAAGGGCAGTATTGTCTAGCAGACAAAGCAACAGAATCTAGAAGATCCTGCATTCTCGCTGTGAGTTTACAGTAAGCAAGCTGCAGTAAAGATTACCATAAAGAGGCCCCACCACTATGCAAATCCTTTTAATATCTTGAGTTAACAATTTGCCAGATTCACTTACCTCGGCTGTAATAGGCTTTCTGCAGATGGACTTTATTCAAAGATCATCATGACCCAAAAAGAAGTTGATTTCTGTGCAATCTGCTAGTTACAGAATGACCCAACTATATATGCTCTATAAAAAGTTTACTAAAAGTAAGCGCACCTAGAGATTTTCATCTACATAATGCAAACAAGGGTGGCCTAAAGGTTGACGACGTGTATCTCAATATTGTATAGGGACCTCATCTGATACTTTCCCTTCTGCAGCAATGGGATTTCAAACTATTGTTTGGTTTCCTCACATCAATCTTCTGTAATTTCCACTTTTTGTGTGTTCCTCAAAAAGAAGAGAACGGTGACAATCTACACAGACCTCACTATCTGCTGTAAAATCTCAGGCCAGTTTTTAAATGGGTCAATAGAGATGCATTTCTGTGGTGGAGTTCTGCAGAGCTAGATTTAAATTCACCTGTGGGCCAGCAAGATCTTGAGAGAGTGTGTCAAAATGGAGCCATCCAAAAGCAGTAGCCACTTTTGAAAATATTGGCCTTTGCAACTTGGTCACACAGGAATGACAGAGCAAAGAATCCTACCCGGATAATCTGCCTGCTTGACTTGTTCTTGCCACATGGCCATCTTTCCTTCAAAAGACTTTGAGTCAGTTTGAAATTTGGATGACTAGTTTGTGTCTTGTAGGGTGAGATTTTCAAAAGCACTCAGTGGTGGCCTAATTCATGTCAATGAACCACTGATTTCAATAAGAACAGGATTAAGCTAGAGGTGAACAATTTTGAAAATCCCACTCTTACTGACAAACATTAGAGCTGGTTAGAAAATGCAGGGAGGGGAGATTTCAACGACAATGAAAATAATTGTTTTCTACTGGAAATTTTGACTTTTAATCAAAAACCTGAAACTCATTTTTTTAAAATTTTTTGTATCTGGAAAAACCAAAATATCTAACTTTTTTTGCTCAGATCAGTATGGCTTTTGGTTTCCAATGAATAATCAGAAATGTTCAACAAAAACAATCACTTTCTACACCAAATAATAAATAATAATAATAACTTAACTGAAAAGTTAATTTCCCATCCAATTAAAATTGACAGAAAATGTTCAACCAGCCTCACTAACTATTAATTAAGTCACTGAAACCCATTATTGGTCAATAGTCAGCACAGGAGGTTTGTTTTGTTGTAAGGAACATTCAGTCTCTCCTGACTTTTCAAGAATCTGGTTGTCTATAGAATCACTGGTCTTTGGAAGCTGCACATCACATTTCTGGCATGAGGTATTATTTGAAAATGTATTGCCGTCTGACTCATTGAAAATCTACACTGCAAAGAAGGCCAGGCAGCAATTTTTCATGGTTAAATAAAGTCAATAGACATGGGGAAGATAGCATCTTTTTACTTGTAAAATGGTCGGCTGCTTATGACAAGGACCTTATTGAGTAATGAATGGCCACTATTTACTAATTGCAGCAAGGAAACCCAGATGAACAAAAATAGATTTAATACTGAATTATGATGCAATCACCAACTCGATTTTAAAAAGTTACAGTATTATTGCTAGGGATAGTTTTATTTATTTTATCAGATGTGTTATGTCCATTATAATTCTTTCCCCACCTCCCTCATTTTCATGTGGTTATAACTTTCTTTCACAGCAGTGGTAAACCTTTATGGCTTTCTAAAATATTTTTGGAAATTTTTAGCAAAGTCACTTAAGTCAATTTGGAAAATAAAGTGCCTGAATATGTGTGGAGTGGCTTTATTACTGAGGGACTCTTAGTGTCTGCATTTCCAGACATTGAAAAAAATTAACTGAGTAACTAAATTTTCATTAATATTGTGTTTCTCCCTAATGTGATGTGGAAGTGGTTAGAGCAGTGGATTGGAAGCCAGGACATCTGGATTTAATTCTTGGCTCTGCCACTGACTTGCTGAATAATCTTGGCTTAATCACTTCATCTTTCTCTACCTTCTCCTATGCCCAAGTAAAACAGAGGTAATAATACTTACCTACCACACAGGTATCCTGAGGCTTTGTTAAGGATTGCAACATACTTCAAGAATCTTGGGTAAAAAGATTCCATATAAGTACTATATAGTAATTGGATATAGTCACTGATTTTTATTTGTATATCCATCTACATTTTAAAGAAATGATATCAGTAAACAGCACCTTGCATTAGTGATGCGCAGCAAAAGGAATATTAAAAAGAGGCTGGGTCACATTGTGTATTAGGGTTCCATTTATACAAAGGTTACTAAACAGTTAACATTATATTCATGTTACAGCCATGAGTAGTATGTGTTATAGATGGTTATAAGCACATCAGTAGAAGGTGTTATGTGTGGTTTTAAGTTATGGTTTTATAACCCATAGACCTGTTCAGCTCTATAACAATCTATTAATCTTCATTAATCCTTTATAAATGGAACTTTAACAACAAGCTGGATCAGATTCCATTAGCATGTGATGTAACAGGGCAGTAGAGTTTCCAGGATTATACAATTGAAATAGGGAAAAATTTAACTAAGGCAGGACACAATCCCCAATTATTTTGTGCAATTATTCTCACTACATGATGCCATGTGGTGCTTTGCATAGGCTTCTTCAAACAATACTTTGAATAGGGAAAGCAGCCAACCAGTTGGGCACAGAGTGTGCTGCTGCTACTGATACTCTGGGAGAGTTTTCAATCTCTCAAGCAAGTTGGCGTTTATTGCTCTGCTAATGCATTATACCAGTAGCTGCAGGAGTGGCCATTGTCCATAATTAGCTGAAGATTGGATTGTTCTAGTACATCAAGGTGCCACAATGGCACAGATCAGATTGAACAATATAGGAAAGTCACACGTTTATTGACGCACACTAGAGTACATTACAAAACAATCCCTCACCTTTATGGAACGACCAATGCAGCTCTAACGTCAAGGCTTTGCTATTGCACACCTCTTTCCATAGTGAACATGAATGTTCAAAAGCCAATAGTTAGTCTGTTAAAGATGCAATTTGTCTGCCTTTATTTTAACAAAAAAGATACACCCTGGCTGGTTTGATTTTAGGACTTGGTCTTGCATTTACATTAAACTCTAGAGCCAATTCAGTAGGCTTTTCCTCCACAACTGATTCCTACACCCCATCCCTGATGCAAAAAAATCTTTAGCAAATGCTTTCGCCATATTCTGAGGTTTTACTCTTTAGAGCAGAGATGAGCCTGTGCTGGAACACAAGATCTGAAACTGACAAAACTTGACCAAGAGTGATCCAGCTCTGGATTCACAGATTCTTTGGGGGGGCCAGAGCCTCAGTGACATGAATCAGCATTGCTCTGAATTCAGCGGCACTATGCTGAATTAAATGGCACTATGCTGAGGAGCTGGCCCATACTTTTTAAAACCAGAAAAGCCCATTCTGATTATTTAGTCTGACTTCCTGCATAACACAGGCGGCAGAATTTCATCCCAAGCTCATGGCTCAAACCTATCTGCTGTCTCTATAGTTGAAGAAGAATTCATCTGTGCTTTGGAGGGAAATCAGTTTCAGCCCTGAATCCATATTACACTCAGATCTGTTTCTACTGGGATGCTTTTTTCCCTCACTTGTGCATAATCTACAGTGATTTATTTATTTAAACAAACAACAACCCAACCAGGAAAGACATTTTCTCTTCCTTCATAGATTCTCCTGTGGGTTGAAAGCTCATTTGCTAACTAACAGCTCCATCCTGCATACCATATATAGTTATTCCCACATAGAGTCTGACTGAAGTCAGTGGGACTGTATGGGAAGCACTATTCACCTAGAGATAACTGTTTGTAGGAGCAAGCCCTATATGACAGCAAGCTATTTACCATGGTCCTGCACCTTTGAGACTTTTGCAGATTTCCTCCCCCATTCTGGAGTTCCATACCAAAAAACCCCACTGATCTCCTAGACCGTAGGAAGCAGTATTAGCTGCTCAGTGTGCACCAAAAGGAACCTTGAACTACTGCAGCTCCATGAGCATAAAAGCAGGGTAGAGCCCAGGCTGCACTAGAAGAGGGATTTCAAACAGAGCACTGGATTTGCTCCTGAGAGGGAACCGCAAAAGTTTTGTGCCAGCTTGTCATCTGACATCACATTGAGCCTCAGGCTCTGTTGGCTGATGGTTGGTGTTCTATCCCAGGTGAGAGAACTACTCTCTGCAGGGCCTCCCAGAGGATTCCGGGGGCCTGGGGTCTTCGGTGACAACCCGCTGCGGGGGCCCCCCACAGCCGAATTACCGCCGAAGTGGGGCCCCCCACCGCCAAAGTGCAGCCGGGTCTTCGGCGGTAATTCAGCGGCGGGTCCCGCTTCAGTGGTATTTTGGCAGCAGGGGGTCCTTCTGCCCCGGAGCAGAAGGACCTCTCACCAGCGAAGACCGAAAGCAGAAGCTCCGGAGGCCTGGGCCCCGCGAAAATTTTCCGGGGCCACCAGAGTGAGTGATGGACCCTGCTCCAGGGGCCCCAAAAACTCTCGTGGGGGCCCCTGCAGGGCCCGGGGCGTGGGGCAAATTGCCCCACTTGCCCCCCCCTCCCTGGGTGGCCCTGACTCTCTGTCTGCACAAGCCGTTCAGGCTAAAAACCCCAATGCTGCCACATCTGACTGCTGCTCCTTCCCAATCGTCTGTTGATGTCACTGGCAAACATTTTGGGCTAGGAGCCCGCTGCGTAGGGAAAGGCTGGTATCCGTACCCAGCACAGCGACCAGAAACATAAGGCCATCAACCCTGATTGCAGTACTTGATCTAAAGCATTAACATTATAAGAAGGAATACGAAGAAATATTCCCAACATGGATTTCTATAACAATTTGTACCCAGGAATGCTAGCAGCAGACATAACCTAGCACTGACATAAACAGAGTGCAATTCTCCTTGCTTTGCCAGTATATATTTACTCAAGGCACTGGAACAAGACGATACGCGTGCTTGATGCTGAAGAAAAGCCTGTTTGTGCCTATTACATTGGAGACATTGTACAAGGCCAGATTCTGACACCTATACTTGGATTAGATAGTACCTTACTCTATGGGGTCATCTCATTGAAATGAATGGCACTTCTTGTGGAACAAGGTACTACTCAACACAAATAAGGGTGCCAGAAGGGCACTACATAAAAATTTATTTCCCATATCGCTGCTCAGATCAGTGTAAATTTGGATTATCAGCCACTAATTTTGCCGCCTAGGGGAGAGGGGACAGCCTTGACATATGTACCGGATAGTAAGCCAAGCATTTATGTAAAGTGTGCATTCAGCAATTAAGGGTACTCATGTGTCTGAGGCAATTCGGCTTTAATTTGACCAGTTTAGCATGCGTTGAAGTCTACACTGTTTTTTAGCAGGTGTTAGCTAACACACCTTGAAATCCTAGTCCGGGCAAGGCCTGGGATTCCGCTTCTGCTCCCTTCCCACAAACTGATTCTCCACATTTACCTCCACGGATTTCAGCGCACTGACACCAACATATAGTGTATTGCAATGGAGTGTAATGCAATGTCATCAAGCCCTGTGTTGGGTAACTAGGAAAACCAGCCATGCTGGAAAGAAGATGGAGTTCACCCACTTGTTATTTGGCAAGTTCACATCCTGTGACTTTTCCATTTAAGTTGCCTTAGAAAGAAAGGGTTGCTATTTAAAGGACCATGACATGTATGAAGAAGACTAATTGATTACAATAAAAAGGGACCAAACCCTTTGAAACCAGGTTCTTTCTTTTCACATCTATATGTCCCTCCTGCCCCTCCCACCCCCACAATAAAAAAAGAGTCTTGTATGCCCATATAGGAAAATAAAGTTTAATTTCAACTTCTGCAGCAATACAGGAAAAAGATGCCCTGACTGACATGAGAACTCAAGTAACAACTTCATTTCCTCTTCTTATAAAAATTCCCCGCAGCTCACTCCTGCACACAGAGCTGGGGAATGACTAAGTTAAGGCCCTTCCCAGAAACCTACATCTCAGAGCAAAGTTTTTAATTCAGTTAATTTAGACAGGAAAACTAAGAACTATCCCTGGCATTCTAGTGCTACCAGATTTTACATCCCAGCTACTAAAATGATTCTTTTCAGTTCATTGGCAAATTTTGAAATGTCATGAAAAATATTCTGGGTGGAAGGAAAGGTTTTGTTTTGATTTTGTCCATTTGCAAACTCTTTTGAATTTTATTTGATTTTTTTTAAATAAAAGAAAGGAAAGTTTGGAAAGGAAAAGTTGTTGCAAACTGAAAACTTGAAATGCTTCATTTTGAAAATGGTGAAATGTTCAAGTTTTGGTGTCACCAAGTTGACTGGAAAGTCTCACCCAGCTTCCATCTCACCAGTCAAAAATGAGAATTGTGAGTTAATAGTCTCCAGCAAAAAGGTCATTGGACCAGCTCCTGTGAAGTCACTGCGAGCTGAGGGCAATCAGCATCTCCGGGCAGGAACACTGGGCCAGATTTACAAAGGGATTTAGGCACCAAAAGATACAGAGAAGTGCAAAGTGGGATTTACAAAAGCACCTGAGCAAGGTAAGTGCCGAACACCCATTGATTTCATTGAGTTTGCGTATCTGTTTAGACAAGTGTTGATCAAATGCCCACAACCATAATATTTCTCGCTTGGACTGGGATCTTCCTTAACAGATTGACAGATATTGCTTGTTAGATGAAGTTCACCAGCCACAGAACCCAACAGCTAATCTGCCTTGTCCTCACCCTGCAGTTACAGGGAGAGGGCCACCCAGGTTGCATTGGGCCTTGGCCACACTACAGACTCTTTAAGCCTAGGGTTGCCAATTCTGGTTGGACATATTCCTGGAGGTTTCATCCCATGACTTAACCTTTCATTAAAGATTTATCTTTAATTCCAGGAAACTCCAGGACAATCCTGGAGGGTTGGCAATCCGACCTGAGATGCTGAACATGTCCTTTGGAGAGGCCACGTGCAATTCTCACTGCAGTCAATGGGGTTAAGGGTGCTCAGCACCTTACAGGATCATACCCTTAGACAATGAATTTAAATCATTATTAAAGTGTTTTCCCTTCAGGACATGCCTCTTGCTCTCACACCAGAGGTTTTTGTAGATAAATATTTTCCTTGTTTTTAAAGACAAAGCAATAATTAATTATTTTTTCCAGTTCTATAAAGAAAGTCAAAACAACAACATTTAATATCTTACATACATTAACTCATTAGGGACCAAATTCAGAAGCCCTTATTCAGGCTGATCTCCCAGGGCTTTTAAGCCTCACAACACCCCTGTGAGGTAGGTAAGTATCATTATCCTCATTTTGCAGCTGGGGAAACTGAGGCACGGAGCAGTGAAGTGATTTGGTCAAGGCCACATAGTGAGTCTGGGAACAGAACTCAGGAGGTGCCTGGCATCCAGCCCTATGGCCATTCCTTTAGACCATGTGGCCATGGCTTCCAGTAATTTAGTCTCCAAATACTAAATTAAAACCTTCCCCATGACAGTGGCACAGAAGTATGGCCAGATACATCTGTAGCTGTCTGCCACCAGCTGCTTCAGAAAAACTGAGAAAAATCATAGTGCTATTCCAGTTATAAGCCAGGTGCTACAAAACACTTTACACACAGGACCTTCATCAGGCAAAACTGCTGTTGGAGCCCCAGGACCCAGTCCTACAGGGATCCATGCATAAGGATTTCAGGACTCAGTCCACAAATAGCTTTAAATTCACTCTCTGGTTATTGCTATACTTTGATACAAGTTGGAAGCGTGTTCCTACTTAAAGGCCTGTCTTTGAGGCCTTGTCTTCACCCCAGAATTAATGAGTTAACTAGCACTCTGCTGGTAGGCACTTAAAGGGTTAACCTTGGAGGTTTAACTACACCTGGAAGTCTTGCTGCCCATCTTGATCACTTCCACATAGTCTAATAAAGTACTTGCCCTGTTGAAACAACACATACTTTTGAGTGCAACTTGCACCAACATGAAGCTGACCATAATTCATCCTGATGCCAAGTCATGGTCAGTCAGCCTGGTGTTAGTCAACCCGACTCTTCACTGAGCAGATTTGGGAGTGATGACAAGGCCTCAGGGAACATTGCTGGCTCTGTACTTGGAGAGTACATAGAGTCCAGGAAGGAATAGTTCTCACCACACTGCTGAGCCCAGTCTAAATTGCATTAGCCTGCAAGTGACAGTCAGGACGTTCAGTGCAATTGCTGACTGGTGGACACTGGAGGACATTAAGGAACTGCAGCAGGCCTCAGACTGTATGAAGTGTCTGATGCTAATGATTTCCAAGTGCACACTAGTTACACGGAGGTTCGATTCGTTTTTTGCAGCGCAGCCTCTCTTCCATTTAATAAAGTTAAATAAAATCTTGAGCTACATCCCCATCTTGTTTGGAGAGACACAGAGATCACAGGCATGAAACGGACGCAGCTCCTCAGACTTGGGTGCGGAAGCAGCACTTATGGCTCAGCCACGGCTGGAATTAGTTGATTTGCATTTGACCTGAAATTTAGACCTCAGAATGTTGCATTCATCCTAACCCAGCATCTGAGGTGCTGATAAGGCTCTAGACAGGATGTGGGGCAGGAGAAAACAGTACTAGGGTTCCTTTGGGTTTTCTGATAAATTCTTTACCGCTCACTTTCCAGCTGTGGCATTGGCCCAGGATGGGAACGTGTCCAAGCTGAACATGGGACGTCCCCAGGTGTTGATGGCCAAAGTGGTGCAGAGGACTCCAATAATGTTCATCACTATTCCAGATTTAGCCTGGAGGGGAAAAACAAAAAACAAAACACCAGGACAAATGAGCCTCAAAAGACCTGCCAGAAATCATGAGCATAAAAGCAGTGAAGAAACTTGAAGATGTTCTTAAACCCCTCCTCCTATTAAAGCAGAGAGATAACCATTGGGCCGGCTGTTCTGTGTTCTTCCATAAATAGAACTGCCATGGAACAGGGTGCAAACTCTTAGCTCTGTAATTAGTTTGGAATCTTGAAAGGCTGTCAAACAAGATCGTGTCCACCGTTGTATGCAGTGTCAGTCCCAGGGTATTAGGGAGACAAGGTGGGTGAGATAATTTCTTGTATTGGATCAACTCGAAAGCTTGTCTCTCTAACCAAGAGAAGCAGGTCCAATAAAAGCTATTGCCTCACCCACCTGGTCTGTCAAACAAGATGCATTTATTGGCTAAGGGCCAGATTCTGCCACAATGAGGCCATGGCTACACTACAGCTTAAGTTGACATGTTCTGTTGCTCAGAGGTATGAATTAGCCACCTCTGCTGAGCAACATAATTTATGCCAATTTAAGCGCAGGTGTGGATAGTGCTACCTTGGCAGGAGAGCTTCTCCTGCTAACATAGTTACTGCCACTCGCAGGGGCTGGAGTAATGAAGCCGATGGGAGAGCTCTCTCCTGTTGTCTTAGAGTGGCTACACTAGAGACCTTACAGCTGCATTGGTGCAGATTAGACGCCAATCCAGCACATGGGTGGACTCCAGAGAGCCCCATTGACTTCAGTATGGTGCCGCATGGTGCAGCAGTTTGCCGGCACACCATCAATTGCAGGATCAATCTTACCCATGTTGAGGAGGATGTTTTGCTATTGGCCACAATGGGCCCAGGATCAGGCCCCAGCCCCCTGCTACGCTGATGCAAACCCATTGAAGACAGTGAGGTTGCAGTGAGAAATTTTACCCGGTACGTATAAAAGACAAAACGACAGACTGCAGAATCAGCATTCTGTGTGGCAATTACTTGGAGCAAAGTGCCACTGCTTTTTACGTACGAGTTCCTATTACAACGTGACCACAAAATGGGGTGGTAGCATTAGAGGCTGAGGTTTTTTACATGTGTCTATTGACAGCCAAGGGAACTTTGGAAAGACAGGACCATAAAACTAAACTACATCCATGATATTTACAGAAGAGGGTAATGGAAGCTTAGGCAAAATGCCAGGGAATCGTCATCATCATCTTACCATGTCCAAAACCTGGAGGTGACCATAGGAAAACACTATTGCATTTGGAGGTGTTGCCACAGGTAGCATGAAAGCAAAAGAGGCACTGAGAGTACAAGGGATCATGATGTACAAGGGATTGACCTCAATTGATTGCGACTGGGGGAAAAGAGAACAGACATAGTGTTAGTACTGTTCAGAAATAGAAGCAGGCAGAAGTGTCTGTGAGATCCCACAGATAAAACAGGTCAGTTCATCCCCCCATATAAGTCACTTCTGAACCGTAAATTCATGATGCACTAGACTTCTCCTAGCAAAGGACTGCTTCACTAAGCAGAAAGTTCATTCTAACTAGACCTGCGTATTGCACACTGCACGTTACTGATATAGGTCAAGGCTTCCATCCTATTTCCAGAGAAAGGGACATGGGTTAATAGTTTGAATGCAAGACTAGATGATAGGAAGTCTTCAGGTCTAATCCTGGATCTGGCACAGACTCTGTCCTTGGGCAAGTCATTTGGAGTGGGATTTAAAGAAGTGCTCAGCATTGGCCTAGCTCGGTTCCCACTGAAGGCAATGGGCATTTCGCCATTGACTTCAAGAGGAGTGGTTCTAGGCCAGCACTGATCTCTTCTGAAAATCCCACCCTGAAGGCCTGATTTTTAGACCTGCTGAGCACCCACCACTTCAGCTGGAGTCATGGGAGCTCTAAGTGCTCAGCACCTTTGGAAAAAGTCAGGCCCTCCAGAACTCTGTCTCAGTTCCCTATCTGTAAAATGGGGACACCATTGTAAAAATGTAAAATAAACACTTATTTACCTCACAGGTATTTATGAGGATTAGGGTAAAGGATTAGGGCTATTTTTTCTTGTTCTAAGTTTTAACAGCACCTACCACAATCATAGAATCATAGAACTGGAAGGGACCACAAGAGGTCATCTAGTCCAGTCCCCTGCACTCATGGCAGGGCTAAGTATTATCTAGAACAGTGGTCCCCAATGCAGTGCCCGTGGGTGCCATGGCACCCACCAGGGCATCTATGTGCACCCACGTACTGGCCAGTGGACATGCATCCGCCGAAATGCCGTCGAAAAGCAGTGTCGCCAAGAGGCAGCGCCACCGAAATGCAGCTGTTTTTCAGCAGCATTTCAGCAGTGACACTTCTTGATGTTGCCGCTTCTTGGCAGCATTTTGGCCGATGCTTGTCGTGGGCCATGGTCCTCGGTGGCTCATTGTCCGGCATCCGCCACCTGGAAAAGGTTGAGGACCACTGATCTAGACCATCCCTGACAGGTGTATGTCCAACCTGCTCTTAAAAATTCCCAGTGGAGATTCCACAATCTCCCTAGGAAATGTATTCCAGTGCTTAATCACTCTGACAGTTAGGAAGTTTTTCCTAATGTCCAACCTAAACTGCTCAATCTGTAATTTAAGCCCATTGCTTCTTGTCCTATCCTCAGAGATTAAGAAGAACAATTTTTCTCCCTCCTCCTTGTAACAACCTTTTACACCTCTACCCTGTTATAACGCCACCCAATAGAACATGAATTCGGATATAACACGGTAAAGCAGCGTTCCGGAGGGGCGGGGCTGTGCACTCCAGCGGATCAAATCAAGTTCAACATAATGCAGTTTCACCTATAATGCGAGGACACCATTATATTGCAGTAGAGGTGTATGTACTATTATCGTGTCTCCTCTTAGTCTTCTCTTCTCCAGACTAAACCAATTTTTTCCTATCATTCCTCATAGCTCATGTTTTCTAGACCTTTACTCATTTTTGTTGTTCTTCTCTGGACTTTCTCCAATTTGTTGACATCTTTGCTGAAATGTGGTGCCCAGAACTGGACACAATACTCCAGTTGAGGCCTAATCAGCACGGAGTAGAGCAGAAGAATTACTTCTCATATCTTGCTTACAAGACTCCTGCTAATACATCCCAGAATGATATTTGCTTTTTTTGCAACAGCATTACACCGTTGACTCATATTTAGCTTGTGGTCCACTATGACCCCCAGCTCCCTTTTCGCAGTACTCCTTCCTAGGCAGTTATTTCCCATTTTGTGTGTGTGTGCAACTGATTGTTCCTTCCTAAGTGGAGCACTTTGCATTTGTCCTTATTGAATTTCATCCTATTTACTTCAAACCATTTCTGCAGTTTGTTCAGATCATTTTGAATTTTAATCCCATCCTCCAAAGCACTTGCAACTCCTCCCAACTTGGTATGGTCCACAAACTTTATAAGTGCCTTTATCTAAATCACTGGGGCTTTAGTCCAAAACTGGGGCTCCTAGGCACTACAATAACAACATATTTTGCCCTTAATGGGGCACTCAATTCCCATCCAGTCCAAAGGTGGCTGCACAGGCATATCTGAGGGCAGAATTTTAGCTCCATAACGTTTTCAAAGCCCTCTGAAGATAATTTATCTGCATATCTGAGGTACTTATATGGCCCTCATTAGCATAGTATCTGAGTGCCTCAGTCATAGAATCTTAGACATGTAAGGCTAGAAGGGACCTCGAGAGGTCATCTAGTTTAGCCCCCTGCACTGAGGCAGGACCAAGCAAACCTAGACCATCCCTGACAGGTGTTTGTCCATGTTCTTAAAACCCTCCTATGATGGGGATTCCGCAGCCTCCCTTGCAAAACTGTTCCAGATCTTGACTACCCTGACAAAATTTTTCCTACTATGTAATCTAAATCTTCCTTGCTGCAGATTAAGCCCATTACTTCTTGTCCTACCTTCAGTGAACATGGAGGACAATTGGTGACAGTCCTCTTAATCACAGCCCTTTACATGTATTTATCCTCAACAACCTCCCTGTGAAGTTTGGAAAGAAGGTCTGAGGTCCAGACCTTCAATTGGTATAATCTGCATAACTTCACAGACTTCAGTTAAGCTGCTTTAATTTATGCCAGATGAGGATCTAGTCCAAAGAGTGCCAAATTTCATTATTACTTCACTATACACTGAATCTCACTTTATATGAATTCTGTACAGGCAGGTTTCACATGGGGTATAGCAATGTTTCTCAGACTGGGGCCCCCGCTTGTGTAGGGAAAGCCCCTGGCGGGCTGAGCCAGTTTGTTTACCTGCCCCATCCACATGTCCAGCCGATCGCGGCTCCCACTGGCTGCAGTTTGCTGCTCCAGACCAACGGGAGCTGCTGGAAGCAGTGAGGGCTGAAGGATGTACTGGCCGGCACTTCCAGAAGCTCCCATTGGCCTGGAGCAGTGAACCGCAGCCAGTGGGAGCCACGATCAGCCAGACCTGTGGATGGGGCAGGTAAACAAACTGGCCCGACCCGCCAGGGGCTTTCCCTACACAAGCGGCAGCCCCAGTTTGAAAAATACTGTGGTACAGTCTTGTTGTCCTGAAATTGCATTCAACTAAATATCTCCATAGTCACCATTTAATATCTGTTGTATTTTAAAAAGCTGTTTATGCATTTGATGAATCAGTATTTCTCATGCTGGCTTTCCATTCTTATTTTACTACTGACCACCTCTTCTAAATCAAACATATACAATGACTGTCCCAGGCCCATAACTCAGTGCAGGGTAGCTGCCCAGGGTGCAAAGCCATGGGGGCAGAGAAATGCCAGAAACCCCCCCACATGGGGCACAAATATGGATGCTAAAATTCCTAGTTATAGCTCTGCTCTGTCCTGTCGGATCTTCTAGGTATTCTCTTCAGTTTTGTGTTTACAGAGCTGCCAACACTAGATAGGTTCCGTTAACTTCTACTTTCCCACGCATGGAATTTTTTCTCCTAAACACAGCTTGCTACATGGCCAGTTTATTTCACTTCACAATTCACTTTTGACTGCAGATGCAAAGTTACATTTAAAAATGATACTTGGTTCTTTTTTTCCCTCTGCATGGTATAATTTGGGGTTCTGGTCAAATTTATATGGAGTTCTTTTGTTTGATCTCTAACAACACTTTGAAAGGGTTTGTCAGAGTGACACAGGGACTTGATTATAATTCCTAGGCTCACAGAATAAAACTTTTAAACATTATGCCTGTTTTGTGGGATTCTCCAGTCCCCAGAACTTGTGTGTCAATTTAAGTCACTGCCAGCTAAGCAGCCTGGGTCGGGATAATTTCACTTGAAAGAAGAGACTAAAACTCTTTACAAATGAAGAAAAAACTATCTATTCACTGTGGTGCCAACTCTGCTCAAAAAAGGCTGTGACCATTTTTATTCCTTTCCTTCTGTGTCTTCTTAGATTTTAAAAATGTTTTGTTTTACTCAGCAGAAATGGCACAATGACCCCTATATGGATGCTCTTGTCTTCGGTGTTCTGGCAAAAGAGACAGAGATGGCTGAAACATCCAAGGAAATGAATGAAGAGTGCTGGATCTGAACAAAGGAGAACAAAAATCTAGAGCCCTGCAGGAAGACTGTCACAGCAGAGAAAAAATAACATTTTACATGTGTACAGCATTTGTAATCCCAAGGGATCCTAACGTGTTTCACCAACTATATGCATTCACAGCGCAAGGCTCCATTGCCCTACGCTTTGGGTCATCATTTACACTGTGCAAAGTGGGGGTAAAATGTTAAACTCAGAATGGTGGGGCTTTACACACATTTTGTATTCACTTTGCACTGGGGTAAATGAGCACACAAGGTGCAAGGCAATGGAAAAAAAACAAGCCCTTGGTACTAAACTTGCTCCTCTCTAAGGCAGGAAAGCATTTATGAGCATGCTAAAGTCTATCCCTATTGGCTTCAATGGCACTTAAGCATATTCATACAGTTACGTACTTCACATGTGCTTAATTTTAAGCTTGTGTTTAGGGTCTATTGACTTCAATGATGCTCCCCTGAATGAGAGACTAAAGAGGTGAAATGTTTTTGGTGGGCACAGCCTAGCATATGAGGGAAATGCAAGATAGAAATTTTAACCTCCAGGCTGCTGGTTGAATACAGCTCCAGTGACCAAAAATCTTTGCCAGCTGACTAGAGTTGGGTAAACTATTTTAAATGAGTTGATGGCTCAGTGGACAAGTGCCCACATCACACAAACCACCATCGCAGTTGGCATTAACTGGCCTCCTGATGGGCAATCTCAGGAGAGGGGCCAGGAGGATGAATTACTTTCTCATTCCGGGAGTTGGACCATCAAGGTTGATGGCCAGTAGCAGGGCAGTGCCAGGGAATTCTGCAGCGCCGCTGCCTGTTTGATACCTATCCCGTGGATAAAAAAAGGACTCCAGAGCTGCAAGTCTGACCTTTTCCCCCCAGCACTAGAGCCAGCTTTGCTATCTGATGGGTTGTTTGCTAGATGCTTTCTGGAGTAACCCTATTTGCATATAAAGTCCCTTGGCTTATGGCACTCAGTGTGGCATTGCTCCATTTTTAAAGACTTTATCCCTTTTCCTTGATTTTTTAAGTCAATTTTCCAGATCAGCAGTGAAAAAACCCAATAAGAAAAAAAATCTTACCAAGGACGCAAAGACAGGTAGAAAGAGGGTGGCCGTAGCTACATTACTGGTGCATTCGGTGAAGACAGCAATAACAAGTGAAAGTATCACCGCAATGGCCCATGGTGGGACAGTGTGCAGTGGGGTCATCTGATCACCCAGCCATTTCGACAGACCAGAAGCCTGACAAAATCAAGAGAGGTAATTCAGTAAGACACAGAACTCTAGGCCAGCCACAGTAGCTCATACTGCATGTAATGTATTGCCAGATCCAAGTACACACATGAAAACAGGCCATCAACGTTAGTGATTAGATCATTCAAGAGCAAACCAACCAGGTCATTTATAGAACAAGTAATGTGATCTTCCTTAAAAATAGTAATAAGAATAACAAAGGCGATTCCTTGCCAGCTGGAAATTAAGTCAGATTTATTCTCTCTCATTCTGGTCAGAAAGTACTTACATTTTTGCCAAGTAGAAGCTCAATACTGAGTTATACCAGAGACCAAGGAAGCCACACAACTGCAAACATTTAATGAATTGCTCAGAGGAATCATTGAAAGAATTGCTAAGGCTTCTGAAGGTATTGAATTGAATGACTGTGTTTTCCTTCATGAATACTATCAGAGATGAACTCAGTGGCTTACAAAAGTTTTCTGTTATGCAGTCCAAAACCACCATACAGTACTTTGGATCCTCCAGATCCAATGTCTGGGCAACAGTCCAATCCAAGGCTTTGGTTTGGCCCATCATTTAAGAACAGCCCAGCCACAAAGTTTGGGAGATGGATGTGAACTTCCTCAAAGCTTGGCAGTTTGGGGATCTGGGGTTCTGATTCAGACCATCTCAACAGGGGTGCGTGAAACAGTTTTAATGGAGTCAGGATTTTTGCAAATACTTGCCTATTTCTAGAGCTGAATTGAACCTTTTCTGAAGTTAGGAACATTGGATCAGAGAAGTGGTCCAGTGAGTCCTATGTCCTATCTCTGATGTTAGACACTACCAGAGCCTTCAAAGAAAGGTTCAAGAAACCCCCTTGCACAGCATTTCTCAAACTGGGGTCTGCAATAAGTGCAGCCCAGCTGGAGCCTGCACCCCTCACCCCCTCCTGCACCCAAACTCCCTGCCAGAGCTCACATCCCCTCCAGCACCCAAACTCCCTCCCGGGATGCTCACCCTGCACCCCCTCCCACAACCAAACTGCCTCCCAGAACGTGCACCGCGCAATCCCTCCAGCACCCAAACTCCCTCCCAGAATGCGCAGCCCACACCCTCTCCTGCGCCCAAACTCCCTCCAGTCAGACCCTGCACATGCACCCCCTTCTGCACCCAAACTCTCTTCCAGACCCCACACCCCCTCCTGTACCTCAACCCACTGCCCCGGCCTGGTGAAAATGAGTGAGGGTAGGGAAGAGTGAGCAATGGGGGGAGGCGGGATGGAGTGAGTGGGGGGGCAGGAGGAGGTGGGGCAGGAGTGGGGGCCTTGGGACTGAGCGGGAGGGGTTGGGGTCCCCAAAAATGTAAATCAAAATGGGGGTCCTCAGGTTGCTAAAGTTTGAGAAGTGCTCCCCTAGTGGATGATTATGGAGTAACCTGCCCATAGAGAGAGTTGCTTCCTTAACCCCGTCAGTAAGTGTTTGCTTTATGCCCTGAAGTATGAGGATTTACATTCCTTCTAAACAAACCCAAAACAGCTCTGACACTCTTGGATACATTGCTGCACTTCTGTTGTCTGGAGTAGAACTGGGTGAGACAATATACAGCAAGGAAGGCCACTCTCCCGCTATTTGCACTAAGGAAACCTCAAGGAAGATTTCCTGTCAATATTGCAGATTCTGGAGGCTCAGGTGTTTTGGAGAAGCATGAGTTAAGCACTTGAACTCCTGGAGTTCAATCCCTGAGGGTCACCCATCCTAACTGGAGAGCAATTACGCTAGTAAATAGACAACAGGCTGAGCTGTTAAATTGTTCAAGGTACTGTCCAGTGCTTAATTTGTAATGAAATTTGTAATGCCGTCTCTCAAGCAATTTTTTTTACATTCATAATTGAGGCAGCAAGCCCAGAGGTGCTTGGGACTATGAACTGCCAAGCCTAGAGGTGCCAGGGCTCCGCACTGGTACAAATTAAGTACTGGTTCAGATGCTGGTTTGGTATGGACCTCTTACTACTAACAAGGGACCAGAAAGCAGAGCAGAAAGGTCACCCTTAGACTCAATGGCAGCTAGAGGTGAGGACATACATCGCTTCCATTGGCCAAGGCGAATCCTCCTCCTAGCAGCAGCACGATGTTCCAGGGCATTTTCCTCTGAACAACCTTCCAGTCCAGCAACGGGGCTGGGAAAAAGGGCTCTTCCATCGCTAAAAAGATAAAAGCAGAGCAAAGAATGCTGTGAGGAAAAGAAGACACCGACTTCGTTCAAGGCTGTACACGCAGATGTGCACTTACTGTAGCTACCACCCCAGTACAAAGGAAGTGCTAGAACCCAATGACACACAGTGTATGTGATAGCCCAGGACATACATGCTAGTGAGAAAACGGCTCATTTCAGGTGCACAGGAATATACAAGGGTTATGGTCAAGTGCCAGCAGTAACTAAGAAGTGGGATTAGTTCCCAGGAACTGTACACACTAAGGGCTTGTCTATACAAACACTTAATTCACAGCAAGCTGGAGTGTGAATCTGCCTGGCATTCCCCTTTCACACACTCACTGTCCCCAGGCTCCATGCGGACACACACTAAAAGTTCCACAGTGCACTCTTATCTACCTTGCTTTGAAACAGGAGTAGGACCATGTATACTAGGGAACTTTCAGCACACTGCAGCAGGGTCCACACAGACAGTGTGTGGCAGGCTGGCCTAGGGTAGACTTACACCCGAGTCTGCCACATGCTCATGGTTCCTGCAGACGAGCCCTACGTCACAAAGGAGTGCTTCATCCAGCACTGTCAGCTGGAGCTGAGAAATGGCTTCACCATCTCAGCACAGTGAGTTGTGATCTCACCACAGAATCATACAGCTGGACTGGCCAGGGGAAAACTCCAAGTCAAGCATCAATATTGTTAATTTTTCTTTCCATTACCTTCTCTGTTCTGTTCAGGGCTAAAGCTATTTCGACTACAGCAGTTGAATTTGGGTTTAGTGGCAGGAACTACAAACAGTAGGAGTGCAACAAAGAGAGCTACACTAGCATCAGTAACGTACCTAAAAGAAAAAGCAGAGGGCAGGTTAGAATACGGTACACCTTTGTCTCAACATATGGCATGCCTCCAGCATGTGTACTATTGTCCCAGTACATGGCATCCATCCAGCACACACCATTGTCCCAGTACATGGTAACCAGAAGTCCTATTTACCTTTGTCTGTACAATCTCTCTATTTGGTCTTTAAAAATGTAGCAATATTTTGTACCTTGATATTGCAGATTCTGATATCCAGACTAACAAAACTCCACATATCCACATTTGTAACATCTTACTTAAAATCACTTTGCAATTCTGTCGTGCCTTCCATTGAAAGATATCAAAGTGTCTTCTCTACCATACTTCTGTTAAGTAGGGAAGTATTATCATCCTCATTGTATCCAGAGGAAACTGAGGCATGAAATGCTAATTAACTTGCCAAAGGTCAAAAGTTGAATGAATGCCAGGACCAGAACCCTGCTTGGATTTAGGCCCTTTGAAAATATTTCCTTTACAGACTAAGTGGTTAAGGAGCTGAAGTCCCATTTTCAAGAATGAATTGGGGACTAACAAGTTTAAGGGCAGGACTACATTATGGAGTTAAGTCAACCTAAGTTACGCAACTCCAGCTACATGAATAATGTAGCTGGAGTTGACATAGCTTAGGTCAATTTATTGCAGTATCTAGAGTATTGCAAGTTTCTCCCATCCACTTACCTTACACTTCTCGTTCTGGTGGAGTACCAGAGTCAGCAGTAGAGCAACCAGCAGTCGATTTAGCAAGTCTTCACTAGACCCTCTAAATCGACCCCCAGTGGCTTGATCACCACAGTGTCAATCCACGGTAAGTGTAGACAAGCCCTAAGTCTCACTAAAAGTCAGTGGGACTTAGTGTGCATCCACACTGCAATCAGAGGTGTGAGTGCAACACATGTTGTACATGGGTACTTACTCAGGCAGCTAGGCTGTGCCCAGGTCCAAGTTATTTTGGCTTCACTGCTATTGGTACCCAAGCTAGTTAGATTAAAGTTGGCTTGCATATATCTACCCATGGTGCAGTCCCACCTCCAACTGCAGTGTAGACCTACCCTTAGGCTTCTAAGCTGGGAGGTCCTAAACCACTTTTGAAAATGGATTTAGGCTCCAAAGTAACTCATGTACTTTTAAAAATGTTATACTGTAGCAAATACCAAGTCCTCACAACAACACCCAGGGCACAGATATTTAACATGTTTCCTTCATATTTCAAAGAAAAGAGTCTCACTTATGCATATATTTTATTTAGTGTAGTTGATGCATTTTTTTCTTTGTTAGTTTATGTGCAAAGATTTCAAGTGTAAAAAAAAAATCCTAAACACTAGTCTCTAGAGATTGGAACTGTGAACCTCACTAGTGAGTTCTTTGAGGTAGGGGCAGCCTTTTTGTTCTACGTTTGTGCAGCACCTAGCACAGTGGAGTGGCTGGGACTCCTAGGCGCTACCACAATACAAATAAATAAAAGAACAACCAACAAACAAGCAACTGCAGGTGACCAGTCATCATCATCATCATCATCAACAACAACATCAGGTTGCAGGTGAGACTGGTGCATGTGGGATGAGTAAAGACACTTCTCAACAGGAAGCCAAATGAATTCAATCACTGCAGCACAGGTGGGGTGTGCCAAGAAATGCTCTTAATGGTGTTTCCCTTGAAAATTTTGGTGCAAGGTTATGAGCATAGAAGGAAGATGGAGAAGCCTTTCAAATATCTGAGTCAATTTCCTTGTGGGTGCTGGATAGATTCTCTGCAGATGACTTTACTGCATATTAAAATGAAGTTCAATCTGATCCTAACTCATAAAATTGAAGGGCTAATAGAAATGAACAAACAAATTGGACTGAGACACAAACAGCATGAATTCCCCTCACGTTGGCTGTGCCAGTCTTAGGCTGCAGCACCTCGTCAGCTGTGCCTCTTTAAAGCAGAGATTGTCAATTATCTGGTGGTTTGGTGCTGTGCAACAAATGAGAACCAGGGGGCGGCTCTAGCTTTTTTGCCGCTCCAAGCACAACAGGCAGGCAGCCTTTGGTGGCATGCCTGCGAGAGGTTTGCAGGTCCCATGGCTTCGGCGTATCCACCGCCGAATTGCCACCGAAGCTGCGGGACCAGCAGACCTCCTGCAGGCAAGCTGCCGAAAGCTGCCTGACTGCTGTCCTCGCAGGGATCGGCAGGGCGCCCCCTGCAGCTTGCCACCCCAGGCACGTGCTTGGAGCGCTGGTGCCTGGAGCTGCTGCTGTTGAGAACTAGAAATCAGACCTATCAAACAACTTCCATGTGTGACTGGAGACAGGATCTGAATGAAAGGCCCCTAAGGATCAAACAGGAGTAGAACCAAATAAAGTATTACTAAGCCAGCCAAAACACTGCAGGATTCAAACTTACTCTTCATCTTTATTGAAGAGGAAGGTGGCCCAGCCAGGAATGAAGCCTGGGTCTCTGCTAAACCACAGGAGAATCAGGAGAATGAAGAGCATGAGGACATTGAATTCAGCAAAGGAGATGGAGCCTAGTTTCCGGAACTCTGACTTGAGCACATTGAGAGCGGCTTTCTCTTTGTCAGTTCTCTCCATCCCGCAGCCCCACATTTTCCTTAAACTTAAAAAAAAAAAAAGGAGGAAAGTTGTAAATATTTGCTTGCAAGAGAAAATTACTAGTGAATCCACTTTGACACTTGCCACATGGAGCATAGAACTATGTTAGCAACTGCCTAGAATGGCTGCAGAGTGTTATAAAGTGAATAACACCTGACTTATCCTTTGCACATAGCTGCCACTGGTTACCATCTCTTGCTTAGATGTGCAGTCTGGGGGCCAGGCACTGCACTGGGAGTCAGAAAAGTTAGATTTTTTTCTTGGCTCTGCCACAGATCTACTATGTGACCTTGGGCAAGTCACTTCACCTCTCTATGCCTCTGTTTCCCCTCCCCTAGTTAGATTATAAGCTCTTTGCGGAAGGGACTGTCTCTCACTAAGTACAGTGCCTGGCACAATAGGGCCTCAATCTCAGTTGTGGCCTCTAGGTTCTACTGGAAAACAAACACTAATTACAAAGGTGGTTGTAAGAAGCAAAGTTCAATCTCACTACAGACGGTTTTACATATGTGAAGTTTCTACTAAGATACAATGTTATGTGATGTACGTCATTCCTTGTCTACACAGTACTTTTCTTCCAGATTGTAGACCTAGGCATGTACCTGATGATAAAAAGACAAACCAAGAGGGCCAGATTCACAGCTGATTTACACTTGCTGAGGATCTGTCCCATGACATTATATTTTTATACTTACTTGAACCCCATGAATGAAAACTGGAGCCAGAACCAAGATAATGTCAACATCAGAATCATATTAGGAAACGCAAATCCAAACCAGGAAGCAAAATTCAAGATGTCACCATTTTCAGGGAACAGTCTGAGGAGAGAAAACAACGGATTCTGTATCAAGGTCAAACCATTTGAGTATATTCTCCCTTCTATATGTGCTAATTGGAATAATATAAGAGCCTCAGGGCTCATCCATTGCTCACCCATAAGGGTCTCATCCAAAGCCAATTTAAGTCAGTCGGAAGGCTCCCATGGACTTCAGGCTGTACCCTAAATGCCTTGACTGAACTTTCCACTGTTCTTTACAGAATGGTTTGCATTAATTGCACACAGCAGCCCATGTTGCTATTTTTCATAATTCATAGAGCTTAAGGCTACAATGGACCATTAGATCACCTAGTCTGAATACCTGCATGTCATAGCCCATTACATTTCATCCAGTGACCCATTTATTGAGCCCAAATAACTTGTGTTTGTCTATTTTGGACCCATATGACATAAGCTCAGTTTAAAGACCCACAAGTGCCCTATCAAAAACTTGGGGAAATATTCTGCTTGCAACAAGTCTGCTCACCCACCTATGCGTTCAGCATGCCCTTCCCCGAACGCTGTAGAACAAAGGGGAGCTTCAAGAAGGTAGGAATTTAGGGCATGATCCTGCTTCTATTGAAACCAGTAACAAAACTTCCATTCACTTTGATGGGACCGAGGTTTGGCTCTTAGTTTCTAAAGAGTTAGGACACATTTTGAAAAACAGTCTCTAACTTTGTGCCTGGAATTTTGCATTCAGTGTCAGTTGTGGATGTGACTTTATTGTCAATATCAGTTGCACATTTTCTACTGGTTCCATCTGGGGCAGATGGCATTTTTGAAACCTATTGATCTACTGACTGTTGGAGCTACTGGTTCTCCAGCAGAAATCAGTTGAAGGACAGCAGTGGAGTCTACTGGAATTTCCCCTACAGAGACTGTAGCATTAAGATCAGGGGTTCCCAAACTATTGCATAGTCAAGACAACATCTTAGCAGAGAAAGAGCATCTTGTAGATACCACCTCTCCTTTTCCATAACATGCCTGTGGCTTCTACCGCAACTGCTTACAAGGAGAAATCATATTACAGAAATATTTACTGTATTTTAGCTGGCTTTTTCACATTTTGTCCATTATGAAAAGAGTTAATGACAGCCTCCTGTTTCTCATTGCATTTTCCCTTCATTCCCTTATAGATGGAAACAAGGAGGAGCCAGCACCATGTGACCAATCTGTTCTCTGCAGTCCACCAGCAGTCACTCCAAAGACTCCCAGGGCATGTCTACATTGTACATTAAGTCTGGGTTCTGACTCAGGTTTGAGCCCAAGTCCCCCTTCTATCCACACATAAATCAGTTTGACTCAGGTTAGCGAGCAATCAGGATCCATGTCCTAGGACCCTGCCAGGGAGTAGATCAGAGCCCAATTCTCGCTGTGACTTGGGTCCAAACCCTGTCATTCTGCAGTATGGATGCAGCTCAAGCTGCAAACCGAAGTCAGAAGGTGTGCGTACAGCAGTATGGATGCATTAGCACAGCTGTGAGACCTAGTATAGGAATTGCGAGCTCAGCTTTACAATGCAGTGTGGACACTTCAAGCACAGGCTTGGAAACACCAGGTCCACAAGCCCAGGTCCCACAGACCTGGGTTTACAATGTAATGTAGACATAGCCCCGGTGGGCTACAACGACAGACTGTGAAACACTGATTTAGAGCTCTACCTACCTACTAGTGCTGGAGCAGAAGATGAGGAGGCAAAGCATGTCATATACATTATTCATTATGACATACAAACAGGTAACTCTTCGAGCCAACATCAGCAGCCACCAACTAAGACTTCCAGTTGTGCTGGTCAAAAAGAAGAGTGAGCCCATTTAAGAGGCTGAAGGACAAATGGCAAGAACAACTTACTGATTCATCTGGCCTTTCAAAACCAGGTTTGGCCCCGTTCCAGTGAGTGTCGCGGTTCCTCCAATGCTAGCTGCATAGCACACACATAGCGTCATCCCCTTACTGATGCATTTCTTCACTTCCCTGTCACCAGGAGCTTTGTGTTCATCAGGAACATCGCCATTACCTATGACTGGAAATAACAAATATGAACTTGGAGCGGAGACCAAAAGCTCAGCACAGGGGCAATGTTCTTGGTGCTGCAATTTGTCTATGTCTCTTGTCTTAATTAATGCCAAGCTATGTTGATTATGTCCTCATATCATCTTATGATAATACTTATGGCAAAGAAAAGGGAGGATGTTCCTGTGGCTATGGCACTGAATTGGGACTCTAGAGATTAGGGTTTGATTCCTGGCTCTGCCACAGACTTTGTGAGAGCTTGGGAAAGTTGTTTTGCCTCTCTGGGTATGTCTACACTGCATGATAAGCCTGGGCTTTGACTCAGGTTTGAGCCCAAACGCTCCTTCCATCTACACACAAATCCATCTGCCTCGGGTCGGCAAGTGCTCAGGACCCAGGTTCCAGGGTCCTGCTAGTGGGGATAGGTCAAAGGCCAAGTTCCACTGCAACTCTGGTCCAAATTCTGCCATTCTACAGCATGGACACAGATCAAGCTGCAGACCCAAGTCAGAAGGTCTGTGTAGTGGACAACAGAAGTGTTAGTGTGGCTGTGTGACTTGTGTCCAGCCATGGTAAACCTAGGCTTACAATGCAGTGTGGACCCTCAAGCTCGGGTCACACAGACCTGGTTTACAATACAGTATAGACATACCCTCTGTGCCTCAGTTTCCTGCTCTGGATCATGAGGGTAACAATACTTCCCTACCACAGAGAGGAGTTGTGAGGTAAATTCATTACTATCTGGGAGGTGCTCAGATATTATAGTGATGGTGCTGTTCAAATACCAGGGCAGAAACTCACAACTAATATATCCAGAGAAAACATAGGATCCAATTCATTCTTGGTATAACCACTAAGATCAACGGAGTCGTGTCTGCTGTATTTGCTCTAGTAATACTGTGTCCAACCTGTTGCTTCTTTTGAAGGAGGGCCTAATTTGGAAACACACAGGTATGTTGTTGGACTGCATAAAATCACCATGGAAACAGAGAGCAACTGACCCCACAGCAGAGGGGTAGCTTTTTTTTTAATTATTATTCAGCACCCATATTAATAGTATATCACTGAACACCAAAAGAAAACCCATTGCCACTACAACAGCTCTGAAGTTAGAAATGGGCAGCATTATTACAGAGCACCAAGTGAAATCTGTGTAGGCATTTACATGTCCTGCATCACAGTATCTGAGCACCTCACAATCATTCACAGATTTTACCCTCCCAACTCCCCTGGGAGGCAGGGAAGTACTAACCCCATTTTGCAGATGAGGTACTGAGGCACAGGGGAGATTAAGTGACTTACCCGAGGTCAGATAGAGAATCTGGGGCCGATTCGCTTTCTGATTAATTAAATTCAGGTTTCTTGAGTCCCAGTCTAGTGCCCTATCCTCTAGAGTAGACCGTCCTTCCTCCCCTGAAAAGCACTTTAGGTCTTCATCCTACAATGAGCTCTGCATGGCTGGTCCTCTGTGCCTGCGAAGACATTAGGTCTCAGTAAGGGTGCAGGGTTCCGCCTATGCAGAAAAAATCCTGCCTATTGCAGGATCAGGGTCTCAGAAATTCCCAAAATACAAAGAAAGAGACTGTCAAATGTGGAGAGGCAAAGAATCCCCATGAGGGTGAGAATACATTTCATGGGGGTGCAGGTACCAGCTGCAGCTCCTGTTCAGTCGATGTTTGGCCAGTTTTTCATTATTTAATCATTTCCCTCACAATTTGCTTGATGAAGGAACAGCCACTGATCAAGGACAAAACAAAAAGAGAGCAGGTAAAGTTTACAGATGTGCCTCAATGACTTAAGAGCCTAAATCCCACTGACTCTCAATGACACAGGCTCCACAGTGCCAAAGTCACTTTTGAAAATGGGACTTAGGCTCCTAAGTCACTTAGGTGCTTTTGAAAATGTTACCTATTGGTTGTAATTTTCAGAGGCTCTGAACACCCAGTGAGGTCAAGGAGGTGTCCGGCACAGTTGAAAATTAAGCCCCAGCTGTTGAGAGCTGAGCACCCAAAGCTGGGAGGCATCCAGAACTGGGGGCCATTTTATGAAAATTTGGTCCTTAATGTATTTAATGGGTTTCTTTCTGGATAAGAACGCTCCTGGCTTTCTTAGGGCCTGGGCCAAAGCCCAGTGACATCGATACAAGTCTTTTCACTGAAGTGAGCAGGCTCTGAATCAGGCTTTTATACAGCAATTGAAACAGACTCTGATTAGGCCTGCTCGGAGGAACCTTACCCTGCACCGACGTCAGGCTCATTGAGTTCTTCTCCTCCAGCTCGATCGCTGAATTCACTTGCCCATTAGGCTGGTCCGTAATCGTCAGGTCCTGCTCTGTGCTGTTCATCTGATCCAAGACAGCCTGGACAATAGGGACCATCATGGCGGTAGTGGCTGTGTTGCTTATCCACATGGACAAGAAGGCTGTGACTCCCATAAAGCCCAGCATCAGGCTGCACATGGAGAAACAGAGGGAAGGGAAGAAAAATAACCATGAAAGCTTTTCTGGGCTTTCCAGCCAGCGCAATCTACTTTCGGGCTACCCTGTACAGCAGGCCCCACTCTGGTGTGTACTACCTGTTCCAGGAAAGGAAACCATTGCCCAATTTTTGGCTGGTGCAGCTTCATTGCTTTCATTGGAGTCACTCCAACAGAGTAGTTAGCCCCATGCAACTCCCTGTGAGTAACTCCATTGTCATGTAAGCACCTATCATTTAGCCAGCGTAAAAAAGCTATTTCACAACAGCGAACCACAAGTGAGGTTGCCTTCCTCTCTTCTGATTATTGTTGGAAATCTGGAAAATTGCAGTCTCTGATATTGTGAGCTTGACTTGCGCTGTGGATCCTGGCTAACAGGGAACAGCTGTGGTGTCAGCCGCTCCCTCACTAACGTCAGCCCCAGAGTTAATAAGCCACAGAATGGGCGCCACTTACGGCTTCCTCTCTGCTAATAATCAGCTGGAGCAGGGTGCGGGTTTTTGGCATTCATGAAAATGGAGACAGGGATCTCAGTATCACCGATATGCTGATTAAATACTGGGGCCAAATCCTGGTGTCTTGAGCACAGGGGATTTGCACAGATGATCTCTGCTGGTGTCAGGGGAATAAAACCATCCCCACAACCCCCTAGACTGAGCAGCACCGCCACAGCCACTTTATAGCCACTATTACTGCCCATGGCTTTAGTAGCAGCTGTTACCCCTGCACTCCTCCTATGCTGCCCTGGAAGGCAGCTCCCCAGCCTAAAGGCTGGGCTTACTCCCCCTGGGTGACCTCTCCATTGCCTGCCTCCCCGGTACAACAATTCTGTGAGACTTCAAAGCCATGGGGGTGGGAGGCGGGCAGGATCTGAGCCTTAACAGACTATCAAGGCATTCAGCCACACACTTACAAGATCTGTTCTAGAGCCCTTCACAGCTGAACCCACCGGGACCTGACTACCAGTGTCGGATCTGGGGCAGGACAGGTGGGAAAACTCCTGGACCCTCTCAGGCTTGGGTCAGGTCTTCTCCTCCTGCCTGTGGGGTTGGCAGGGCGGTGGCTAAGTGACCTGCTCCTCTCAGCTGCCACATGAGCTGAGGAGTGCAGCACCTCTTACTCTGCAGCACAGTCAGCACAGCAGCGAGTGGCAGCCAGCAGGAGCAGAGCATGCAGCCACTGGTGCATGCAGCTACCACCCTGCTGACCCATGGTGGCACTGACTCAGGTTTGTGGGAAGGGTTGGGCCAGGTCAGAAAATTACTTAGCCCCCCTCAAGGTGGGTTTGGGTCTGGTTCATGCCCAGGTTGGGCCTAGAGGAGACCTCTAGTCTATTGCTTGTGGTGGTTTTACTCTGGCTCCCCAAAAAGTCAGATTCAAACAGGAACCGAACGTCAAATCCAAGGGCACCATGTCCCCAAATGGGAAACACGAACACTTTAGCGTTAGGAGCTTAACTGGGCACTTGAAACTCACACTGACCTAGGCACTAAGGGCCTGAGCAGATTCTGTAGAGATGAGTGTAATAAAAGAACCTATATAGATTAGAACAGAACAGAACCAAGCTGCCATTAATTCAACAGAAAGACTCCCCATTGACTTCAATGGAAGCTGAATGATGAGTGTCTTCCTCTGCAGCCATCCTGGGCTTTCAAACATTGCATCATTCCTCTGGGCGTACACAACCTCTGGATGCCCTTCCTACAGCAAGCCAAACAACTGAGGCTTTTGTAGCTTTCATTCTGTGTGCCACAGTTCTCACGCTATCCCTCTAGTCTCCTGGCATCTGAAGACACTTCCGCTAAGCTTGGTTGCTCCTGATCACAGACCGATAGGAAGGCAGGGGTAACAGGGCCTCTTACAGTGGGGGTTTCACTCCGACGATCAGTAGGACCCTCAGTGCAATGCGTTTGTGCAAATTCCAGTGTTCCACGGCTACCGCCACAACCAGCCCCCCGACAAACAGCATGTTGGTGTCCTTCAAGTACTGCATACACACCTGCAATGAGAGGAACTGCCCGTTAGTGTCTGATTCACAAGTGGGTGGCTGGATTTGTCAACAGCCAAGGTACTCTGGCCCTTTTTCCACTCCCATTGACTAGTACATTTTCTCAATTCCATTTGCCTATTCAGATCCTGAGCTGCTTTGGGCAGAGGCTGTCACTTATCTAGTTTGCACAGTACCTAGTGCAAAGGGGCCCTAATGGTTGGAGCCACTAGATGCTTATGAAATATAAATAACTGCTGAAGTATAATAGCTCTAAATATTGCACGTATGCTGTCTGATTCTCAGAGATGTTCAGGCCCAGATGGGCACTCGGTACCTCTAAAAATCAGCCCCATAATCCTACCCCTAATAGATCATCATCAGGGACTGAACCCAGCACTTTCAGAACCAAAACACAGACTTCCACCACTCCAGCTCAAATAGTATGCCCCTTAGCTGGCAAAAGTAGTAGGCTGTTATCTTCTATGAGAATCAGCTACTAAAGGAGGACACAGCAAACTCTTTGGCAGCATGTTACATACATGCCATGCTAAAAGTATCTTGTCTCAAGCATCTGAGATCTCCCAAAGTATCAGTCCCTGATCAGGAGTTGCTTTTGAAATGATCCCTTGGCTTTTCAGAAGTCTGAACTCAGGAGTTTCAGCCAGTGATGAGCTGCCAAAATCTTAACAACCAGTTCCCTACCAGGTCTTCAGTGGCACTTCGGAGACGGGTCCTTCACTTGCTTCGGGTCTTCGGCGGTGGGTCCTTCAATGCCACCAAAGACCTGGAGCGAGTGAAGGACCCGCCGCCAAAGACCCGAAGTGAGTGAAGCTAGAACACAAGGTGGGTGAGATAATATATTTTATTGGACCAACTTCTGTCAGTTAGAGAGACAAGCATTCAAGCTCAGGGGCAGCTCCAGGCACCAGCACACCAAGTACGTGCTTGGGGCTGCAAGCCGCGGGGGGTGCTCTGCCGGTTGCCGCAAGGTCGGCAGGCAGGCTGCCTTCGGCGGCATGCCTGTGGAGGGTCTGCTGGTCCTGCGTCTTCGGCGGACCTCCCACAGGCTGCCGCCGAATTCGCGGGACCGAGGACCTCCCATAGGCAAGCTGCCAAAGGCAGCCTGCCTGCCATGCTTGGGGCGGCAAAATGCATAGAGCCGCCCCTGTTCAAGCCACATGTCTGGCTGGAAAGCTTGTCTCTCTCATCAGCAGAAGTTGGTCTAATAAAAGATATTACCCCACCCACCTTGTATCTCTAATATCCTGGGACCAACACAGCATAGGATTGCTAGAATGTCATTTTAAAAACTTGCTTCCAGGATTTGACTGTTAAAGTCTCACTCCAGCTCAAATCTTCTCAGTAAAACCGATAAGGAGATGAAATCTAACTAGATCCCTACCTGCACCAGAATTTAGGGGCAGCAGTGTCAACCACACAAGGTGATATTATCAGTGCTACTTTCGTGATGAAAAGCAACTCAGCAAATGTGACAGGCACAGAAACATTGGTGCATTGGAGTACACTGGTCTAGTCTGGTCTGGGCTCCTGAAGTTTATGCTTAAATTGAGGCTGATCTAGAATCAATTCTTACCTTTTTAGACTCCAGGATTCCAAACATAGGAAATAATATAGCAGGCAGTAGAGCTGTGATAGCCAATGGGATGACCTCTGTGCACCAGTACACAGCCATAAGGATGATGACATAGCCACACTTGGCCTCCTGGAATACAAACAAACAAGGGTTTAAGCACAGGAAATCAAGTGAGTGCTGAATGCACAGGGTCCCCCAACAGATCCCAGGATATAAATAGCAGCGCTCTAATCAAATGGTCTCTTAGGGGGAGGGAAAAGAGTTTTTTTAATAGGAGTGTTGTTATCTTCTACTCCAAGAAAAAATTCTTAGACACTCAGCTGGTGCAATCTGGTAAATTTTAAAGGTAAAAATGTACTCAATTGAAGTTTTCCCACAGACTTCAATGGGGCCAGGATTTCACTCTCAAAGTGAATTTTGGGCCTGATCCTGAGTGGTGCCGAATACCTTCAACTCCCCATTGCATTTAATTGGATCCAGGCCCATCTCCACAAGAAGCCAAATCCTGAAAGAGACATTTGATCTTTACAGCTTAATCAGTTACTCAGAAACTAGCTTAAGTGAACATTCACATCACATCCTAAAGCCCGGCCTGGAAAACAATGCATGGGCAAAGCTAGGGGCGTTTTAAATGCAGAAGGACTTTAGGCCAAAGCTTAGGGTGTGGAAAAACCAGAATTTCCATAAAATGCAAACATATGGCTAACTTACATGTTCAGCTTTCAATTGGCATTTGATTCAAGCAGGAGCTTCCACGCCTACTAGCCAAGATGTTTAGAGGCAATTCATGATTTTGGATGTCTGTTTTTAGGTGCGCATCTTCAGACACTTAAAAAGGGGCCTGATTTTCACAGGGCAGATGCTGACTTTCTGAACATCAGGCCTCCTTAAGGTGTCTCAGGTTGGGCACTTGACAATTGAGATACCAAAAATCACTAGTAGTCACTTGAAAAATCTTTCATCTGACTGAGGATCATTATATTATAGGTATTAAATTGTTTCTCTGAAATTATAATGTTTTCTTAACATGGAGGTTGTCTAGGACCAGATGTCCCATTTTTAAAGGGACAGTCCTGTTTTGGGGGATTTTTCTTATACAGGCACCTATTACTCCCCACGCCCTGTCCCGTTTTTTCACAATTGCTATCTGGTCACCCTAGGGTTATCTGGATTAGAAATATCTAAACATGTCCAGTTAAACTGTTGTTGAGACATTTTTATACCCTAGTGATGCTAGGATTTGTAAATTCAATTTTCTTATGAGAAATAAGTATTTATTAACTGACTGCAAACATTGTTTTGGCTCAGGTGTAAATGCTCCATAGTTCACAATTTGCTTTTGTTTAAAATAACAGTTTGTAGGGTCTTAAGGATGGGCAGGGGGTGCAAAACAAACAGGCTGGAAGTTGATATTCACAAATGTGCTGTAAGGTGTTTTTATAAGCCGGCATGTGTAGCTCATTTTTGCTGAGAAGCTCTTTATATGAGCAGAAATTGTTATTTACAAGGAATTGGAAATAATGATCAACTCAGAAGGAGCTTATCTACTGAGTATGCTCTGTAAGGAACAATTCTGCATAGGCTAGAGTACAGGAGAGATATCGAGGGAATAGACTTAATTAGGGTTTCTATGACTTTATAATGTGAGTCTAGGTTTTGCAGCAGTAGCTAAGTGTTAGAATTTATCATATGTGATTGCATTTGGCCACTGTGTGAAAAATAGAAAGAGCTCTGAGGGTCTGAAGGAGAATATTAATCTCACAACAGAAGCACTGGTTATTTAGAATGTGGAGTAAATAATTTACTGAAAGTTCAAGAAGACAACAATGCTTATAAATTAACTCTTATAGACACAGGCAATTCAAGCACAGTCCGGTTTAGAAAACTGAAAAGCAAGCACTAAGGTTAGAAAAATATAGTCATGATTAATGCCAACAACTGCAGAATGTTGATTTTGCTTCTTTGAACAGGGACAAAAAAAACATAACAATCTGTCCTCTTGGAAGGCAGTTGTGAAAGTGACCACTGATGAATTCTAGTAAACTGTTATGCAATCCTGTAAGCTCCTCTTAAGATGACACAATGTTTCAGCTGAATACAGATACCTGAATACAAAATACCTCACTAGACTCATTAAATTATAAATTTTATAATTACAAACTTATTTATTGAAGTCTGTATTGCTACTCTTGCATACCACAGCCCCATCACAAGCTTTGGCATTGATCCTACAATATTTGCTATCTATCTAGAGCTTTTAATCTTTAAACCATATCTATGAAGTCCCCCCCAACACACACACACACACCCCTCAACTCATAGGAATTTCTCTTCCACTGGAGTCTCTCGAGCTGACCAAAAGGCAGAACTGTTATTAGACAGGTAAACCAAAAAGGGTGCCTTTTTTTGTTGACAAACATGCCTGAGGTTTTTCTGGAGTTTAAAATATGCCGAGCAATGTAGGTCAATCACAAATGAATAGTTGTAACATTATTATTAGAACAGACCCTAAAAGCTATGCCAGACTAGAATATTTGCTGCAAACATGGGTTTCAAATTTTACCAAAAAGAGACAAAAAACATAAAAGGCTTGATCCTACGTGGTCTTACTCCAGCTCTGCACTGGGATAATTCCACTGAAATCAAATTACACCAGGGTACAACTGGTGTGACAGCACTGAATCATCAGGCAGGTTTTACTTCTCACTGCACCAAGTTAATAATGCACCTACATAGATTTTCATGAGAGGATCTCAAAGGACTTTACAAATCTCAAACCTTATAACATGCCTGTGTTATGCTCATTTTACAGATGGGGAAACTGAGGCACAGAGGTGTCAACACAGCAAGTCAGTGGTAAAGCCAGGAGTCTAACCACTAGTGGAGGTGGATGCTTCTGACAAAAATCAACACACATGAGCCTAAACTTGAAACAATGTCTTTGTGGTATCAAAGTTGTAAGACTATAAAGGCAAAAAATGGCGTGTTTCATGTTTGAGTCTGTGGGTGACCCACTCCTGGCCCTGAGAGGTTTCTTATAACCCTTCAGTGACTGCATTCATTCTACTTCAGAGGGTCTTTTTGTAACGTTTACTGCCTAGACAGAGCTATAGCCTGGGACCTAAATGCCTTTTCTTGTTTAAAGGTTACCCTGCAAGTGATCCTAATCCAGTCCTTGAAACTTGACATTTACTAACCTGATCACCTAAAGAAGAACTATATTTCAGGAAGTAAAAGGTAAAAACAACCCTCCCCCTCCCTCCATTTGAACTGTTTGAGTCAACAAATTGGATTTATTTAAACAAATTCCGCTCCAGATTTCTGGGCAGAAATCCATGCATTGTCCTTTCAGTGAATGAAAGGCTGCAGTAACCCAGGGACTGTGAGGTAACTTGGGAGCTGGCATGCCCTTAGTGAGGACACCCCTGGCGAGGTGGCCAGAAGTCCTGGCTGGTGCTGGAAGGGATGCAGCACTGGTCTCCTCAATTGCTGCTGGGTGCTGAGCGCTTCTGAAAACGTGGCCCCGGCCGGGCCGTGGTCCTGGCCCGATCTGAAGTCCTTGCCTGCCCTGTGGGGCTTTGCGGGCATGGGCAAGGAGCAGCCCCAGGGGGAGCCCCCATAGCGCTAGCGAGCTGACATGGGGGAGCAAGCAGCTGTTCCGCACTAGACTCCAGCATCCCCCTGGGCATCGCGGGTGCAGTTAACAAAGGGGGGGGGGTCCCTCTCCCGGAGGGAAACCCGAGAAAGCTGGAGAGCGAAAAGTGACCTACGCGCGGACACACACACACCCCGGCTGGCCGGTCCCGAGGCGGCAGCTCCCAGCGCTCCGGACCCCCCCGCCAGCCGCTTACCTTGGTGGGGACGAGCAGGGGCAGCGCCAGCAGCAGCAGCGGCGTGCAGAAGAGGACGACGAAGGATTTGAATCTCAGCAGGGGTCTCAGGCACGGCGGGGCCATGGTCCGGAGGGGGGGTCCCACGGCGTGGAGCGGGGGGTCCGAGCCCAGCGCAGCGGCAGCGGAGAAGGGCAGCGAGCGAGTGAGAGGGACCTGGCTGCAGATGGTGGTTTAAATACACCGGCCGGCCCGGCCCCCCTCACCCCCCGCCTGATTGCACCGCAGTGACCTCAATGACCTCGCCCTGCTGGGCACAGCGCCCCGCCACCAGAGGGAGCCTCCCCCGCCCCTCCTCTACCCCCCCGCCCCGTCTAACCCCCTTCTCAGTGATCCAGGCACCCACACACCCCGCTGCCTCCCGCGAGCCACGCACAGCCCCCCTCTGCCCCCCCGTGAGCCGGGCACAGTCCCCTCCCGCTACCCCGTCTACCCCCCCCCGCGAGCCACGCACAACCCCCCCTCTGCCCCCGTGAGCCACGCACATCCCCCCGCTACCCCGTCTAACCCCCCCCCCGCGAGCCACGCACAGCCCCCCCCCCGCTGCCCCCCCATGAGCCGGGCACAGCCCCCTCCCGCTACCCCGTCTAACCCCCCCGCGAGCCACGCACAGCCCCCCTCTGCCCCCCGTGAGCCACGCACATCCCACGCTACCCCGTCTAACCCCCCCCGTGAGCCACGCACAGCGCCCCCCGCTACCCTCCGTGAGCCACGCACATCCTCCCGCTACCCCGTCTAACCCCCCCGCGAGCCACGCACAGCCCCCCCCGCTGCCCCCCCATGAGCCGGACACAGACCCCTCCCGCTACCCCGTCTAACCCCCCCGCGAGCCACGCACATCCCCCCGCTACCCCCGTCTAACCCCCCCCGTGAGCCACGCACAGCGCCCCCCGCTGCCCCCCATGAGCCGGGCACAGCCCCCTCCTGCTACCCCGTCTAAATCCCCCCGCGAGCCACGCACATCCCCCCGCTACCCCGTCTAACCCCCCCGTGAGCCACGCACAGCGCCCCCGCTACCCTCCGTGAGCCACGCACATCCCCCCGCTACCCTCGTCTAACCCCCCCCCGCGAGCCACGCACAGCCCCCCCCGCTGCCCCCCGTGAGCCAGGCACAGCCCCCTCCCGCTACCCCGTCTAACCCCCCCCCCCGCGAGCCACGCACAGCCCCCCCGCTACCCCCCATGAGTCATTCCCCGCTACCCCTTGTCACCCGGGCACAACCCCCCGCTACCCCCGTCTAACCCCCCCCCCCGTGAGCCACGCACAGCCCCCCCTGCAACCCGCCCCCTCCCCGTGAGCCACTCACAGCCCCGGGGGGGGGGAGTGGCAGGATCACGTGTCAAACGCCAACACGGCCCCCAGCTCTCCCCTTCCAGTCCAGCACCAGCCCGTGCCCGTGGGGCACGGATCATGTGCCAGCCTCCCCTCTCCCCATGCAGACATTCCTGCCCGGTGCCAATGGCAGCGTGTGGGGAGGGGAATCATGTACCAACCAGGCACCCACCTAGTTCCCGCCAGCCCCCATCCCACGCAGCCCCTGTGCCCATGGTCGTCCCGGGGCCGGGGGCGCGTGTGTAGGGGCTGATCCTGAGCCAGGCCTTCCCTCAACCAGCCCCCCCTCCAAACCCACCCACCCCCAGTAACCTGGGGGCGGTGGGACTTGGGACCATAGGAAATGCAGCCACCAGCCCCGAGTACTCTTGCCAGCTGCCTTTCCCAGGCCCTGTAATGATGGGGGGGTGGGGGGGGGTGATGGGGAATCTCTGCCCTGGCTGGTTGCCTGCTCTCTGGCTCCCATTGAGAAGAGTCCGCTGGGGAAATGATCAGGGACTGGGATCAAACTCCTTCGAGCAACCTACTAGTACAAAGCATTGATTGCCCAGGGCACATGGCAACTCCAAGCCTCCGACCACCCTTGCCAGCCCTCTTCTCCTGCAGCCGGGCAGCCCCCGCTCCATCTTCTCCTTTGCTCAGCCCCCCCCCCCTCCACTTTTCCTGCCCCCCTTCCCTACAGGGACACTGGTAAGAAGGCGCCAGGGCTCAGTTTGCTCCATAGAGCCCCCTCGTGGCTGCACAGCAGAAACTTTGTATGCAGCGGTGGTGTCCTGCTGGTCCCAGGCTGTTAGAGGGACAACGTGGGTGAGCTAATCTCTTTCATTGGACCCCCTGTTGCGTAGAGAGACACGCTTTCCAGCTTACACACGGCTCTTCAGGTCAGAACAGACCAGAAGTTGGTCCAATAAAAGAGATTAGCTCATACACCTTGTCTCTGTGGCAGAAACTCTCTCTCTACTTGCATGACAGCTCACTGAACGCCCTGGAGTCCCATCATGTTACCCACCTTAGCTGCCTGAAAAGAGGAGTTATGTTGTGATCGAAGGGGAAGGGGGCTAAGCCAGGTTTTGCCAACGTGACAGTTGAAACCATGCAAGCAATTATCATATTCATGGCTGTTGTTAGCTGGGCTGTTATTAATAACTCATGTTATAAAACCATGCTGGCTAGCAGACCTCTGAGTGTTTCTGCTGCGGGCTGTCATTTGTAGCACAAACAAGGAGTCCTTGTGGCACCTTAGAGACTAACAGTTACAAGAAAAACCTTCTCCACGTTGCTCATGGAAACTGTGCTAGGATCCTGCAAGCAAGAAAAGCGTTTAAACGCACGCTTCCAGTTAGTGTGAGCTCTACTCCAATGTGGGCACAGCTCAGCTGCGCTGAAACATGGCTATCCTGGGGCCACGCCAGGTCCTTTTCACTTGGAGGGGAGCTTTGCTCAAGTGAAGACCAAGGGGTCTGATTCTCCACTGCTTTGCGCCGGTATGAGAGAGTGGAGAATTCTGGTGGAGTGGCATTTTTCCTGCTTCGCACACAGGTGTGAACAACAATCGGAAGTGCATTGCTATGGGGAACAAGGACTTGTGGATCTAATCCTGCAAACCCTGATGCAGGGCCAGTGCAGCTACTGGGGCGCCTCATGCGAGTAACTGCACGCCCTCTGAAAGGGCTTTGCTGATGACTTAAGTTGGCAGGTTTTGGCCTCTATGACCAGGTACTCCAGGCTCAAAGTCACAAAAGGAGACGCTCTGTTCTGCTTGTTAAAACGATGAATGCCCACAAAGGAAGTGAGTAGCAGGCTGGAGCCCCAGCAGCAGCCCCTCTGGGTAACATAATGAGCCCAGAAAAGATTCCACAAAGGTGGAGAGGCTGAAAGGGAGCTGGAATCAGCTCAAACCTGCATTCATGTGTCCAGTCTCCAGCAGCAGATAAAAGTGTCAGAAGCTCTTGGGAGACAGACCAGTCCTCCAACCTGAAGCAAATACTCACCAGCAACCACACACCACACAACAAAAACACTAACCCAGGAACCTATCTTTGCAACAAAGCCCGATGCCAGCTCTGTCCACATATCTATTCAAGTGACACCATCATAGGACCTAATCACGTCAGCCACGCCATCAGGGGCTCGTTCACCTGCACATCTACCAATGAGATATATGCCATCATGTGTCAGCAATGCCTCTCTGCCATGTACCTTGGCTAAACCGGACAGTCTCTACACAAAAGAATAAATGGACACAAATCTGATATAGGAATCATAAAACTCAAAAACCAGTAGGAGAACACTTCAGCCTGTCTAGTCACTCAGTAACAGACTAAAGGTGGCAATTTTGCAACAGAAAAGCTTCAAAAACAGACTCCAAAGAGAAACTCCTGAACTTGAATTAATATGCAAACTAGATACCATTAATTTAGGCTTGAATAGAGACTGGGAATGGTTGAATCATTACACAGATTGAATATATTTCCCCATGTTAAGTATCCTCACACATCTTGTCAACTGTCTGAAATGGGCCATCGTGATTATAACTACAAAAGTTTTTTTTCTCCTGCTGATTATAACTCATCTTAATTAATTAGCCTCTTGAGCTGGTATGGCTACTCCCACCTTTTCATGTCCTGTATGTGTGTGTACATATATATATATACACACACACACACACACACACTTACTATATGTTCCATTCTATGCATCTGATGAAGAGGTCTGTAGCCCACAAAAGCTTATGCTCAAATAAATTTGTTAGTCTAAGGTGCCACAAGTACTCCTGTTCTTTTTGCGGATACAGACTAACACAGCTGCTAATCTGAAACCTAACTGCAAATAGGTAACTCCTTACAGACTAACATGGTTGCTACTCTGAAACCTGTCCTTATAGAAGCTGTACTGTTTGCTGTACCCAAGCAACTAATGCAAACATAGTTAACTGGCCTGTGGCTTCAGTGGAGAGGCAGCAATTGTGTTCGCCCAGTAAACACAGAATACAAAGACAAAACCAACCAAGTAGTAGGAAATGCCTTTTAATGGACTAGCTAAATCAATACAGGGAAAAAATCTTGGTTGAGGAGGCTGCTCCTATTCCTTGTTCTGACAAGGAGTCCTCATGTGGCCTTGGGCAATTCACTTAGCCAACCTGTGCCTCAGTTTCCCCATCTACTACAGAGGGGCGTTGAGGCTTCATTCAAACCAGTCTTCAACATGCCTTAGATAATTTAACTGCCTGTATTCTATGAAAAGGAAGAAAAATACCAAGTAATTGAGAAATGGAAAAATCAGAGCAAGAGGTACAAGATACGCAAAAGGAGACACATGGATAATGGAACGATCCTCCCGTCTACTGTGGTTTGAATAAAAAAATGGAGTGTTATGTCTTCAATAGGAAAAGAAAGGGAAGGAATGTTGGAAGCACAAAGTTCCCTGCAGTGTTGGATGGCAGTTGGTCTTGGGCAGTTCCAGAGATAGGAAAAAATTAAGGGAGAGAGGGAGTAGGATCCCTATGGGGAGAAACAGATGAGGAGCAAAAGAAGAAACTGGCAGAGAGTAATCTAGACAGATGGATCCACCTGAAAAGATGTGACCTTACCATAACTCTTGGAGTTTATGAAGGGGCTGAATTCTGCGTGACCAGTTGCAGCTGAACTAGAGCGAGAGAGCTTAGAACCAAAATCCTGAGTCCAGACACTACTGAATTTGGGGGAAAGAGAGGGGGCAGCTATAAAATTCGACCCTATCTCCAACAGGACAGAACAAAAACAGAGATCTGCCTCAATACCATTTTAACAGGCAGGTAGTACCAACTTTGCAATATTGCCAGGAGCCAGTCAGACACAACATCTTATAAGGCAGGACCCATGGCAGAACTAAGGCCTGCATTTGCAAACTTAGATGCCTAAAATTAGGCTTCAAAATCTAGGTTAGGCACATCACTAAACGCTTTGACCTGTAGGAGTGATGCGCACCCACCAACTTCACTGAAGCCAATGGGACTGCAAATGCCCAGCTTATTTGGAAAACCAGGCCTCTTCTATTGAAGTGCCTGGACATGGACTTTAGGCACCCTGCTTGCAAAATTCAGACTTACAATCTTGCCTGTCCACGAAAATAAATTAGACTTACTGGTAATTAAAGCCATTGGGAGTTGACTGTGCCAATCTCAGAAAAACAGATCACAGTTTCTTCTGGAGTTATTACCACCTTTAGGGCCAGATCCTCAGCTGGAGGAAACCAGCAGAGATCCATTGAAGTCAATGGAGCAATGCCAATTTACACCAGTGGAGGATGTGGCTCACTTTACTTTGTTTCTTAAATTCCGTTCAGCGGTGGCAAAAGTTTGCATGGGCAATGAGTAAGTTTCCTCAAACAGCCTCAGGGTGACCTGGGTCAGGCCACCTACAGGGGCCCATCCACTGGTTGACCTCTCTGCTGGGGCTGCCAACAAGGGTGCTAAGTGGCACCAACTGTGATGTGGATCTCTCTCTCCACTAGGAAGTGCACAGAAACCAAACAAGCCATTACACATGAGCCTCCAAGCAGCTGCTAGACTGAACGAGCCTTCAATCACTTAGTGGCCTGCTAAATCAGAACCCATAACTCAGAGAAGTGAAAAAGCTCCCTATCCCTTCGCTGCTATAACCCCAGCAAGCCAATCCCTCCCCTTCCCATTTAAACTAGATCCTCCATGCCTTTAAACACCTCCCCAGATAATGTTTTATTTCACTAAAAGCAGCAGAGAGTCCTGTGGCACCTTATAGACCAGGGGTAGGCAACTTATGGCACGTGTGCCGAAGGTGGCACGCAAGCTGATTTTCAGTGGCACTCACACTGCCCGGGTCCTGGCCACTGGTCCAGGGAGTTCTGCATTTTAATTTAATTTTAAATTAAGCTTCTTAAACATTTTTAAAACCTTATTTACTTTATATACAACAATTAATTAGCTATATATTATAGACTTATAGAAAGAGACCTTCTAAAAATGTTTAAATGTATGACTGGCACACAAAACCTTAAATTAGAGTGAATAAATGAAGACTCGGCGCACCACTTCTGAAAGGTTGCCGACCCCTGTTATAGACTAACAGACGTATTGGAGCATGAGCTTTCGTGGGTGAATACCCACTTTGTCAGATGCATTCACCCACAAAAGCTCATGCTCCAATACGTCTGTTAATCTATAAGGTGCCACAGGACTGTTTGCTGCTTTTACAGATCCAGACTAACACGGCTACCCCTCTGATACTTTTATTTCACTGTGTCAGATAATTCTCTGTGTAAGAGGCAATGGCCCAAGTTCAACCCAGCTGTCACATGGGTCAGTCTAGCCCATCAGGATTGGACCTGGTATTGAAACTTACCTATATAAAAACATAGATTAGAGAAGATGTGGACGGTGGGTACACAGAACAAATGAAAATAAAGGAGACAGCTAGGGCCAGATAACTTCCAGCCTACTGAAGTGTTTAGCAGGGGTAGAGGCTGGGGGAGTCTGATTGGGCAGAATGGGGAAGGACAGTGGCTTACAATGCCACCCATGCCCGGGAGCTGCTCTTGGGAGGTTGCTAGCGCTTCTGGCTGAGAGGAACATATTTGATTTGGCAGCTCTCCCTCCTGTCCCCATCCTCCTTAGCCTGTGCATGCATAGAGACACCGGTGTTGGCCGGATCCCAGGATTCTGTGAGAATGGCAGCTCTTTTACATGGCTCACATGAGCCTGGTCCCTGGCTGCTCACAGGCTAAGGGGCACCCACGACTGTTCGCATTGCTGCAGAGACATGGCTGAGCTTGCAAAGCCAAAGCACCAGGAGTTGGTTAGGTTTCAAAATGGGCTTTAGCCAGACCCTCCCACAGACCTGAAACCCACAGCAGCATGAATGACTCCACCATGCAGGCATGTGAAGAACCACTTCCCGCAAGTCAGCACTACGCTAAGGGCAGGGCAGGGTTTTCAAAGCTGAGCCATGGACTCCCCCCGCCTTTAACTGTCATTAAAGGACTGTTTGGAAGCTGGAGACTATTTGGGCTAGACTGGGATGTCCTTCCATAGAATGGCGTGGCTCCTAGCAAGAGTCAACAAAGCAAAAACTTTAAATTCAGTACAAAAACAAATACAGGGGCCTGATCCAAAACCTTTGGACTAAATGGCTCAGCTTCCATTAATAGGTGTTGGATTAGGCCAGTGGTGCACTGTGTTTCTACAGAGCCACCTTTCTGGAGTCTTTCAAAGCACTTTACAACCATTAATGAATTAAGCCTTATAAAACCCTTGCTATTCATATCCCCACTTTACAGATGGGCAAACTGAGGCACAGGGAGGTTAAGTGATGTGCCTAAGCCAACACAGAATCTGTGGCAGTGCTGGTAAGAGAACCCCAGCCTCCTGAGACCTGCAATTTAACAAGTCCATCCTTTACCCTATAGATACAACCATGAATGTCAGTTTCATTTGATCTGAATACTCTTCAGAACCATGGCACAACACAGGTCCACCAGCGAATGGGACATTGCAGCAAAATATCTGTCAAAGGGTCTGACAATTGCAGTGTTTGGGAGGTAAGAGTTCCAGGTGGGGAAATTAGAAAATAAAGACTATTTGGTGTAATCTGGCTCATTTCAAAGAAATTGCTTTTCAGAGATATCTTCTCCTCCTCCTGACCCATGGATTCCAGTGACTGCTGTTATCACTAGACAGGGACGGCTTACAGGTAGCAGTGGGCTTATTTAGAGACAGAAATTTCTCCTAACCCATCCATCTTCAGTTCAAACACGGGCCAACCACATAAGCACACATCCTGCAAGCACAACATCCTGGTGTCAAAGCAATCAATTTTTAAAAACAATTAAAACATTGCAGCTTCAACAACATTTGGAAGTGCAAAACCTTAATGAAATTAAACTGACCGAGACCTGAAAGAGATCTGATACTTGGGGGGGGGGGGATCTGATGCTTAAATGTACTAGGTTTTAGCAGAAAACTTCTACTACCCTGTCTTTTGACACTGAAAAAAACAACTGGTTCAGAACTTACTTCTCTGTATGATGCTTAATTTGATCAGACGCCTAAAACATGTCTTGTGTGTAAACCTTCTAGTGCATAACGTAATTGTACAAGCCTTAAAACTGAAAGAGAGTTATTACTGGCATTCAGGGGACATCACTGTTCATTACCTTCTGTTTCTTCTGCCCTCCTCTGCCACACTAAGTACTTTTTGTAGCCTCCGCCAGTCCACAGTGTTCTTTTAGGAATATCTTTTGACTGGGTTCCTATTGCAGCATCTGATATTTTTCCAAGAAGAGCTTTTGTAACTCTGAACTTACAGTTCTTTCGGTACAATCCCTGTGCCCAATAACTTTCTACATAAAAGCCTTCATTATGAACCTCTTGGTCACCGTCCCTTGCTGACCAGACTTTTGAGCCCCAGATGGTACTTCCAGTACAGTTTAGTCAAACCCCAAGGAGAGTTTCAAATACTGTACACAGTGAAGACTGAAAAAAAAATTTTTAAATTGTAATTGGCAACATTGTAGTCTGCCTGTCCTTCCATTACTTCCTGATGGCTGCCATCTCATTTACATATTTTTTCAAAAGCCTTTTCTCTGCTGTGTTACATAATTTGTGTTTATCCAAATGAACATTAATTATTTCCATGTATGGGCAGTAGTGGATTTTTTTGTTTTGCTTTTTGATAGAGGCAGAAAATTAACCAGAGCGAAATGAACTCTGATTTAATAACACTTAGCCCACGTGTGGCATTCTGGAGACGCTCTGCAAACATTAACTAAAGATTCTTCCCAACCCCCCAGTAGAGGAATGAACATTATCCCATATTACAGACAGAGGCAAAGTCTCAACATTTTCAAAGTGTCCAGTGATTTTGGGTACTCACCTTGTAGTCAATTACACTACTGCAAAAGGAATGCAGTCATTTGCTTTGCATGGGTGCAAATGACACAGGGCAAAACAATGAAGAATCTGAACCTTAGGACCTCATTTTCATAAGTATTGATTTGCATGGGTCTAATTGATGAGTAAAGAAAGTTAAGCACATGTGAAATAGGGTGACCATCTGACCTGAATTGGGTGGGACAGTCCCAAAATGCAGAGTCCAAATCCCGGTCCCAGGCGGCATGGCTTCTGCAATTTCTGTGCTGTGGGGCTGGCTTGGTGTGGCTCTCCACTCCAGGTGTTGCACTCTCCAGGGTTGCAGTGTCATTCAGTTTTGGCTCTGTTCCCCTGATGACCAAGTTCATGAGAGTAGAGTTGTGACCTGGCTCATAGGATTGCAGGGCCACTCACACAAATTTGGCCTACCCGACCTCTCGTCATTATGACAGCTGGGTTAAATGTGCGTGGCACTGGGACCCCAGAAGTTGCAGAAATCCCGCTCTAGGCTGCCCAGGTACAAGAGCAGAAATCTAGATTATAGCAAATCTCGTTGCTTTGCCCAGAAAATCCCCTTCCTTGACGTCTATCTACCTGTCCAACTGTCCATCCTTCGACTGAGCCCCTCTGAGTGTTTTATATGACTGGAAAGCACCTAGCAGATCATGGGCATTACAATAAATAATAAATATGAAATATTATCCTTTGCAACTAATATTTGAGTCACTGTATCTTCAGAGCCCATTTAAAGGTTAACCAATATATTTGTAATAGATGGTTCATCAATTGCTAGAGAGTCTTACAGAATTCAGCAAGTCAATACGTAGCTTATAAACATCTATATCACTCTCCTCTGGTGTGCTTATTACTATCTCTAACATATTGTTGTGTCTGTAACGTACTTATAACACCTATTAACTCTTTATAAACCATTTATAAATGGAACCTTAATGTAAAGAGTGACCATTTGTTTCCATTATTAGTGCTGCAGTAATCTCATGTTTCCATTCACTGATACAAGCTTTTCGTCGTCAGGACATAGGTTGTCCACCAGGAAGTCCTAACGAAAAGAATTCTATCAGGATTGAAACGGGGAAGGGATGCAATGGAACAGAATTCTACTACTCTTCCCCCTAGTTTATTCTCTGTGATTCATTAGAAGTGCATCTCTAGAAATCTAGAGCCTTATAATGATTTACACTTGGTCCAAATTTCATGTGGATCAGCAGCCAAAAAGAAATATCCCGGTACAACACACATACAAGCCTTCTTCCACAACCACCTATATCCCAGTCAGCTCACTACGCAACAAAAAGAAGACTTGCAATTTGACTGGAAACATCAATAGATCCCAAGTGTGTTGGACCAATGAAAGACAGTGAATTCCACAATCAAGAACCAATCACTGAAAATGTCCTGTCACGACCCCTGCTCTTTAAATCTAGTGCGTTTGCAAGTTCAAGTGCCCCCGCTGATCCCAACCATCACAATATTTGTACTAGGGCAAAGGGGAGGCTTGAGGCCCACAGATTTGCCTTTCTTTATACCAAAAAAGTTCTCCTGACATGGCCTGAGGGTTATTAGGCAAAACAAAAAGCCATCCCAAGAGTGATCTGGAAGTGTTACACTCCCCAAACCCAGGACAGGGAGGCAGTGTGCTTAGAGGTACTGGACTGGGACTTGAGAAACCTGAGCTCTATTTCCAGCTCTGCCCCTGGCCTGCCGGGTGACCTTGTTGGGCCCCCTGTGTATGTAAAAAGGGGATCATGATCTCTCTTTATGAAGTGGTTTGAGAGTTATGATAAACGGTGCTCTGTGAGCACTAGGAGTTAATAGGAAGTGCCATGGGTACCAACTATCTTTCAGGGGTGAGAAGCACCTTGCAGCCACATGCACATTTTTTCCCATTGATAGTTCTCTGGACAAACAAAGGGAGAATGAATGAAAGCAAAGTCACCCCAAAGGGATTCAGACTCGTGCCCTGATGCAAGGCCCAAATGCTAATGGGAAACTGAACTTGGAAACCAGGCCATAGGGCTCTTTCTGATTGGCTAAGATAACAATGGGCATTGTCACATGGTCAGAGACCAGTGAGCTGTACTAACAAAGGAGGATGTGGCTTGGAGGAGATACAGACACCATGGGGGATTGGTGAGGTGGAGGTAACCTTTCTAAGCTACCTACCAACGCTAGAGCTGTAAGTAATCTTCCACAGTAGTAGCAAGACAGCCTGAAGCCCACTGAGTGAGATTCATCTTGAGATTAGCCTGGGGTGTGTTATATTATCTGCTTTTTATTTTATGATGCTCTGTCTACGTTCTCCCCCACACAAACTCACTTAAAGTAGGGCTCATCTACGACACAGCTAGAACCAAGACTCCTGACTCCTAGTCCTGTGCTCATCCATTAGGATAAAATGTTATGGATGGAGGGAAACTTGCAGCTCGTTTATAAGCAAAATGTCATACAAGGTCGGTTTAACAGCCAGCGGATGCCGAGCTCCTTCTAAGACCTTTGAGAAAATGCCCTAGGTATGAAACATTCTACCAGTGGTCATCTTGCTTCATCTGTCAGGGCTTTGTCCCAAGTCAGATGAATATTGGGCAGGTTCACATTTCAATTTCTGATGCACCTTTTCTTAGAGGACCGTATCCTGCACTTGCATGGGTTCTGGACTAAATAGGAGATGGGAAAGACCCATTAGACCAGGGCTGGGATTTACTGTATAGTGCAAGCCACACAAAGCCTGGTTAGAGAAAAATAAGAGGAAAACAAGGGAATTCTAACTCCCTCTTGTGGTCACCAGGAAGGCTGTCTGCCAAGGACCAAGGAATCGACTGAAGGCCATTCATGTTTTCTTTGTCCTCAGCAAAGGAATTCACAGCAAAGGGCAGGAATGGGGTGGAGAAACAGATCCCTGTGCTGTCCCCCTGCAACAAGGAAGTTTGACTCTGCAGACTGGCCATCTGATCATAGGCAGCCTCAGGGCTGGAGTTGAGTGGGTGAAGAGCTCCCCCTTCCTCTGGAGGCTTTCACAGTCCCAGAGAAAAAAGTCTGCATGCAACTAGGCAAATTACTTATTGCAGTCCTTGTCAGCCAGGGTACGCATACCCCTGGGAGTATGCAGAGATGTTCCAGGGTGTACAGCAACTCATCTAGATATTTGCCTAGTTTTACAACAGGCTACTGAAAAAGCACTAGCAAAATCAGTACAAACTAAAATTTCATACAGACAATGACTGGTTTATACCGTTCTATATACTATACACTGAAATGTAAGTGCAGTATTTATATTTCAGTTGATTTATTTTATAATTCTATGGTCAAAATGAGAAATTCAGCAATTTTTCAGTAACACTGTGCGGTGCCACTTTTTGTATTTTTATGTCAGATTTTGTAAGCAAGTAGTTTTTAAGTGAGGTGTATGCAAGACAAATCAGACTCCTGGAAGAGGTACAGCAGTCTGGAAAAATTGAGAGCCACTGACTGATTGTATTCAAACTAATTTGGGGTACAGAGGAAGGAGGTGGAAATACCACCCCAAATACAGCACCTGGAGACTTGGTTGGATCTGTTGTCTTTGAGTCCATTCCAGGACGGGACTCATCCCAGCTGTTGGGGAACAACCACCACCACCAAACACTGCCCCTCCCTACTCACAAGCACTCTTCCTGTTTCACAGATTTTGTTGGCAGACCTGTGATTTAGGGTTGGGTTAGTATGACAGGCAGTTTCAGTTTCATTTCTCTCCCTACAGGGTGACCAAATAAATAACGAAAGAGAAAGAGGGGCACAGCCCCAGAGAAACCATGGAGGAGGAGAGCAAGTTCTGTAAGAACTGGTAAGAAATCCTTTATTTCCCCGGTGTGATATTTATATCTGAGGGTTATAGAGGCTCTAGCCCCATGGTTCTCAATCAGGGGTATGCAGAGGTCTTCCGGGGGTACATCAGCTCATCTAGATAAGTTTCTAGTTTTACAAACAGGATACAGGAAAAGTACTAGCAAAGTTCATACAAACTAAAATTGCATGCAGACAATGACTTGTTTGTGCTGCTCTATATTCTATAGCCTGAAGTGAAAGTACAATATTTATATTCCTGTGGATTTATTTTATAATTCTATGGCAAAATGAGAAAGTCAGCAAATGGTCAGTAACAGTACACTGCCAGTTTTTTATTTCTAGATCAGACTTTGTAAGCAAGGAGTCTAAGTAGGGTGAAACTTGGGGGTACACAAGACCCATCAAACTCCTGAACGGGGTACAGTAGCCTGGAAAGATTGAGAGCCAGTGCTCTAAAACAATGAGGAGGCCGGTGGCACCTTAAAGACTAAGATTTATTTGGGCTTAATCTGTTAGTCTTTAAGGTGCCACCAGACTCCTCATTGTTTTTGTGGCTGCAGACTAACACGGCTACCACTCTGATACTGCTCTAAAGAGCTCCCCTTGGTCTCTTTCAGTGAGGAGGAAGGCAGGGGCAGAGCAGGTTGTTGAGGCAGCCAGCAGCAACATGGTTGGAGAGGTTATCTGCTTTGTGTTCAACTTTACAAACAAGCTGCCAAGAGTTTTTAAACTATTTTTGTATTTTAAAAAACACACTTTTTTCTTTATCATGGACAGATCCTTCCCCGTTGGTTACTGTCCATATTCTGCTTCTATGTGCACACACCTAGGAACACAGAAAATGCCACACGGGGTCAGACCAGAGACTCATCTGTCTGTGGCAACAGCAAGTACCAACTGCTTCAAAAGAAGCTGAGGGAATTCCCTGATTATGGACTAACCAACCTACAGGGAAAGTTAGTTTTCATGAAATCTGGAATAGGGATCTGTAGCAAGGTGCCTCCAAACCCTGCCAGTGCCTCAGTTTCGCCTCATGCCCAATGGTTCTTTCTGCCACCAAAATGACTTAACTCTCTGGCAAAGCCCCAAAAGTTCCCCCATCCAGGCTAATCAGTCTCTTCATCCTCCCATTAATAGCAGACGTCACTATGGCAGCCTAGGGTAGTGGTTCTCCAGCCAGGGGTATGCAGAGGTCTTCCATGGGGTTCATCAACTCATCTCAATATTTGCCTAGTTTTACAACAGGCTACAGAAAAAGCACTAGCAGAGTCAGTACAAATTACAATTTCATGCAGACATTGACTGGCTCATACTGCTCTTTTCACTGGAATGTAAGTACAATATTCGTATTCCAGGGGGTTTATTTTCTAATTATATGGTAAAAATAAGAAAGTCGGTGATTTTTCCATACTAATGTGCTGTGACAGTTTTGTATTTTTGTGTCTGATTTTGTAAGCAAGTAGTTTTTAAGTGAGGTGAAACTTAGGAGTATGCAATACAAATCAGACTCCCAAGAACATAAGAACAGCCATACTGGATCAGACCAAAGGTCCATCTAGCCCAGTATCCTGTCTCCCGCCAGTGGTCAATGCCAGGTGCCCCAGAGGGAATGAACGGAACAGGGAATCATCAAGTGATCCATCCCCTGTCGCCCATTCCCAGCTTCTGACAAACAGGCTAGGGACACCATCCCTGCCCATCCTGGCTAATAGCCATTGATGGACCTGCCTCCATGAACTTATCTAGTTCTTTTTTGAACCCTGTTATTGTCTCTTGAAAGGAGTACAGCAGTGGTTCTCAAACTATTGTACTGGTGACCCCTTTCACATAGCAAGCCTCCGAGTGCAACACCCCTTAAAATATATTAAAAGTGTTTTTAATTGAAACACCATTATAAGTGCTGGAGGCAAAGTGAGATTTGGGGTCAAGGCTGACAGCTCATGACCCCCCATTTAATAACCATGTGACCCGCTGAGGGGTCCCAACCCCCAATTTGAGAACCCCTGGGGTACAGTGATCTGGAAATGTTGAGAGCCACTGGCCTAGCGGGAACCCATACCTATCTTCCCAGCCTTGGGAACCCTAAACAAATTATCATAATCATGACCAAAAATCTATGGAGTAGATCCTCAACTGATGTACAGTGTCCTAGATCCATTGAAGACCAAAGTTCTCCAAACTTGAGGACACCTAGAATCCACCTCCAAACTTCGCAGCGCCCCATCTGAATATAGGGCTCAATTCTCCTCTTGCATTAACTTTACCCCTGTATGACTTAGTTGGAGTTATTCCTGATTCGCACATGTGTGAAAGGAGAATCAGAGCCAGATATTTTGGGCCTAAATCCACTGAAGGTGCCTGTCCCCTTTAAAGATGTTCATAGTAGAACAGCACCACCTCAGTAATGGAGTCCAAATGTCTCAATCAAACAGGGCACAACTATAAATATTAATCTCTAATGTTCAGGGACAAGCCAGTTGAGTTAAAGGAGGTCCAGTAACATTCTTTTCCTTCCCCTTTTCCATGCCACACAGTAAACGAGATGTGTCTGCTGCCAATTTCTCTCTCCACGAAGCCCACTGCATGCGATTTCTTGCTGTCTGTCCAGAGTGCAATGAACCTATTGCTCTAAAGGAGATGGAGAAGCATCAGGAAGAAGAACATAAGCAGGTGAGAGTTGCTCTATTTCCTGAAATAACAAGAACTCCCAGCTATGAGCTAGGTTTCATTTTAGCCCGGCCATGCTATTGGATGTCAAATAGCAACGAACGTCTATAGCTGAAGAGCAGAAAATATCCTCTCCTCCCGGCTCACAGCTCCCATCCAGCCACATGGCACTTACATGCTCAAGCTGAGGGTCTGTGGCCTAGAGAACACATAGACCTGACTCCACTTTGTTACGCCTATTATATGCTTGTGTAACGCCATTGATTTCAGTGCATAAAACTAGCGTAACAGAATGGGGAATCAGGTCCTACTGGAGCCATCTTCAGCAAGTGTAAATCAACATAATCCACTGATGTCAATAGAGAGATGATATCTTACACTAGTTGAGCTTCTGTCCCCATATCGATAGGGCTATAGGCTCCTAACTTCCATCTAAATCAATGGGAATTAGGACCCTAAATAACTTTGTGGCTCTTGTCCTTAGCACTGAGCTTGGCGAACTTTCAGGTTTGGATGCCTGAATAAAATGGCCAAATCCTGCATTTGAACAGCCAGATCAGAATTGTATTTTCCATTAAATCTTGCATAACATAGCTCAGTCCCTGCTGCAAAAACTACAATCTCCACCAGCTTTTAATCAAATGGGATGAAAACAGAGACACCATACTAGGCAATTAGCCTGAAGCAGAGTTGGCATGAGATGCCACCAGACATCTCTGTAGGGTTCCCCCATGATCTATTTTGTATTTTCCCCTAAGCAACCTACTAAATCTTTTCCCCCTTCACTTTCAGGTCAGATGTAAACTGTGTCACCAAAGCATGCAGAAATACCTGCTGGAGAATCATGAGGTGAGTAGAGTGATGTATAATATCAGAATCCTATTCAGATCATCTCTGACAAATCACCTTGAGATGCACTGAAAAGGAATGACTGCAAAATAAACATCTTGCCTGCTGAAATGTAACAGCGCCCAAATCAGACAGCATAAGCATGACAGTCATTCCTTAGTTTAATTTAACAGAACATTTTACATTTAAACAAGCATGGTGCGCACTGTCCCTACCCTTCTCTTCCCATGTAGTTTTGCAGGGATTGTCTAGGAGAGTCTATGACCTCTGCACATCTCACGGGGCCCACTCTTTTCTGCCCTGCCGTCCAAGCTGATGTGTCTTACAATTTCAAGGAGGAGGCTTTGAAAAGTGAGAGGCCATTCTAAGCATAGGGATGACCTGCAAGAAGGTGCAATGCTGAGGTGGGAGAAGCAGATGGTGGGAATGGTTAGGAAGGAGATGTGGAACAAGGTGAGGATGGAGAAGTTAGCGGCATAGGCACCGACTCTGTGGGTGCTCTGGGGCTAGAGCACCCACAAGGAAAAATTGGTGGGTGCTCTGCACCCACCGGCAGTTCCCTGTCCCTCTCCGCCCCAGCTCACCTCCGCCTCCTGCCCTGAGTGCGCCGCGTCCCCGCTTCTCCTCCCAGTGCTTGCCGCCGCAAAACAGCTATTTCACAGCATAACAAGCTGTGAGAGGGAGGGGGAGGAGTGGGAACGCGGTGCGCTATGCGGAGGAGGCGGGGACAGGGCGGGGATTTGGGGAAGGGATCCAATAGGGGCAGGGAGGGGGCGGAGACTTTCGGGAAGGAGTTGGAATGGGGCAGAGGCAGAGGCAGAATGGACCGGGGGTGGAGCAGGGGGTTGAGCACCCACCAGCGCCAGGAGAAGTTGGTGCCTATGGTTAGTGGGGACATTTTCAGAGCTGGCAGCGATTGCTGCAGCCCAACATCCTTATGCTTTCGGCTTTGATTTACTGTTTGCAATAATTTCCTCTGCCCACATGCAGTCCTATGAATGTAATGAGCGATCACTGAAATGCGCATTCTGTGAACTGGAAATGCCCTTCAATAAGCTGCAGAGGCACCAGGAGGCCTGCGGTAGTCGCACGGAGCTCTGTTGGGAGTGTAACAAATACATCATGTACAAGGACTTGGACAAGCACAAAGACATTTGTCAGAATGGCAAGAAGCTATCCAGCAATGGTGAGATGCACTATCAACCCAGTGAGGAGTCTGCTCGTCAAACCTCCATTCTCCCACCCTCAGGTACCCAAAATCCCGCATGATCTGTGACAGGGTCACATTGTTCCAGCACCGGTTGCTTTGGAAATTCCCAGTTATCTGTAATGACTGTATTCACAATTCTTTATGACTTTTGATAATCCAGTTTGTCCTGTATAGTGTGAAAGTCCCCACAAGGGGTTATTGTCTAACCAGCCACAGCCAAAGGGCCAATTTCTGCTCTGAATTACATCCACAACTGTAAATCCAGAGCAGTTCTGTTGATGTCAGTGGAGTTGCTCTGTATGTATAGCGGCATAACTCAAACATTGGGCCTTATTTTTGTCTACAAGAGGCCCCTGGCAATGTAAAAGAGCCTTAGTGTAAATAAGAGTCACACCCTTGATTTTTCAGCTAGTGACATTTTAGGGCCTGATCAACCATTCCTTATTTTCCTCCAAATTCCTGTTGGCTTTAAGGGTAATTTTTGGTTGTGCAAGAACTGGAGGACAGTGTTCTCTGTCAGGCAGGGACCCCAATCCCAGTAAACCAATCTGATTAAGTTTGCATAACAATCCTACTTCTATTGCAAACTGCCAAGAGTGACTAAACAAGCACCTTTGCAAACACACTAGCTGAAGCGCAACAAACTCACCCCCTTCCTGGGCTTTGGCTTAATCTTCAAGCTTGACTGCTCTTGTAGCCCATGCCCTAGAGCCTCTCAGTCCAGAGAGGCACTGCCACCTCCTGATATCATATCTCAGAGAAGCAAACCCCACTTAAGCCTGTCCCACCAGGTTCAGCGCCTGCTAATCTGGTAGCATATTTAGAGTCCATGTTGCCAGCCTGTTATAGTGACCTTTAAAAGTAGCACATCTGAGCGATAGGCTTTCTTCCTACTGAAGTGTCAACAGCCCGGCACATTACTGAAGTATTCAGTAGCATCATGGTCCCTTGGGGCTGTAGATGGTTTTCTGTTGGGTAAGAGAAGAGGCCTGACCAGAGGGTGACAGGATAAGTGGGTGATCATTTGTGAACACTGTCCTTCCTCAGAATCATTGGTAGGCACCATGAAGAACAAGGGGGGATACAGAGCAAGAACGTAGTCACTGGGAAATATACAATCCTTTGTAGCATAGCACTAAGTAGAGATGGGCCTGAGGTGTGAAGTGTGGATCCAGACTCAGATTTCAACCACTCCAAAGTTCAGCAGGGAAGGAAGGTCAGAACTTGAGTTTATTTAATAGGAGCCAACAGTGAAGTCCAGATCCATATCTGCCTTAGGCTCTGGTCCCTTGAAGTTCAGTGGTGTTTGGATCGGGTGCCTCTAGGACTGGTCAGTGTGACCTGAGTTTGGGGAGCCTGGGTACGGTATTTTACTGACTTGTGCCAGCTCTGTGCATTACCGATAGATCCTTTCCCTTTTTCCTCTGAAGGTCTCAGTGACAATCTTTGTCAGCAGTGCAATAAGTGCTTCCCAGATGACCAGTACCTCCAACACCTAGTAAGTGGTTTGGGAGCTAAACCTGCAAAGAGCTTGGGCCTCATTCAAGCCAGGCCTTTTCTATTGAAATCCACATATTGGATTCGGTAGGACAACATGTTTTGGCTGCGCAGTTTGCACAGCCCTTGGTATCCATGGCCAGCTGGCAACAGCTACACACGCCCTTGTGACCACGAGCTTGGCCCTTAGCACCAGTCCTTGTTTGGCAGGGCTCCTCCAGGGCTCTTAGCCTCTCACTGCTGATGCAGAATGCAAACAGCTATGACATTCCATGCCCCCTGTATCCTTCTCACCCACTTCCTAGGCAGTGGTGCGTTGAGATAGACTGGTCAATAAAGCCCTGAACCATGTAGGCCCCAGCTCTGTTGCCCTGAGGGGGTCTCTGTTCTGAAAAGGCTGCCACTAACCTTTGAGCCAGTTTGATGGTGCCTTTGCTGCAGAAGCTTCTAATGAGAACCTCACTCCTCATTGGAACATCTACCTGGACTCCATCCTCCTCTCTTTGTAAACCACCTGCAAACACTGACTCCCCCACCCCAGAGGGGACTTTTAGTTGTAGTCAGTTTTGTAGAACTTTTCTCCCTCCCCACTGTTTTTAAGACCTCCATCTTTTTTGGCGTTTAGTCTCCCATTATCTCATTTTGATGTTTTTAATTCTTTCTTATATTAAATCGCTGTGCAGACTATATCTTTTCCCAGCACCATCAACGACACCCATCATTGGTTCACCATCTGGCTATTTCCTTTTTTTTCTCATTCTTTTTAACTGTCCGCCACAGAATGAGTGTAGCCCACTCTCCAAACTCGCGGAGATTCTCGCCAGCCAGTCAGTTACAAAATCCCGCCCGCTCCCACCTTCCTCTCTGGTTACGTCTCCCCCCCGTGAGAATGCAGCCATAGCGTGGAAGGACGTTCGCCCGAAGCGGAAGGAAAAGGACTTATCTTCTGCGTCCAGGCCCTCCCTCAAGCCACTGAAGAACAAAAAGTCAGCAGGCCGCCCTGCTTTCACTGCCACAGTGGATCCTGTACTGCCTAAGGCTCTTGAAGACCCAATGACTTACGATGTGTTGGTGACCTGTTCCCAGTGCAATATCCTCCTCCCAGGTCCGACTCTAAGGAAGCACGAGGTGAGAAATGCTACATACGCCATTGCACACTCTTGGTGATGGTGGACAGTGAAGGGGTGCTGGGGACAGCCAGAGGCACCGACTGTGTGGGTGCTCCAGGTCTGGAGCACCCACAGGGAAAAATTAGCGGGTGCACAGCATCCATTGGCAGCCAAGCTCTCCCTCCTCGCCTCCTTCCCCCACACCAGGCGCACCGCATCCCCATTCCTCCACCTAACAGCTGTTTGGCGGCGCTTAGAACTTTCCAGGAGGGAGGGGGAGGAGTGGGAATGCAGCACACTTGGGGAGGAGGCAGAGAAGAGGCGGGGATTTGGGGGAAGGTGGTGGGGACTTTGGGGAAGGGGTGGAATGGTGGTGGGGCAAGGGCAGGGCAAGGGAGGCAGGGGTTGAGTACCTACCCAGCAGAGGGGAAGTCGATGGCAAAGGTGGCAAAGATGGCTTAAAACCTCCTTTAATCTCCCTCTCATCCCTGCCTCAAATGCAGTAATGGAGTAAGTAAGAGTCGGGTCCCTTGACTCTAGGGTCAGATCCTGCAAGGCACTCGTCCTCTTCTTCCCCCTTCACTTCCCAGTATGCTTCCCAATACATAAATACAGCATGGGGAGTGTGATTAGGGTTATGCTGTAGCGGGGACGGAGCTAGCCTCAGGTCTGAAGGCCTGTGTAGGGACCGAGTTGTCTCCTAACCAAGTGTGGATCCCTTAAGGATGCAGGGCTATGTTCTTTTGTATTCATTGTCATTATTATTCATTTCTTCAGAGAAAATGTCTGCGTCTAGCTTCTTTGCAAAGTCTCAGGAGGAAACCAACATGGAGTCCTGGAAAACAAGGTACTATAATATTTCTAAGAAATACAGTAGAACTCAGAGACATCTACAGTTGCTGGGTTAATCAGGATGATGGGGCATTTCCCAGAGCAGGTGCCTCTGGAAACGTTAAAGATCAAAGAATCACAGGGCAGCTGGGTATTTCAATGAGGATAGTGGTATGTATACCTATACAGTCTCCATGTTTAGAAACCATGCTCTGATCTTCCAGGCCCCCAGGCCCTTGTCAAGCCAACTCAGTAGGAATGCTTAAATTTGGCCCTAGCTGCATTGCAACTGCCAAAAGCTACAAGTTAAGGCAGAAAGACTAGAACTTGGGTGCTCCCAACATCTAGCCTTATGTTCTTTCCACTTGAATAAGCTGCCACAGGTCAATACAGAATTTTATAGCCACTCTCCTGTGGGAGACTTTAAAACAAACATATCTGCATTTTCATACCATTAGGAATTTAAAATCCACTCCCTGCTGTCCTTGTATATAGTATGAGGTCTTCAGCTGTCCTAGCAGACAGGATTTTAGGTACTCAAGATGCACAACAACACTGAGAACCAACAATAAGTTTCTAGTAATCACATCTTAATTAAGGGCTTGTGCACCTACCCGTGTTATACGACTTGAATTATGCTGTTATAATAAAAACAGTACAACCCCACTAGAATGGGCACAATTATACCAGTCTAAAGGTGTTTATTTCTGTATGCAAAGGGGCATTAAGTGATAAGGCACCTTTATACCAGTATATCCACACTAGGGGTTGTACCAGTGTAACTGTACTGATAAAACCATAATAATAATTCACCTGACAGTTATACCAGTGCAAAAGCAGTGCACAGACCTGGCCTAAGTGATGCTAACTATAAGGACCTTGGGCCTAATCCTGCAGTCCTTACTCAGGACAATCTCCCATTGCTTTGTATAATATTTTCCATAGACAAAAATGCTACCTTATACTTTTAGCCAGAACTATCCTTGTTTTATATCAAGGGGAAAAAAAACAAGAACAAAAGTCCGTGAAAGAGCATACAGTGTATGTCTCTCCTCAGACAGACTGCACCAACCTGAACACAAAATGGCTGCCTTTCTCTGTAGGCAGCATATTTACATGCTGAAAGATGTCATACAACTAAAACAGAGAATGCACCACAGTGTGAAATTAAAGGGAGTTTTGGCTGACTATGGACTACAGGATTGTACCTTGAAATACTTACCCATTCATTACATAGTTTGTATTCAGTTTCCTTGTACTTTGGACTGTTCTAATGGACTCAGTCAAAATGAGTAGGGGGAGGTAAGGGCATACTTTCATGGGCTTACCTGTTCATTGTAAAATAAAAAAAATTATATCAGGTTTTGTTTGTTTTACAGAGGAGCCTTTCTGAGGCACTCCTGGAAGAAACTGGAAGCAGAGATGCCCCACCAGACCCCAGGCTTCAGTTCAGCACTAGTAATGGCATTCTAAACACATGGCTTTATACATAGCGAATAAAAGCATCATGCTTCCTACACTAGACTGAGAACAAAGAAGCATTATTGGAAATTTATTCTGAACCAAATAGGTTCGTCGTCAAGCTTTCCCATAAAGCTCTGCACAGCTGTGCCCCAACAATTGCCATCCTTTTGGGCATTGACATGTCATCCTTCCTTAGGGACTCACTTGTTCTCTGTGCCCTGCCTGTTACAAGAGCGGAGGTTAAAGGTCCCATTCTCCTCTCAGCTATACTGGTGCGTCGTGGCCGAAGGTACAGGAACGTAACAGAAGTACTTGGCCCACAGTGCTTCCACTGATGCTTTCAAGGTGTTGGCTTTCAGCTTTGACCCTAACGTCCCATAGTGATCCATCCCACACCACTAGACAGGTTGTACTCAGGTCCACTGGCCTCCTCCCCCAGCCACATACACACACACCCACCCCTGAGAGCAGCCTATGCTTCGCAGTCACTTTCCTTGAGGGGAAATATTTTCCCTCAAGGAATTTAGAAGCACTATAGATTCCCTGGGCCCGATGCTGAGCATCTGCCATATCCATTGACTTCAATGAGAGCCTGACTGACTCATAGCATTTGACCCGGCACAACAAAGGGCTAAATACTGGTCTCATTGAACTTTATGGGGGCTTAGCCATGGACTGCAGGACTATAGCCCACACGGCTTAGCCCTTCATTGGCAGATGAGAGTGTTCAGCCCCTGGTGTTACTGAGCCCAAACTGCTTCACCACGAACTGAGAGGGGCAAATGGTGGAAAAGTTAAATCTCCAGCACAACAAGTGGAGGTTGTATATTGAGACAGCTGTTGAACTCTAGTTGAGTGGGAACATATAAAAATGTTACCTGTGAACACATAAGATTATTTCATGGGTACCATGTTTTCTCTGTACTGGAATGCTCCTAGCTGTATGTGATCCTATCCACTGGTTGCTGGGAGCTGAGCAGATTAATCACGTGAAGTTGTTTGCTAAGTGTGTTCTCAGCCAGTTCATCAATCCATTTGAAAATGAAGGTTGATTTACGTTATTTGAAGAAACCAGGCTTCCAAACCACTGAAGTGTGACTGAATACCCCTTGCTTCCTGTCTCACGTTCTCATCAACAAAACATCCAGCTATCAGAATGAACCAAGTTTGACTATTGAAACGAGACCTACAAGATAGCTCTAAGCAGGATGGGATTTTTCCAAGGCTGCCAGCACTAGCCTAACTCATTGCTTCCACTGAAGTCAGTAGCTGACTTTTAAAGACGTCCGCCGCTTTTTACAAGCCCATTCTAAATAGCTGCAGAACAACTCCACGTTATGGAATATCGATAGCTATAATTGCTTTTTGGGGAAGAATGGGCCTGTAGCTGGAACTAACTCACACTCTGTAGCAGTTTCTTACTGAATGTAAAATAATGTGTTTGTTTTACAGGTGTGCATAGGATAATAAATTTAGTATTCCAGGTCATTGTAATGTGCAAAAATCCATAAGATTGTATTGTCTCTGAACCAAAGAGTGTTTATTGTCTGTGCAGAGCCCTACCACGTTGCAGCCCTGATCCTTATGGGGGTTTGTTCCTCAGGGTTACTCCAATAAATTTTTGTTATAATAGAAAGATCTACTAGATTAGTCTCTTCATTTTTGTCTGCACAGCACACTGAGGCCTAGATCTGGGATCTTTGGGTCCCAGACTTTTATTTGCAGTAAATGAATGATAATTGGATCTGTTTCAAACCCTTTGAACTAAAAACAGCTTGAATCTCACCCCGAAATACTGTTCTAAACAGCACTTGTCAGTAGAATTCCTACCCTCCATTGACAGGGAGAGCCGTGGTACTGCAATACAGCACAGTAACTACAGCAAATGTTTCAGACTTTAGGGGGAGGAAAAAATCACACTCCTTGGCTGACTGTGGTAATCATGTTAAGCACCATATCACCAGAAATAATAAATTTAGCTTAACACAGCAGGTTGATTACGGGAGGGGTCCAAGGAGAAGGGGAAAAAAGTGAGTGAACAATAATGTTTTAAATTTCATTGGAACAAAGATTTCCACCACCACCATCACCACCCTCAGCCTCTCATTAATACCCTGGAAGTCCAGAACAAAGTCTGCTATAATCCTACACATCCCCCCCGCCCCAATCTCCCTTATTTCAATGGGGTTGTACAGGTTTTAAGAGAAGCATTTAGCCCCCTGCAAACAAGGGCAGATAGGAACAAATTCACTACCTTCATTGGGTGTTGGTCCTGCTCATAGCAGGGATGAATCCACCAAAGACATGAAACGCCAAAAAAACCTGTTTGCTTAGGCCTAGGAAGCAGATAGAGACATAGCTGCAGGGGGGCTGGATTAGCTAAAGACAGAATCGTTAAAGGCTAGTTTGGTAGCTAGGCTCCTAGTTTAGGAAGTGGGAGAGCTAGGTTCAAATCCTTGCTCTACCACAGGTGTCTTGTGAGAGCTCAGGCAGGTCACCTAGTCTCTCTAGGCCTCAATTTACCATCTGTACAAGGAGCATAATGGTCAGTAGCATTTCTGTAGCCCATTGGCCTGACCCCCTTCCCAGAGTCTGGAACAGGCCCTCTTCCTGACTTTATTATTCAAACACAAAACTCACCAAACAAAGCTAGTCCCTTGACCAAAGCAGACAACAAAGGTCTCACCCTCTGTTCCAAGGCCTGCCATAAAAGCCTGTTTGCTTTCTGTAGTTTTCTTTTCAACAAGCCCCTTTCAGCCCTTTATAGGGATCACCTGATCCCTTCCCAGCTGGGTGTGATAATGGAACAGGGCTGGTGCCCCCTGGCCTTTAGAGGAGCAGACCACCATGTTACAACTACCCTAACTCGTAGGGATGTTGTGAGAATAACAACATCAACAACTGTGAAGTGCTCAGATAACTACAGTAATGGAGAGCTGAGAAGTACAATAACTAGATTGGCCCTGCCACCAACTGCTACATCTTCTTTATGGGTTAAATTTGATCTTCAGACGCGTGTGCAATTCCCACTGACATCTAAGAGTAGAATTGGATTATCTTGCTAACCACTCTTTCTGTTTAATAGCAGCCATTTGGGTTTAGTAACATAAGGACAGCCATCAAAAAACAAGAGATGGAACTTGAGCTGTAAATCAGACCCCCCATCCCCTAACCCTGGGACGCTCCTCGCTGAGCACAGGCTTTGGCTCAGGCCCATCAGAGTTAAAAGCAAAGTTATAGAACCCTGATGCACTCATGCTTTTAACTTCTCCAGCATGTGGGTCGCATGTAAAACAAGACACTGTGGTACAACAATTAAACCAAGTGGGCAGGGGTTGAATGGAGCAACTAAGTGTTTGTGTAAATATAAATATATATTCCTTGTTACAAAGAGAATTTGCAAAAGCTGTACTGATGCAGTGACAAGTCTGCTTGAGTATGTGGACATAGTGCAGGGAGCCAGGAGTTGCTCTCATTCATCTCAATTGGGTGTTAAAACTGAAGTTTAAGTTTCAGTTGAAGTTAAGACTGACAGTTCAAATGTCGGCCTTGTTTACTTTCACGGCTAATCAAAGCATGTAGGGATGATCATATTAGGCAAATCTGCACAGTATACTGTGAGTAGCATTTTATACTGGTGTCACGAGTGGGTGGGGCTCAACTTGTGGGTGGTGCTTGAGAGAGTACAGCTTTCTTTCCAATTTCACTGCCGCAGGGATGAAAGTGATTTCAGCTACTTAACCTAAAGCTTGAGTGCTGTGGGGCTGTTTTGTGTAAAGATAAATTCATGCTCCGATGACTGCAAAAATATTCACAGTCCACCAGCTTCACAGGCATCTGATCCGTAACACGTTAAATAAGTGAAAACTATGTGGGAAACTATGGCCTAACATCTTCCTCAAGCAAATAAAACCCAGTGTCAGAAAACTGAGCAAATATGTGCAGATTATTCCATACACTTGTTTTGCGTGGAGTGGTCTATAAAAGGATGGAAGCACTATCTTGTCATAAGTGGAAACCAGCTTGCATTGCATGCATGAGGTTTGGGACCCCTAGGTTAAAAGCTGGAGCACGCACCACTTTCTTCCCTTGCAGTTTGTGGCTCAGCTTCCAGACGCATCACCTGGTTTCATAGAGAGAAAGGGAGGATGTACTGCAGCAGCCCCCCAGATTCCTTGGGTGCTGTTTGCAATGAGCTCCCAAGCAATGCATCTTTCTCTACTTCCTGCCTTCACATCAAGGACACTGCTCAACCGATTTCCTCCCCATTTGTACTGGGATAAGGCCAGGCTGTGCCTGCGACATCACAGAAGCTATCTGCTGTTCCCTCATAATGGCTGAGTGCAGGCACATGACATGTCTCAGTGCCCACTGAGCCCTGCCAGGACAAGCTCAGAGAGGGAAGAGTGTTGGGGTATGAATGCCTTCCCACCAGTCCAGCATGAAAATCAGAACCGGTAACTAATTCCTCTTGCATCACATGCCTTGTGTGTCTCATTTTTACAGCCCTCCATCAGATTTCCTGACTCCCTACCTGTGCCTTAGCCATTGGACCACACTGGACTCCTAAAATGGACTGAATAATTGGATCACTCTATTGGCTGAACAGCTTAATGTTTATTTCCCTAACTCCCTGGATGTGATGTTTCAATAGACCAATTTTCAAAGATTTTTGGAAAGCGTCAGCAGGCCTTTACAGTGCCTCCCAAAATAGGCTGTGATGTTAACCCAGAAGAGCAGATGAAATCAGCAGGTTTTGCTGGTTCATCTCAGGCAGTGCAGTTAATCTGTGCAGAGCAAAGGAAAACAACTCTTTGTACAGTACCAAGCACACTGGGTTGAGGCTGCTCAAGAAATAACTGATCATGCAGCAAAGCCACCTTCAATTACATTGGTATTTTCCAGGAGCTTCTGGAGTCTGCATAGATATAAAATTTAACAAATTGATCTGGAACTTCTATATCATTTTATCATTGAAGGTTTAAGCATTATTGGAGGTCAAGGAACTGAAAGCGTGTCCTTTGCTGTTGCTATAATTTTACCATTGCCCCTGTGGCCTGAGCAGTGAGTCAACACTTGGAGCTTTGCTGGGTTGTTTCTGTTGAGAGGAGAAATTGATTATATGAGTTAGGTATTTCTTTGTTGCAATCCTGTTAACTTACAAAGAATGTACATAAAGTCCTGTCTCCCAGAACAAAGTAGAAACAAACAACAGGCAATTTCCTTGCTCAGAAATTCCCAGGGCTGCCACTCCAGCAAGTTCTGTGCCCAGAAGCTCTGTCTCTCTGTTTCCTCTCAGGCCTCGTCTTTGCTGGAGAAAACAAGGTATATTCTTAACATGAGTTAGATAACCTGAAGTAAATCCTAGTGAAGATGAGGCAGTTGAAATTGTCACACAAGTGAGCGGGTGCTTTTTAACTTGACACGCTAACTTGCGTGAAAACTACAAACTGCCTTGTTTTCCCTAGTTTACTTTAGCTAACTCAAGTTAACGCACCTTTTTTTCCTAATGAACACTCAACCTCAGGGTCACACTCACAAAGGGGTCTCTGGCTTTCTGCTGGCTTCCTTTAATACATGTGCATGCTTTTGTGTGCACACCTTACAAAACAATGCCCTAGCCCCTTACACTGGCAATCAAGTAAGCCTTTCAACCCATGTGATTTAGCTCCTCTTAGTCCTCATGCCTTTTATTGTCTCCAGCTATCACTACATAAAGGGGGTTTATTGTTCCTTCCACTGAGCTTGAAAGAAGGATGCTTAGCACACACATTGCTTTAACCTGGTCTGCCATTGTTTTTGGATCACAGACCCACTTGAAGGCAGCCATTAGCATCTTTCAGCATAACAGTATTATGCTTATTTTCTCTTTTGGTTAGATCACAGTTTAGATCCAAGAGCTCATGTGGTCACCATCGTTCGGATGTAAAGAGGCAGGATTTTTGCTATTCACTTGGAACGTTCTCATTGCAGCAAACAAAACTAGCCACAGCCTTCCTGATCTAGAAACCATCTAGGTTTGATTCTGCACCCAACAAGAACTGACTGTCTCCTTCATGGAGGATGACAATGAACAAGAGCAGAGTTGCTGGGCCTATTTGCCTGACGTCTGCCTGAGCAACATGTTCTGGTGGCTAGATGACAGAGACAGATCTCGGGCTGCTTTAGTCTGTAAAAAATGGAATCAAGCCATGTACTCAGGCTCTCTCTGGAGAACCAGAACAATCACCTTCAGTGGGCGGCCATCCAGGTCAAACACATCCGAGTTTGAATCTGCTCTGTGGTACGTCAAGAGATTTGGCAAGTATTTGGAACATCTAGAAATCAAGTTTCTGAATCCTTACAATGCTGTGTTGACCCGAAAATTTCAAGTGACTATGAGGGGGCTTCTCTCGCGCTTGGGCAAATGTAACAGCCGTCTGGTATCCCTGACTATTCAGCATCTGGAGTTGGACCGACTGGTCTGGAAAAATGGGATCAGGACTCAGTTTATCAAGAACATAAGTACTTTCCTGAAAAGAATGAGCAAGCACCTTGATTATCTCAACCTGAAAGGGGCAAGAGTGATGCTGGAAGAAGGCTGTGAGATTTTGAGCTCTTTGAGCTACTTGAAAAACAAAAGTTTTGCCTCTGAAATCAACATAGAAGACTTCTTCAGCCACCATCTTTCCATCTACAGCAGCCCCTTGTTCCACCAGACTATGTCCACGTTCCGCAACCTGGTCATCCTGACTCTCAATTACAACTGCATCTCGGATGAATTGCTGGACATCCTGTGCGAGAACAACGCCCATTCTCTCTGGACTATAAACATCAAGTGCCACACCCATGACCCTCATGGGCAGGTGGTTTGGGGAATGTCCTGGGCCAACCTAGCCAAGAGAGCACCCAAACTGAAAGTGAACTTCTTCTTTGAAAGAGTCATGAAGCACAACAGTCTAGCCAGAATACTCTTAGCAGAGATCCCACTCAGAAGCATCAGTCTACGGAGCTGCTATTTCAGTGACCCGGATTGGTCGATGAGGCCAACCCTCACCACTCTCTTACCAGCCTACAAGCACAGTCTGCAGGTATGGTGGGAACAGCAATAGTTTTTCATTTTGTCACTAATCTAACCAGGTGGCCGTGTGGGCGTTGTACCAAATTGTCAGTGTAAAAGTGAAACCCTGACCCATGAGGTCATTAGAGCTCCACAAGGCAGTTTTCACAAGAGATGAGTCCCATACATAACTGCCCTGCTCGTTGGTACCAACATTGACTCTGTTATTTATTTTCAAGAAATTAACGCTAGAGTTCAACAATGACCATGAATTGCTGGATGAGGAGCTGCTGCAGCTCGTGTTACTGTGCGAGAGGCTGTTCTTCCTCAAAGTCTGGGCCTTCCTCAGTGTGGCATTTGTGGAGAGGCTGCTGCAATATCGGGCAGAAGGGAAATGTGTCTTGTGTACCATGAAGGTAAAAAGTTCTTTTCAAACCTCCCGTCCTCCACCCCGTCAAAACGTAGTTTACGAATAGACTAATGCAGCCCTGCCTCTGAATGCGGTTTTAAAGTTACCATTAATATCCAGGGAAAGGGGTTGTGAGGAGGTGTAAGAATCCTACATGTATTCCCAAGGTACACTCGCAGAGACGGGTCTCCCAAGTCCTGACCAGCCCCAGAGAATGCTCAGAAAAGGTCATGATAACCCCGGTGTCACCTCTTCCAGAATCCTACTCCGTGCTGGGGAGCCCCCTATAAAGAAGGTCCTTATTCAAGAAAACATTTAAACACATCCTTAGGTCCTATTGACTTCAGTGAGACTTAAACATGTGCTTGTAGTCCATCCTGAATAGGGATGCTCTCCTGAATTGTGGGCAGGGACAGCTGCAGCCAGGGGAAACCATCCTGCCAGGGAGCTAGCAGAACCCCAGAGCCCTGTGCCTCCAGCAGAGAGGCAAGAGCTGATCCTGGGGATCAAGGGGTTCTGCGGGCAGAGAATGAGGCACTCTTTTTCCCAGCTATTCTGCTGTTGAAATCCCAAAAGCAAGGAAGCCTAGATTTTCATTCAGTCTGTAATAAGGAATTTCTCACTGACGGCACTGGGAATCTTGTCTGAGCAAAAACTGAGTAAGGACTTCAGGATTTGTCCCCATTTATGAGCTGGCTGGCTTATCTAGCAGTCTCAACAGCCACCCGGGCTTCTCCCTATTACTAGCTTAACTGCAGCGGCTGCATTGTGTGTCTGTGATTGCTGTCCATCCACCCAGGTGAGGATTTACACAACCAGGCATGAGACCAGCGAAGAGGACCGACTACTGCGAGACATTTACAAGAAGTTCAGAAACCTGATCGACTCAGAGCTTAATTATTTTGTCATCGCCTACCCAATGGTGTGAGCAGTGTGTGATGAGCCAGGAGTTAAAATAAAAACCAGTCACACGAGGAAATGTCTGATCTGTTCCTCTGAGGAAGTCTGTGCAGAGACTAATGGTATTAGCAATGTCCCTGAAAGGGAAAGCCACTGAAAGGGAAAGCCCACTAGAACTGTAACAAGCAGTGGGCAATTTTAGAGGCCCACATATTAAAATCCTGGCTTTCGCAGATGGCCCGCAGTGTCTCATCTTTGTTATTTTCTCTTGTCTTTGCAATGGCACTGAAGGAAGCAGAGAATATTATTCTGCCAGGACAGTCACATTTAAAATAATACCTAGCTCTTATATAATGTTTTCATCAGTAGAGCTCAGTGTGCTTTACAAAGGAACTCATTATCCCCATTTTAGAGATGGGGAAACTGAGGCCCAGAGTAGGGCTGTGACTAACCCAAGGTCACCCATCAGGCCACTGACAGAGCCAGAATAGAAGTGAGGTCTCCTGAGTCCTAGGTCCAGTATCCTATCCATTAGGAAACACTGTTTCTGCCAGCAGTTATCTTACGTTGGGCTGAAGTACATTCTCCATCCATTTGTCAGTGGATGGGTGTACACAGCACCACAGCTGGCCCTAACTAGCTTCCTGTCTCTCTAACATAACTAGTCACTTTGTGTGGAATATCTGTTCTAGTTTATGTAGTTCAAAAAAATCTGTCAATGAAAAGCAGTGACACTGACAGCACCCAAGATACACTAAGTGGCTGGAATGAAGGATTTTTTCTTCTTGTTCCATAACTTTAATGTCTACTGGAAAGCTTACAATAGATTTTCTGGGACACAGCAGCTGGGGAGGAGACATTTAGGTCTTTTTAAATTAATTCACACACCTAGGCCAAGTTCTGCTCTGAGTCACCCTAGTGTAAACACAGAGTCGCTAAGTTAATGTTCAGTGGAGTTCCTCCGGCTTTGCCCTGGTGTATCTCCCAGCAGAATCTGGCCCAGTGTGGGGGAATGCTGTCTCTGACATCAGGGCTTCAGAAGTCGTTAATGGAAATGGACTCCCTCATCCGCATGCATAGCACTTCGTCGATGTACAGTGTGTTCTCCTTGACCTGGATCTCCTCCTCCAGCGAAAGCTGTCGACGGCTCAGACCTTTCAGCTCCACCTCAGCTTGTGCCAAAGTGTCCTTTAGTCTAGGGGTGAAACAAAGAGAGACATTAGTTTTGACTACATGTACCTCCTTGCTATTGAGCGACATCACTTCCTCCCAACGTGAAACCCACAGGATGGGATGTGGCGGGAGGAAATCTCTGTGAAGATCCCCTTTGGTTTCTCCTCACACTGTTCCACTGGGGGGGCGTGGCCCATCCATGCAGGATAGATGTCCCCATACCCTGCAGGTCCCGTGGCCTCCTTCATGGAGGTCTGGTGCTTCCAGGTGTTTGGTCCTCTCTGTCCCACTTTGCTCTCCAGCAATGCAGCTCTTTCGTAACCACACTATCAGGGACTCCTCCTGGCCATGGTTGTCCAGGAGCCCTTCCCCTCTCCCTCTTAAAAAGGGGTCTCAAATGGCAATATAATATGGCTCCTGGTTCCATTACCTTCTCCTTATAAACTCTGCTGGGTACAGAGTAATGCCACCAATCCCCAAATCCCCATAACAACCCTGCCAGCCCTTCCCCCAGATATATCATCAGATCAGCAAAGAGCACTCCACATAGCCTGGGGGACAATGCCCAGAAGTGGCTGAGCCCCACTTCCACATGGGAGGGGATACGTCCATTTCCTCAAGGTTTCTTCCACATATGATCCAAGAGGCGCGACCTCCTTCCCCTTGTAAACAGCACCATTGGATTGGGAACATGCTGGGTGCTGGCAATTTTGCAGAACTGACTCTCCCAATTAAAACGATTTGAAGAAGGTTGCTAAGCCACAACATCCTACAACCCCATTCATGCTCCTCAAGCAGAAGCAGATGGGAAATGGTAGAATGAAAGGACAACAAAACTATGTAAAAAGTATCATTTTTTTCTTGACAATAATGGCGGAGCTGGGGCTCGGATGCTCCGGGCATTCCCATCACATCTTCTTTTTAATCATTTCCAGACCTAATGAGTGGAAAAATCACATTAATATCCATAACTCTGTCAGGGAAAACAACATGACACAAAGGGTATGTCTACACAGCTAAGCGGTGCGCAGGCTAGCCTACCCAAGCTAGTTTGAATCCCGCTAACACAGGTAATGACTGCAATGACGAGAGCGCAGCACAAGCTTCTGAGCAGGCTAGTGAGACAAATATGTAGCCAGGGCCTGGGCTGGGCTTGTACTATCCATGCTGCGCTGTCTTCACAGCTGTTGTTACCCTTACTAGCTGGGTTTAACTTAACGCATGTAGACAAGGCAATGCATAGTTTTTGCCGTGTAGACACACCCTTAAAAAGGGTTCTGGTACCCTACCATCAGATCTAGAAAAATAGGTATACAGAATATTGAAAACGTGGTAACTGTGTGCGAACATACATGTCTGTACATGTGCCTGGATTTATTACTTCTTTGGCCGGTTACATTTGCCCAGTGACCTACACCACTGACTTCTTGCTGTTTAACCATTTCACTTACCTCTGAATATTGGTTGTGATCTCCTGAACCTCACTGATCAGCCTGTATTGCACCATATCACGACACAGCTCCACATTGGGACGATGGGTCCTCGTCTCCAAACGTGTTTGAGCCACCTTGGCAGGTCCTTCTTTATCGATTATAGCTTTCTTTAAGGCCGCAATGTTTTTTTCCTGGGATGTAATCTCATCCATCACCTTAGTAAATCAACAAAAGGAAGTGCTGCACGGTGCCACTTGAAAATGTGATATCCTCTTTAATAATGAGGATATTTTGCAATTCTAAGGTGTTACTTCATTCGCGGATCTCAAAGTACAGAGGTGAGTGAGGATTATTACCCCCAGTTTACTGATGGGATAACTGCAGCACAGTGGGGAGGGAAGGATTAAGGTCAAGATTTTCGAAAGTCATCTCTAACACTCAATTTTTTGGGCGTCCAATTCGAGATACTTAGGGCCTGATTTTCAGAGGTACTGTACTAAGCATTCACAACTCAAGCTGAAATCTATTTGAGTTGTGGACACCTGTAGAGTAGAGCATCTCTAAAATTCAAGGGGTGAAATCCTGGCACCATTGAAGTTAGTCTCAAAACTCTTATTGAGTTCAATGGGCCAGGATTTCACTCCAGGGGTCTTAGGTTGGGCACTCAAACACTGAAGAATCCATAATTAGAGGCCACTTTTGAAAATTTGAGCTTAAATGACTTGTCCAAGGTCACATCGCAAGCGAGTGATAGAGCTGCGAACAGACGCCGTGTCATCTGATTCCCAGGTCCAGACACTGCCATTAGACCACAGCAGCCTCTGAATGGCTACTATCTAATAGGTAGCACTGTGTTATCATCAAAAGCCTCCAAGCTTTCATGTGCCTTGTAGCACATGCAGTCATGAGGATTTATATAACTGGGAATAGAAAAGCTAATGGTACTTCAGTTATAAAAACAGAAAAAGCACTGGGCTTTGTCCAGCTTAGAACTGCAAAGTTTGAATTCTTAAGGCACAATAGCTCAAGGCATTGCATCAATAGAACTGGCTGATGTCCCTGTCCTATTTTCTCTGCTGACTGTCTCTAGCGTTTACCTTAGCAAGGTGGATCTCCAGGTTGTTTTTTGCATCTTTTGTCTCCTTCACCCTGTTCTTAAAAGCAATGTTCACTGTCTCGCACTGCTTGCGCATGTCACTTGCTGTCTGGGATAAGATTCGGTCAATCAAGGCCCTGAGCGCCAAAGAGTTGTTTCTCTGCTTGTCGGCCTTTTCAATATTTACATTTGAGAAATCTACCCAGTCTTCAGGGCTCACAGAACTATAATAAAATAAAAAAGGTCTCTTTATGTATCTTCAGCCCTCTTTGTGTATTCATAAATGTGCATTAACGACAGAAGATCTCTATTAATACGAAAGAAGCAGTATTATTATTGCTTATTATTATGTTAATCATTATTAAGCAACATTATAATTATTGACCACAATCAACATCAGGCTCAATGGTGCTAGGCATTGTACAAACACATAGTAAAAGACTTTAGCTTAAGAATGAAATAGACAAAAGTTGGGTGGGGAAACAGAGGAAGCAACTTGCCAAGGTCATACAGCAGATTAATGACAGAGCCAGAAACTAAACCTAGATCGCTTGAATCCTACTCCAGTGGCCAATCTACCGGACCACACTCTGCAGCCATTAAGATGTGGAACTGGAAGTTAAGATTAGTAAATCCAGCGTGGGTATCCAGTGACATGGAGTTTTGCTTTCATAAACAATTAGCACCAGAGCCATTCAACAGAACTATAGTCCATTAGTTATGAGTATTGTTTTTAGATGAAAGGCACTCGGATACTATGGTATGGGCCGCAGTATAAATCCCTAAGATAGACAGACAGAGACAGTCAGACAGATAGCCTTATTATAAAAACTGGAATGGGTATGTTAGGCCTTGTATTACAGGGATAGTTTATATTATGTCTATATAATCACTGGATGTGGAGCTAGGGAAATAACCACTTACTTTCCTTCAACCTTCACTACATTTCTGGCATATCTTATATCAGGTGTATTGTTTGTCAGGTTGGAACAATAGTTATCAATTGTCAAGGCGGTGAACTTGTCTTTCAGATCCATCTCCAGATTGTATTTAGCTGAACGGTTTAACCTTGGGGGAAAACAATTAGACTCTGTTAATCTGAAACCTAACAAAATAATTATCCCCTTCTCTTTTTAATGGAGGTAAACCACCATTAAAGGGCCAAATTCTGCCATCCGCTGGCCCTTAGAAATCCCACTGACATTCATGCAGCTTGATGGCAGGAACAGGTAAATAAGAAAATATGAATGTTATTATCATAATAGGCAACACTGTGAGTTACAGGTTGTAAAAATCTAGGGCATGCTGCTGCTGCCATTGAAGTCAATGGTAAAACTCCCGCAGGCTTCAGTGGTGTGGGATCAGGACAGAGGCCCTGGGAGTCAACGGCTGCTGGGGCATATTGTGCTGTCAGTGTCTAAACAGAACTCTCCACTGAAATCAGTGCTGCTAAAAATCAAATGGTATGGTCTAGGCCCTGAGAAGTACTAACTCCTGCAACTCCCCTCTGATTTCAGCAGCTGCTTAGCACCTCTGAGGATTTGACACTAGCCATCCTACAACCTGTCCAGAAGCACTCCCCTGTCTGAGCTATCCGGTGGTTTGTTCCTCTGTTGAGATACCTAATTTGCTCATTGGTTTGTTCCAGTGTGCGCTCAAGCAAAGCCATAATCCCTTGGAGCACTTCAACTTCCTTTATCAGTTCCCGCTCCACTTCGTCATGGACCAAGTCAATCCCAACTCGCCTCTGCCTAAGAGAAAGAAGAGAGAGCCATCACTCTGTGTCGACCATTTGAGTATTGCAGCTCTGGACAGCCAAAACCGTGTTCTTGTTATAACTGATTGGAAATAGTCACCTTTCCACTCCAAGGACCTGATTCTCCTCTGGTTTACATTAGTGTAAATCAGGAGTGACTCCATGGAAGGCAACCAAGAAGAAAATCAGGCCCTTTGTTTGCAGAGTCAGGAATAATGCTGCTTTTCTCTTTCCTGGCTTATTTTACAAAGGTTTTTTTAAGATGAATAAAGCAAGGAAATCTGCTCAGAACACATGACGGATGGGCCTGGTCCTGCAGCCTTTCTTCACATGCTTAGACGCAGTGAAGCACAAAAAGGACTGGGCTTTGTGACTTGTTCACTTTGTTTTCATATATTGATCATGTTTCTTACACACTTGTTTATTTAGGGCCTCATCTTGAAAGGTTCTGAGCAGCCTTAATTCCCACTGAAGCCGATGGGAGCTGTGGGTGCTCAGCACTGTTGAGAATCCATCTGGACCTGAGCTCTGAGGGCAGTCCTCCATGCCTGCTATCAAAGTCCTAGAATTCCTCAAGTTTCATCCACTTTACACCCTGCAACTTGATGATCTGCTTCATTGTCACCACCCTTCCAGAGGAGGAAGCCTGCAGTGCACTTGAAACCAATCAGCGCTGCTCTCCACTCAGCCCAATGGGATGCTCTTGGATTTCCCTTATTTTCCCAAGAGGCCTGAAAGCACTGCCTCCATTGCACTCCCAGCTCCTGCTGGCCTGGAGCCATATGGGAGACAGGCTGGGAATCCAACCCAGATCTCCCCTACTGGAGCGCAGGGCACAAAGCACTTCCTTCTCTCTGGGTGTCTGCCTCTCTTACGAAGAGCCTATATCTGCAAAGTGCTGAGCACCTGCAAATCCTGCTGACTTTGGCTGGGATTTCCAAAGATATCTACGAGAGCAAAGTTCCTAACTCCCACTGGATGTCAATGGGAGCTCAGCACCTATTTCCCATAGACAACCTTTTAGAAACTCCATCTTTAGACGGGTTGCAGGGGTACCGCACTTTGCAGGATTGGGCCTTACATGTCATACATCCCAGGCCCCGACATATCATTTATCCAAAACACTGTCAGATTTTTCATTTTTTTAACATTTTAGTCATTAATTTTTTTATCCTCCTTAATTATTATTATTGTTGTTGTTTGGCTATTACCCTTACCTGTTCAAGAGACATTCTTGAGCGATGAATAGTGGCTCTTTACAGCTTTCCAAAGCTTTCTCTAGCCTTGTCTTAAAAGTCAACAGCACCTCTGTCTCATTAACAATCTGTTCTAGTTTGTCATCTAATTCCTGCTTCCAGAATTTTATTTCATCAAGTCTCTGTTCTGCAGAATGAAGAGACATTTCAAATTAATTAGAAATAAAAGCCTGGCTTTTTCTACAGGGCCTCACGGCCGAGCCTTAGCCATGAGCAGAAAGGGACTCGAGCCACCAAAAGTGCTGTGCATATAGCTCTGTATGCTGATGTACGGCAATGGTTTCACTAAAGCACTGGACTATGAGCCAGGAGATGTGGGTCAATTCCTGCCTCTGCCACAGACTTCCTGTGTGACCTTGGGCAAGTTGCTTGATTTCTCTGTGACTAAGCTCTTTGTTTGTGAAATGGAGGTGATGATAATGATACTTCCTTTGTCTGTCTTATCTCATTAGACCGTAAGCTCATTGGGGTAGAGGCTGCTTCTTACTACATCTATGTACAGTGTACAATGAAGCTCTGGCCACACTGGGTGCCTCCGGGTACTATTGTAATAAAAACAATAATGCTTTCAAAGGGTCAGACTGTAACTGGCCTTTGCAGGGATACATGGTTAAGAAAGAGGATTCTCAAGTGCAAATCACAACTGCATCCACCTTACCCCTGGCACCCTGATGCACAGTCTCTCTCTGAATTCCCTGTGGAACATGGTGGAGCTACACCATTTCCATGGTGGGACAATGTAGTGTGTGACTCAGTGTTGCTGTTGGTTTTTTTTCTTTTCTCAGTCCAGACTCTTGCCTTAACAATTAGTTAGTAAATATTACACCAGGATTGAATTTGTCTCCCTACATCTAACAGATGCCTGAAACTGTTTGGTTCCATAAAATATAAACTCCATCACAAAGTATTTTTAAAAGGATTTGGAAATGCATCCCCATTTTTCTAAGGGAAGGAGAAATAAGCCATTAAAACTATTTAATATCTCCTGCTTTTTGAGAGTCTCCCTTAAACAGTCCAATAAAATAACAAAGCCCACAAAGCCCACATGATCACCTATTTTCTTGTTAACGTCACTTTGGGTTTTCTGAGTTGTTTTTTCGATTTCATCCACCAGCCTCTGGCTCTCAGCTACAAGTCGCTCTGATCTGGATCTCTGACTCTCTGCACTGGCATACTGTGTCTTGCTTGCAATATGCCACTCTGCGGGGAGGAACTTGGGTGGAGCTTGCAACAGTTTGGCCATTGTCTTTTTGAAAGATCCTGAATCTAAAGCAGCAGCTTAGCTCTTCAGATGGAGAACCTGAAAATGGGATAATATCATATCAAGTCATTTGGGCACAGATAGCAAAACAAGCTGCCTTCAGGTCAGAGAGGATAGGGTGGAAACTGGGTAAATAGTAGCCCCTGAATGAAGTAGGTGAAGACTTCACGTGGACCAGACTTCGGGTCAGCTTGGAGGATGATGAGGGAGAGGGAAGGCACTGGAAGCTAAACCACATAAAGCAAAATCATGGAGGGATGGAATAAAGGGAAAGATGGGGCTTGTAGGGCAGGGAGGAGCAGGGAGAGAAACTGAAAAGGAATATGGAAGAAGGTGACAGATAACATAGGGAAAGAAAGAAAAAACACGGGGAAAGGAGAAAAAGGAGAGTGAAATTACTCAAAGGACAAATAGGGAAAATTTAAAAAAGAGAGGAAGACAAAATCAGAAAAATTCTCTTGAAGAAAAAGAAGAGATGTAGGAACAGGGGTAGAGGTGACAGGAGCTGAACATTTTAAAAAGAATTAAGCAGAAACATTAGACTAAGGGAAAACAGACCTGAAAAAAGATGGAGGATAACATACACCAAGAGGTACAAGGGAAGGAGAAAGTGGAAGGAAGGACAGAAGAAAATAAAACAAAAACTAAGACCAACTAAGGTAATTTTTGTTACTTATGGAAATGGTAATGCTAAGAGGTCATGAAAAAATACGTGAATTTGGTACAATATATAAATGTATTATAATATACCCTTGTGCTGAAAACATGATTTTGTGCTTCCATCCAACTGTTTCCCCAACAATCCCTTCCCTAAACACACACAGCACACCAATCCCTCCCTTTAAATCCACTCCACTCCCATCGCTACCCAACAAATACAGACATAAATCAGTCTATGCCACCAAACCCACCCACACCTATCTGTCCCCTCAAACCACACATATACTTCTGCTGGTGTGGTTACTGGCCTGACTGTTGCTTATGGCAAAAGCTGGCCACGTTCTAAGATCTTGGCTTCCCTTAACCGGCAGATACACTCCAGATTGTGACTTCAGCTCAGTCGCTGCAGCTGTGAAGCATGTTTTTTCCCTGAGACTGACTATTCCAGGAGCAGACTCAGAAACAGCCTGCAATATACACAAACCTGTTCCTATGGGAACAAGGGAACACTTCACCTTGGCAACAGAGGCGGAGTTCTGGAAGAGGCACATGGCTGGAGAATAATAGTGCTTTCCCTTCCAGTACATGAGCATCTATCTATCTCTCACGCAGAGACTTAATGCACTTGGATTTATTGTTACAATTAATTATGTAAGGGTGCTTACAGCCTGGGATAAGCAGCTTTATTATTTTAAATCTGGCTAACTAACCAAATGAATTATCATCTACCTTGTACTGAAACCTAGTAACAAGAGCTTCAAGTGACTGTCTAAATTGTAACCAATTAAATACTTTCAGCAATATTTTGTGAGCACTATTTTGTTTTTAAACAGGCAGTTATATTTTTTTTCCTTTCAGGGAACAAAAGATCAGGAGCCAGAGACAAGAAAAGATGGATCTGAACTGAAAAAGGGATTAGTCTAGATATTATGACGGTCAGTGCTCTGTAAATATCAGATAGCTATAGGTTACCTGAAAGGAGAAGGATCTGGTATTTAAGAGATGGAAAGAAGGGAGAAGAGAGGACAGGAAAGAGAGATGTGGAGCTTTGAAGGAGAAAGAAGATGGAGCTGAAAAGTTGAAAACTGGGGAAATATTCCAGATCACCCTGAGAGCTAGACTGTGCACACAGACCTAAGTCCGTATGTCTCTGTCATCCCAGATTGTAAAGTCCACCTGAAAATATTTTAGTGTGACACAGTGGTATCCCATTATCTTTCTTTTGGTTCTGGAACTTTTCCACTGACAATCTCAAGCCTGCTCCTGCTCCTCAGAGTTAAGGGCACTCAGTATTTTGCACAATTGGGCCCTGGCTTATTATGTATTATGTAAAGCCACTAAGAACCGGTGAATCTTTTTACCTGAAATAAGTGTTCTGCATTTCTCTTGCAGCCTTCATCCTTACCTGTGTTAATGTCATTAACTGGAGAAGAGAAAACATAAAACTTTGAACTCAAGTCCAAGAGAAAATACTTTCAAAATATTTTGTTTGTAAAACGTATTTATTTGTAAATATCAAGCCTACACATATCCTGTTTATTGGTTTATGTCTCTAAAACTTCCTCTTTATTTTTAAAACCTCACAGGGAACCCTTAAAGAAACACCGTCAAGTAATTTTATTTCCTAACTTAAATTATGGTTAACACAAGTTTTAATTAAACGTAATATGGATGAAGAGGATTTTTTTAAAGTTAAAAACAATCAGAATCATTTTATTTTTAATAATTAAAACAATTTTTAACATTCCCAGGCGATTGTGAACCCAGACACCATCTCATGCTAATCCACGAGAACCAGAAAGAGAAACTGAGCAGTCAAGTTTCCCTATTTGAACGAAATGTAACAATAAAAGAACAAAAATAAGCAATTGAACAGCATAAAGGGAAAAGGAAATTTGATCTTTCAAATTTTTCTGATTTTAATCATTTTTAAAAATTAAATAAAAACAAGGTATTTAATAACCTCAGATAGAATCATAGAGATGTAGGGCTGGCAGGGACCTCAAGAGTAGAGCCCTGCATGGATACAAAATTTATATCAACGGATGCATGTCAGGCCACTGGTCACAAGAGCCAGCCTGGCAGCTCCTCCAGTGTGGCTGTTCCGCCCCCAGCCCTGCTCACTGGGGTAGGCACCAGGCTCACCAGCAGCTGTCCCTGGTCACACTACTGTGTGTGAACAGCTTGCATGCTCCCGGACAGGAGACACACTCTCAGGGCTGGCTCTAGGTTTTTTGCCACCCCATGCTCAGGTAGTCGTGATGTCATCTTCTCCCAGAGCCTGCAGGGGCTTTACCCCTCTCACACTCGGCTGTGCGGAGAAGCCCCGATATAAGGGGTGGCACAAGGCAGCACAGCAGCCAGTGTGCAGATGAGGCGGCGCAGCCCCTGCAGGACTCGGCCTCTCTTCCCCAGGTAGCGGCTGGGCCCAGGCAGCTCAGCATCCTGAGTCTGGAACTTCCCCTTCCCACTGCGGCCAGGGGCGCGGCGCCCTTGCCTCATCTAAGTGGAGCAGCTCCGAGAGCGCAACTGCCCTGAAAAAAAAAGGATGGCTGGAATGCTGTCCCTGGAAATGTTCCATCCCAGGCACGTGCTTGCTTTGCTGGTGCCTACAGCCGGTCCTGCACATTCTGCTGCGTGGAAGGGACGCCTGTCTGGGAGCTGCTCACAAACACTAGCATGACATGAGATAGTTGCCAATGAGCCTGGTGCCCACCCCAGTGGGCAAGGCTGGGGGGACAGTACAGCCATGCCGGAGTTGCTGCCCAGGCTGGGTGCTGGCTCCTGCGAGCAGCAGCCCTACACACTGATGGTTTCACTGCTGCCATTCCTGCTAGAGCCCTGCAGCTCCACAGATCTCCACTTTATACAGATATTGGCATCCACAGATATACATTCAGCATCCACACAGGGCTCTACTCAAGAGGTCATCGCTAGTCCATCCCCTTGTGCTGAGGCAACCTGGCCATGCCTGACAAGTGTTTGGGAACGTTTTCACTATCAGCTGTATCGGCAGGTAGCAATCGATTTCTTAGGTATCGATATATCGTGTCTCATCTAGATGCAATATATCGATCCCCAAACATGCTCCTGTTGACTCCGGAACGCCACCGGAGCAAATGGCGGTAGCGGAGTTGACGGGGGAGCCGCGGACATCGATCCCGTGCCGTGAGGACGGTAGGTAACTCGATCTAAGATACTTCGACTTCAGCTACTCTATTCACGTGGCTGAGGTTGCGTATCTTAGAGCGACCCCCGCCCCCAAGTGTAGACCAGCCCTTTGTCTAACCTGCTCCTAAGACCTCCAAGGATGGGGGATTCCCTTGGAAGCCTATTTCGCTATTTAACTAGCCTCACGGTTAGATTTTCCCACCACACAACCTACATTCCCCTCGCTGCATATTAAGCCCATTACCCCTTGTCCTATAAGGCATGTCACTTGATGAGGCCCCCTCCCCAGACCCCATCTCCTCAATGCACTGGGCTTTGCATCCAGCCTCCCCCTCAATCCATAGACCCTGCAGCATCACCCCGCCCCGCCCCCCCGCCTCACCCACAGCCAGCCAATCCCAGAGCCGCACTATCCCCGCAGCCAATCAGCTGCCCCCAGCCTGAGCCCGCCCTCCTGCACCACTCGTCAAGATTCATGAGGCCTCATGAATATGCAAAGACAGGCGGCCAATGGGGGCAGCCCGGCTCGTTCCCACTTTGGCTGGCAGAACGGCCGGGCGGCCGCGGGTGCGACTGAATTGCGATGCGGGAGGGCGCAGACAGAGCCGCCTCCATGTCCGCTCAGCCAGCGGTTCCTCGGGCCGCGGCAGCCACCGCAGAAGCCAAGCTCACCCACCCGGGCAAGGCGATCCTGGCCGGTAAGGCGCCTCCCCGGCCGTCCCCGCGCGGGGAGTGAGGAGGCGGAGCCGCTGCCCGCCCTGCCCCGCCCTACGCGCAAGGAGGGGGCAGCGAGGCCGGGGGAATTCACACTCCCGGAGTGCCCGCCCGCACCGCCCCCCGGGGTGTCACCGGGAGTGTCGCCCGCCCCGGCCGCGGCTTTGCCGAGTCCCGGCTGGGGGGCGGGGCAGCGCGTGCTGGTGTGAGGGGGCGTTGGCTCGAGTGTGGGGTGCAGGGGGGGGCGGTCTCAGCGGGGCGGGGGGGGGAGCTCGGCTTCAGTGGGGCTGTTGGTGTGGGAGGGCCGGTCTCAGTGGGGATGGCGGAGCGGGGCTAGTGGGCGGGGACTAGTCTCAGTGGGGCTGGGTGTGGGAGGGCCTGTTGGAGGGGGGATGGTCTCAGTGGGGCTGGAGGAGAGGGGCTGGGCAAGGGAGGACCTGTTGGGGGTCAGGCTAGTCTCAGTGGGGCTGGTCAACGGAGGGCCTGTTGGGGGGGTTGGTCTCAGTGGGGCTGGAGGAGAGGGGCTGGGCAAGGAAGGACCTGTTGGGGGTCAGGCTAGTCTCAGTGGGGCTGGGCAACGAAGGACCTGTTGGGGGTCAGGCTAGTCTCAATGGGGCTGGGCAACGAAGGACCTGTTGGAGGTCGGGGGGTTGGTCTCAGTGGGGCTGGTTGAGGGCCTGGGGTTGGTCTCAGTGGGGGTAAGGGGCTGGTTTCAGCGGGGCTGGGTGTGGGAGGGCCTGTTGGAGGTGGAGGGGTGGTCTCTATGGGGCTGGAGGAGAGGGGCTGGGCAAGGAAGGACCTGTTGGGGGTCAGGCTAGTCTCAATGGGGCTGGGCAAGGGAAGGCCTGTTGGAGGTGGAGGGGGTTGGTTTCAGTGGGGCTGGGCAAGGGAGGACCTGTTGGGGGAGGGAGGAACTGGTCTCAGTAGGTTTGGGGTGGTTGGTTGGAGGTGAAAGGGGGTGATGGCAGGCTCATGATAGCTGTAATTTACCGTGTACTAGGAGAGCCATGGAAGGTGGTACTGATGTTGCTCCTGGTTCCTTGCTGCTCTAGCTTCATTCCAAAGACAGTGGTGCTGACCTGGCTGCTAAGTCCCTTTTCTTTTTGTGTTCATTTCCTTTAATGACATAGAGGGAGCTTCCCCCAAGGGATAAGGAATGGTCTCAAAGAGGGGGCTGTGTTATGCAGAGAGATTTTTGGGGTGAGTTGAGCCATATGGGTTTCCTTCATCCTCCCTTCTGCAAGAAATTGTCAGTCTCTGGTGCTGAAGGCCAGACTTTCAAAACTCCCATTTAGGGACCCAAGTAAGGGCCGTAATCTCCCCTGCTTTGCACCTTGTTTAATCACTAATACATATTCAGAGTGCATGTAAAACTCTACTGTTTTGCTTTAGTAGAGTTTTTACAACTGTTTTGTACTGGGATAAATGATTACAAGGCAGTGGAGAATCAAGTTGTAAAAAAATTGATTTGCAGTCATGTCCATCATTTGAAAGCTGGAAACACACACCCTTGAACCGAATTGAAATATAATGATTTGGAGGGGTTTCTGGATGAATGGAACGGGGGTAAAAATGGTAAGTTAGCTTAAAAATCGGGACTGATCTCTTGGAAAGCGTGGATAGCATGTGTGCAGACTAGGGGCCTGATACTTCTAACATTAAAGTCAACTGGAATTCTGCCTTTAATTTCAGTGGGAGATCCTGAAAAGTGATCTCACATTCCATTGAGGGCTTCTGAAAGGTTATTTTGAATTTAGCAGAAGCCTGAGATGAAATATTCCTTGGTTAATTGTTGCTGAGTAATGTATTACTCTAAGAATTCTGTGGGTGAAGAGAGAAAGGGGACCTCTTAAAGTTTGTATAGATGTGGTCCAAAGAATAATAAAACTCAATTGGATATTGGGAAGAGTCAAAGGGGAGCAGGGGGACAAAATTTCCAAAAATGAGTATCTAAAATATTGGGCCAGATTTTCACAAATGCTGAGTACCCACAACTCCAGCTGAAGTCTAAAGTGAAAATCACCTGATCCAACTCCCACTAAAATCAAGAAGTGTGTCCTTTGGATTTGTATTGGTGTGTCTATTGGTTTTTGTCATGTTTATTGGTTCGTTTAATGATCTGTGTGAGCTGGGTGTTAAGCTAAAGTTATACCACCATCCTTGTGATTTCCATAGTTAATATTTTGACTTTTTAATGGAATCTCTCCTCTCTAACTGCACTTAAACTTCACTATAAGTAGCCACTCTTTGTTTTTTGGATTGTTGGTGTATTGCATGTGTAATTTAGGAATTATTTCTCATTGTCTCTATGGAATTCTTTGATCCTCTCCTCTTTTGTCTTGGCTGCTTGGTTTGTAATAGTTAGCCAGTGGTTTTTTCTGGGTGTCTTCTGGTTTTGAAATGTTTCTGCTGTTTCTGTACTTACTGCATTGTTGACAAAACTGTTAATAGGATAATTTGCAACGTGGATTGGCACAGTGCAGTATTGCACAATTTGTGTGTTGCTTACTTTTTGTTTATAAAAAATAACAGCATAACATTTCTACCTCTCTGTTCTGTGCAGGTGGCATTGCTGGTGGTATTGAAATCTGTATCACGTTTCCCACAGAATATGTGAAAACACAGTTACAATTGGATGAAAGAGCAAATCCCCCTCGGTATAGAAGCATTGGTAAGAGGATAACAACTCCTATTTGTGTGCATTTTAAAATATCAAACAAAGTTTCTAGTAGACTGTTAGCCTAGCAGGCAAATCTCTATAATTCATTTGTAAAGTAAAAGTTGATTATCAAGACCTGGAAATTGTCTTGCAGGTCACTGTGTGAGGCTGACCATTCAGGAGCATGGTGTGAAGGGTCTGTACAGGGGCCTAAGTTCTTTGTTGTATGGCTCTATTCCAAAATCTGCTGTCAGGTAAGGTGATCTCTAAATTATTATTCATAAATATAATAAACATGTCCAATTTGTGGAAGGACTTCACTGATAGGTTTTTATCAGTTTTATAGCATGCTTTTTCATCTATAGATCTCAAAGTGCTAAATGAGACTGCTTTTTTATCTTATTTGTAACTATATCATTTGCCACCATTTTCTCTCTCTCTCTCTCTCTCTCTCTCTCTCTCTCTCTCTCTCTCACACACACACACACACACACACACACACACACACACACACACACACACACACACACACACACACACACACACACACACACACACACACACACAAAATTTCTAAAGGACTGCGATGTGCTCAGTTCAGTTCTCCCTCTTGAGCTCCATCTGTATTTTATTGGCCTTGCAATATAGGTCTTGGAAAAATAATGTTCTGTATCGAAACTTTATGCAGATTCTTAGGCCAGGTGAACATCTGAAAAAAAGGCATAACTTTATTTTGACTATTACACAGTTTGAAAGGGGAAAATAGTGTGAATGGTCCATTTTATACTCTTTCACTCTTAATAAAGACCCAGTTTGGGATCATAGTGTTTTAAATGAAGTAGTAGATACTATAGATATAATATCGCAAGGCTATTTGTGATATGCACTGGATCAAACATTCCAGGGTCAGATAGTGATGGCTATAAAATGTCAATTTTTCATTATCTTATTGGCTGCTGCTGGTAAGAATAAGATGACATTTTTACTACTTAGACATGTGATATTGTTTCATTCTGTATTTTTGTCTTCTGTTTGCATTTCTTAGCTGGTGCTTTACTGAGCTTTACCACTTGGAATAAGGCTGTTATGATAGCACAGTCTCCTTTTGATTTGTTTGTCATAGTTATTACTTCAGTAATATCAAGGGAAACATACCAAATCACACTGGGTAAGATTGTCACTCTCCCTTCTTGGTGGTGTTACTTGTCCCCTTCAGTCCCTATGTGGGTTACCTTGATTGTAAGTAGCAATGTGGGCCTAGACAGTGCTTCGGCTCCCATGTACGTAGATAAGGAGTGGTAGGGCAGGGGTGGGGAGTGGGTATAGCCTTGGCTCCCTCTCCCCAGTGTTCTACCAATACAGAGGGGAGTGTAATCTGTCCTGGGTATGGGGCTGGTACAGATTGCGTCTCTTTTTGCTCCCTTCCCCTCCCAGAGTATGGTGGGACCATGGAATCATACTGTGGCTATGAGCAGGACTGTGGTCTGTTCTTTTCCTTGGGCAGCTTATTTGTTCATTGCCCTTCGCTCAGGGCATGTGGCAAAGTCATAATCTCACCCCCAACTTGTCTTCATTTCCACTTTACTAACACTGGATCGGGGAGGAGAATGGCACATTTAATTTAGCTATTTCATTTCTGATTGGCGAAGATTTATTTTCATAATAGAAGGACTTTGGTTAAGGGACTGAAGGAGAGAGAAGTTTTCCAAACCACAAGTTTTTTAGTCTTGGTGAGTTGCTGGGATACCAGTCCTCATTAAAAGTAATTAAACATCCATAGCTGAGGATCATTACTTTTTTTGAAAAAGAGAGAGGATAGAACAGTGGGCTGGATACTTCTGATGCTGTCGTTCAAGGTGCTACCTGTCTGCATTCGAGAAAATCTGTGGTGGGGAAAGCAAAGCTCTTCTGTTCCCTGCAGGTTTGGCATGTTTGAGTTCCTCAGCAATATTGCAAAGGATTCAAGTGGGAAACTAGACAACAAAAGGAGTTTGCTTTGTGGCCTTGGAGCTGGTGTTGCAGAAGCTGTCCTAGTAGTCTGTCCAATGGAAACTATAAAGGTGGGCAGAATGTTAATGTGCATAGGCTATAACATCATCTACTTCTTGGAAACTTCTTCCTGTCAACTAAACAAGTCCGTTACTGTTTCCTCGTTGTGTTTTTAAAATAGCACAAGCTAAAATGTAGTAGGCCATTTTCATCCGTCTTTAGGCAACTAGACAAAAATATTATCACTTTACTATGCAAACTTATGTAGTTTATGAAATATTTTTGTTTAAAAGGCAGGAGAGGGATTTTTCCCATATTTTTCCCAATATGGTAGTATTGCATAACCTAACAAAATAGCCCCTATTCATGTTAAATGATGGACTAGAGCAGTGGTTCCCAAACTTGTTCTGCCGCTTGTGCAGGGAAAGCCCCTGATGGGCCAGGCCAGTTTGTGTACCTGCCGTGTCTGCAGGTTCAGCCGATCGCAGCTCCCAGTGGCCGTGGTTTGCCGCTCCGGGCCAGTGGGGGCTGCGGGAAGCAGCCTGGGCCAAGGGACATACTGACCGCCGCTTCCCACAGCCCCCATTGGCCCAGAGCGGCGAACCACGGCCACTGGGAACTGTGATCGGCCGAACCTGCGGATGCGGCAGGTACACAAACTGGCCCGGCTTGCCAGAGGCTTTCCCTGCACAGGCGGTGGAACAAGTTTGGGAACCACTGGACTAGAGGATAATAGTCATGAGACAATGTTGTGCTTAAAGTTTTGTTTTTAATTGTTACAGGTGAAGTTCATTCATGATCAGTCCTCTTTAAATCCAAAGTACAAAGGGTTTTTCCAAGGTGTCCGTGAGATTGTTCGGGAACAAGGTATAATCATGTAGCAAAAACTACTGTGGGTTTTTATCTCCACATAACTTAATGGGGGAATCATAAACATCCTTTGTTCTATTTGAACCTAATTGTATAAGATAAATGTGTTGAGAGAGAACACAGTTTGTTCCAGTGAATTATCCAGTCTTTCAGTAGACTGGCAGGTTCATTCTGGCTGTCTGATTTTCATTCACACTTTTAAAATTTATATATAAAATGAAAATTATGTAATCTGTTACAGGTTTACGTGGAACATATCAGGGACTGACAGCTACAGTCCTCAAACAAGGCTCAAACCAGGCTATCCGTTTCTTTGTGATGACTTCCCTTCGAAATTGGTATCTAGGTAAAATGAGTCAGGCTGGCAATTTAATTGTATTATGAGAAGTAGATAAAATCTTACTTAATATTTTTTTTAAACTTGCTTAAATGATGTTGTAAAATTTGATCAGTACTTCCTACTGTTGACCACTTAACTGAATATGAGAATATATTCTAAATTATTTCTAAGAGCATTAGCATTTGTAGAGGTATATGGTCTAAATGCTTTATCTCCTATATGTGCTTGATCAGGTGATGATCCCCACAGAAAGATGAATCCGCTTATTACAGCTGCATTTGGTGCTGCTGCAGGTGCAGCCAGTGTCTTTGGCAATACTCCATTAGATGTCGTCAAAACCAGGATGCAGGTAAAAATCACTATAGAAACTAATTTTAAAATGAACTGGCTTGTGGATAGTGGATATCAGGACACTTAGCAGAGCTCTGATGTTTCATTTAAGAAGGCAATAAAAACCTCGTACGCTGGTTTCTTACACCTACACTCTATCTGGGTTAGTGTGACTCTTGAGGATTATTATTACTGTAGTATGTAGGAGCCCTAGTCATTGACCAGTACCCTATTGTGCTATGCACGGAACAAACACTGTGCAAAAAGACTCATTTAACCAAAAAGTTTGCATTTGACTAAAGATCTAGCATAGTGCTGTGCTAGTGGCTGTGTCAGGTACCTCGCATCACAACTACCCTAAAGGGAACCACATTTTGTGAAGAAATCCTTGGATTTACCAGGTTTCTGCTGAAGTTTTACAAGCTTAATTTCCATTTGTAAAGGAAAGGTGTATTAGTGACGTCATATCATTGGATTTGTCTTTAAAAATGAAAACTAGGCATAAAAGCCTCAAAATTTGTGACTGGGATTTTTTTCACAGAGAAACGAATCCAAACTGGCAGGTAGAATTTTGTGGAAATCCTGCAGTTTTCTCTCTGGGCCACCCATGTTTTTCCACTGTTCATGTCATTTTAGCAGGTGGTACTGTGACAGTTCTGGGATTCTGATTGAGGGACAGGGAGGTGACATTTTTCCAAAAAGCCATTTCTTAATTACAGTTCATACTGGAATTCGCTAAAAGCTGAGATCTCTAATCACTCAGCTTTCTTCATTTATATCTTGCATTTCAGGGCCTGGAAGCCCATAAATATAAAAATACACTAGATTGTGCCTATCAGATCCTCAAAAAGGAGGGCTTATTAGCGTAAGTAGATTCAACTATTGTCTATATATGTACAATATTATAGCTGCAATATTTCAGTGAAACTATTGTTTTCCATATTTTGATGAGTGATGATTTTTAGCCCAGCCTACACCTCTTTGCTAGAGTGGAATTTATCTTAGTACTGTTGTTTCGGAGTCTTTCTTTATGAGTTCACTTTTAGTGCAGTTTAGAACTAGCATATACCATTTACGACTACTGTGCCTTACCCTC